>NC_140989.1:167400219-167424884 GCF_052327205.1 Somniosus microcephalus | reverse complement strand
ATACCCCAATGTTATACAGTGACAGACCTGTACCCACCAGTACTGTACCCCAGTGTTATAATGACAGACCTGTATCCACCAGTACTGTACCCATGTTATGTAGTGACAGACCTGTACCAACTAGTACTGTACCCGTTATACAGTGACAGGCCTGTACCCACCAGTACTGTACCCGTGTTATACACTGACAGGCCTGTACCCACCAGAACTGTACCCAAGTGTTATACACTGACAGGCCTGTACCCACCAGAACTGTACCCCAAAGTTACAGTGACAGAACTGTACCCTCCAGCACTGTGCCCATGCTATACAGTGACAGGCCTGAACCCAGCAGCAGTGTACGCGTGTTATACAGTGGCGGTACAGTACGCCAGTGTTACAGTGCTAGACCTGTAACTACCAGTACTGTACCCCAGTGTTAGTGACAGAGCTGTACCAACCATTACTGTACACGTGTCATACAGCGACAGGCCTGTACCCACCAGTACTGTACCCGTTATACAGTGACAGGCCTGTACCCACCAGTACTGTACCCGTCATACAGTGGCAGACCTGTACTATACCCTAGTGTTATACAGTGACAGGCCTGTACCCACCAGAACTGTACCACAATGTTATACAGTGACAGACCAGTACCCACCAGTATTGTACCGCAGTTTTATACAGTGACAGACCTGTACCCACCAGTACTGTACCCATGTCATACACTGACAAATCGGTACCAATCAGCACTGTACTCCAGTGTTATACAGTGACAGACCTGAACCCTCCAGTGCTGTACCTGTGTTATACAGTGTCAAGCCTGTACCCACCAGTACTGTACCTTTGTTATACACTGACAGGCCTGTACCAACCAGTACTGTACCCAGGTTATACTGTGCCAGACCTGTACCCTCCAGTATTATACACGTTATACATTGTCAGGCCTGTACCCACCAGTACTGTACCCAGGTTATACGGTGCCAGACCTGTACTGTGCCCATGTTACAGTGTCAGGCATGTACCCACCAGTACTGTACCCATGTTATACAGAGACAGGCCTGTACCCACCAGAACTGTACCCGTCATACAGTGGCAGACCTGTAACCACCAGTACTGTACCAAAGTGTTAGTGACAGACCTGTACCCACCAGTACTGTACCCCAATGTTATACAGTGACAGACGTGTACCCACCAGTACTCTACCGATGTTATACTGTGAGGCCAGTACCCACCAGTACTGTACCCATGTCATACACTGACAAACCCCAGTACTGTACCCCAGTTTTATACAGTGACAGACCTGAACCCTCCAGTGCTATACCTGTGTTATACAGTGTCAAGCCTGTACCCACCAGTACTGTACCTGTGTTATACAGTGACAGGCCTGTACCCACCAGTACTGTACCCATGTTATACACTGACAGACCTGTGCCCACCAGTACTATACCCCAATGTTATACAGTGACAGGCCTGTACCCACCAGTACGGTGCTCCAGTATTATATAGTGGCAGACCTGTACACAGGCCTGTACCCACCAGTACTATACCCATGTTATACAGAGACAGGTCTGTACCCACCAGAACTGTACCCCAAAGTTACAGTGACAGACCTGTACCCTCCAGTAATGTACCTGTGTTATACAGTGACAGACCTGTACCCACCAGTACTGTACCCATGTTATACACTGACAGGCCTGTGCCCACCAGTACTATACCCCAATGTTATACAGTGACAGATCTGTACCCACCAGAACTGTACCCAAAGTTATAGTGACAGACCTGTACCCTCCAGTACTGTACCTGTGTTATACAGTGTCAGGCCTGTACCCACCAGTACTGTACCCATGTTATACAGTGACAGGCCTGAACCCAGCAGTACTGTACTCGTGTTATACAGTGACGTTACTGTAAGCCAGTGTTACAGTGCTAGACCTGTACCTACCAGTACTGTACCCCAGTGTTAGTGACAGAGCTGTACCAACCATTACTGTACCCGTTATACAGTGACAGACCTGTACCCGCCAGTTCTGTACCCCAATGTTATACAGTGACAGACCTGTACCCACCAGTACTGTACCCCAATGTTATGCAGTGACAGGCCTGTACCCACCAGTACTATACCCATGTTATACAGAGACAGGCCTGTACCCACCAGAACTGTACCCGTCATAGTGGCAGACCTGTAACCACCAGTACTGTACGCCAGTGTTAGTGACAGACCTGTACCCACCAGTACTGTACCCCAATGTTATACAGTGACAGACGTGTACCCACCAGTACTCTACCGATGTTATACTGTGAGGCCAGTACCCACCAGTACTGTACCCATGTCATACACTGACAAACCCCAGTACTGTACCCCAGTTTTATACAGTGACAGACCTGAACCCTCCAGTGCTATACCTGTGTTATACAGTGTCAAGCCTTTACCCACCAGTACTGTACCTGTGTTATACAGTGACAGGCCTGTACCCACCAGTACTGTACCCATGTTATACACTGACAGACCTGTGCCCACCAGTACTATACCCCAATGTTATACAGTGACAGGCCTGTACCCACCAGTACGGTGCTCCAGTATTATATAGTGGCAGACCTGTACACAGGCCTGTACCCACCAGTACTATACCCATGTTATACAGAGACAGGTCTGTACCCACCAGAACTGTACCCCAAAGTTACAGTGACAGACCTGTACCCTCCAGTAATGTACCTGTGTTATACAGTAACAGACCTGTACCCACCAGTACTGTACCCATGTTATAGTGACAGGCCTGAACCCAGCAGTACTGTACACGTGTTATACAGTGACGTTACTGTACGCCAGTGTTAGTGCTAGACCGGTACCTACCAGTACTGTACCCGTGTTGTGACAGAGCTGTACCCACCAGTAATGTTATCGTCATACAGTGGCAGACCTGTACCCACCAGTACTGTACCCCAGTGTTACAGTGACAGACCTGTACCCACCAGTACGGTACTCCAGTGTTATACAGTGACAGGCCTGTACCCACCAGTACTGTACCCATGTTATATAGTGACAGGCCTGTACCCACCAGTACTGTACACATGCTATACAGTGACAGGCCTGTACCCACCAGTACTGTCCCCCAGTGTTATACAGTGACAGACCTGTACACCAGTGTTAGTGACATACCTGTACCAACCAGTACTGTACCCATGTTATACAGTGACAGACCTGTACCCACCAGTACTATACCCCAAAGTTATACAGTGACAGACCTGTACCCACAAGTACTACACCCAAATGTTATACAGTGACAGGCCTGTACCAACCAGTACTGTACCATGTTATACAGTGCCAGGCCTGTACCCACCAGTACTGTACCCCCGTGTTAGTGACATACCTGTACCAACTAGTACTGTACCCATGTTATCCAGTGACAGGACAGTACCCACCAGTACTGTACCAATGTTATACACTGACAGACCTGTGCCCACCAGTACTATACCCCAATGTTATACAGTGACAGATCTGTACCCACCAGTACTGTACCCAAGTGTTACACACTGACAGGCCTGTACCCACCAGAACTGTACCCCAATGCTAGTGACAGGCCTGTACCCTCCAGTACTGTACCCCACTGTTACACAGTGACAGACCTGTACCCCAGTGTTAGTGATAGACCTGTACCCACCAGTACCGTACCCATGTTACAGTAAAAGACCTGTACCCAACAGTGCTGTACCGTGTTAGTGATAGACCTGTACCCACCAATACTGTACCTCAGTGTTATTCAGTGACAGTCCTGAACCCAGCAGTACTGTACCCCAGTGTTATACAGTGACAGTACTATACCCCAATGTTAGTGATAGAACTGTACCCACCAGTACTGTACCCATGTTATACAGTGACAGACCTGTACCCACCAGTACTGTAACCATGTTATACAATGACAGATCTGCACATCAGTACTGTACCCCGGTGTTATACAGTGACAGACCTATACATGACCAGTATTGTATCCCAGTGTTATACAGTGACAGACCTGTAACCACCAGTACTGTACCTGTTATACACTGACAGGCCTGTACCCACCAGTACTGTATTTCAATGTTACAGTGACAGACCTGTACCCACCAGTGCAATACCCATGGTATAATGACAGACCTGTACCCACCAGTACTGTACCCCAGTGTTACACAGTGACTGGTATAGTACTGGTGTGTACAGGCCTATGTCAAACAGTGACAGACCTGTACCCATCAGTACTGTACCCATGTTATCCAGTGACAGGCCTGTATCCACCAGTACTGTACCCATGTTATACAGTTACTAACCTGTACCCGCCATTACTGTCCCCCAGTGTTATACAGTGACAGGCCTGTGCCCACCAGTACTGTATCCCAGTGTTATACAGTGGCAGACCTGTACCCACTAGTACTGTACCCATGTTATACAGTGAAAGGTCTGTACCGACCTGTACTGTACCCCACTGTTATTCAGTGAGACTTGTACCCCAGTGTTAGTGATAGACCTGTACCCAGCAGTAATGTACCCGGTATACAGTGACAGTCCTGAACCCAGCAGTACTGTTCCCCAGTGTTATACAGTGACAGTACTGTAGCCCAATGTTAGTGATAGACCTGTACCCACCAGTACTGTACCACAGTGTTAGTGACAGAGCTGTACCAACCAGTACTGTACCCCAGTGTTAGTGACAGAGCGGTACCAACCAGTACTGTACCCTGTATCATAGTGACAGGCCTGCACCAACCAGTACTATGCCCATGTTATACAGTGACAGACCTATACTCACCAGTACTGTACCCCAGTGTTATACAGTGACAGAACTGTACCCACCAATACTGTACCAGTGTTATACACTGACAGACCTGTACCCACCAGTACTGTACCCCAGTGTTATACAGTGACAGAACTGTACCCACCAATACTGTACCAGTGTTATACACTGACAGACCTGTACCCACCAGTACTGTACCCCAGTGTTATATAGTGACAGGCCTGTACCCACCAGTACTGTACCCATTATACAGTAACAGACCTGTACCCACCAGTACTGTACCCATGTTATAGTGACGGTACTGTACACCAGTGTTAATGCTAGACCTGTACCTACCAGTACTGTACCCCAGTGTCATAGTGACAGGCCTGTACCCACCAGTACTATGCCCATGTTATACAGTGACAGACCTGTATTCCCTAGTACTGTACCCCAGTGTTATACAGTGACAGACCTGTACCCACCAATACTGTACCCATGTTATACACTGACAGACCTGTGCCCACCAGTACTATACCCCAATGTTATATTGACAGGCCTGTACCCACCAGTACGGTACTCCAGTGTTATACAGTGGCAGACCTGAACGCACCAGTACTGTACCCATGTTATCTAGTGACAGGCCTGTACCCACCAGTACGGTACTCCAGTGTTATACAGTGGCAGACCTGTACACATCAGTACTGTACCCATGTTATACAGTGACAGGCCTGTACCCACCAGGACTGTACCCTAATGTTATACAGTGACAGACCTGTACCCACCTGTTCTGTACCCATGTTATACACTGACAGACCTGTGCCCACCAGTACTGCACCCCAATGTTATGCAGTGACAGATCTGTACCCACCAGTACTATACCCATGTCATACAGCGACAGGCCTGTACCCACCAGTACTGTACCCGTTATACAGTGACAGGCCTGTACCCACCAGTACTGTACCCGTTATACAGTGACAGGCCGGTACCCACCAGTATTGTACCCCAGTGTTATACAGTGACAGGCCTGTACCCACCAGAACTGTACCACAATGTTATACAGTGACAGACCAGTACCCACCAGTAGTGTACCCATGTGTTATACAGTGACAGACCTGTACCCACCAGTACTGCACCCAAGTGTTTTCCAGTGACAGACCTGTACCCACCACTATTGTACCGCAGTTTTATACAGTTGCAGACCTGTACCCACCAGTACTGTACCCGCCATACACTGACAAATCGGTACCTATCAGCACTGTACTCCAGTGTTATACAGTGACAGACCTGAACCCTCCAGTGCTGTACCTGTGTTATACAGTGACTGGCCTGTACCAACCAGTACTGTACCCAGGTTATACTGTGCCGAGATGTACCCTCCAGTATTATACACATTATACATTGTCAGCCTGTACCCACCAGTACTGTACCCAGGTTATACAGTGCCAGACCTGTACTGTACCCATGTTAGTGTCAGGCCTGTACCCACCAGTACTGTACCCATGTTATACACTGACAGGCCTGTGCCCACCAGTACTATACCCCAATGTTATACAGTGACAGATCTGTACCTACCAGAACTGTACCCAAAGTTATAGTGACAGGCCTGTACCCACCAGTACTGTACCCATGTTATACACTGACAGACTTGTACCCACCAGTACTATACCCCAATGTTATACAGTGACAGATCTGTACCTACCAGAACTGTACCCAAAGTTATAGTGACAGGCCTGTACCCACCAGTACTGTACCCATGTTATACACTGACAAACTTGTACCCACCAGTACTGTACCCCAATGTTATATAGTGACAGATCTGTACCCACCAGTACTATACCCATGTTATACAGAGACAGGCCTGTACCCACCAGAACTGTACCCGTCATACAGTGGCAGACCTGTAACCACCAGTACTGTACCCCAGTGTTAGTGACAGACCTGTACCCACCAGTACTGTACCCCAATGTTATACAGTGACAGACGTGTACCCACCAGTACTCTACCGATGTTATACTGTGAGGCCAGTACACACCAGTACTGTACCCATGTCATACACTGACAAACTGGAACCAACAAGTACTGTACCCCAGTGTTATACAGTGACAGACCTGAACCCTCCAGTGCTATACCTGTGTTATACAGTGTCAAGCCTGTACCCACCAGTACTGTACCTGTGTTATACAGTGACAGGCCTGTACCCACCAGTACTGTACCCATGTTATACACTGACAGACCTGTGCCCACCAGTACTATACCCCAATGTTATAGAGTGACAGGCCGGTACCCACCAGTACTGTACCCTAATGTTATAGTGACAGACCTGTACCCACCTGTTCTGTACCCATGTCATACAGTGACAGGCCTGTACCCACCAGTTCGGTACTCCAGTATTATACAGTGGCAGACCTGTACCCACCAGTACGGTACTCCAGTGTTATACAGTGGCAGACCTGTACCCATCAGTACTGTACCCCAGTGTTACAGTGACAGACCTGTACCCACCAGTACGGTACTCCAGTGTTATACAGTGACAGGCCTGTACCCACCAGTACTGTACCATGTTATATAGTGACAGGCCTGTACCCACCAGTACTGTACACATGCTATACAGTGACAGGCTTGTACCCACCAGTACTGTCCCCCAGTGTTATACAGTGACAGACCTGTACACCAGTGTTAGTGACATACCTGTACCAACCAGTACTGTACCCATGTTATACAGTGACAGACCTGTACCCACCAGTACTATACCCCAATGTTATACAGTGACAGACCTGTACCCACAAGTACTACACCCAAATGTTATACAGTGACAGGCCTGTACCAACCAGTACTGTACCATGTTATACAGTGACAGACCTGTACCCACAAGTACTACACCCAAATGTTATACAGTGACAGGCCTGTACCAACCAGTACTGTACCATGTTATACAGTGCCAGGCCTGTACCCACCAGTACTGTACCCCAGTGTTAGTGGCATACCTGTACCAACCAGTACTGTACCCTTGCTATCCAGTGACAGGACAGTACCCACCAGTACTGTACCAATGTTATACACTGACAGACCTGTGCCCACCAGTACTGTACCCCAGTGTTATACAGTGGCAGACCTGTACCCACCAGTACTTTACCCATGTTATCCAGTGACAGGCCTGTACCCACCAGTACTGTCCCCCAGTGTTATACAGTGACAGGCATGTACCCACCAGTACTGTACCCGTGTTAGTGATAGACCTGTACCCACCAATACTGTACCTCAGTGTTATTCAGTGACAGTCCTGAACCCAGCAGTACTGTACCCCAGTGTTATACAGTGACAGTACTATACCCCAATGTTAGTGATAGAACTGTACCCACCAGTACTGTACCACAGTTAGTGACAACTGTACCAACCAGTACTGTACCCCAGTGTCATAGTGACAGACCTGTATCCACCAGTACTCTACCCATGTTATACAGTGACAGACCTGTACCCACCAGTACTGTAACCATGTTATACAATGACAGATCTGCACCCATCAGTACTGTACCCCAGTGTTATACAGTGACAGACCTATACATGACCAGTATTGTATCCCAATGTTATACAGTGACAGACCTGTACCCACCAGTACTGTACCTGTGTTATACACTGACAGGCCTGTACCCACCAGTACTGTATTTCAATGTTACAGTGACAGACCTGTACCCACCAGTGCAATACCCATGGTATAATGACAGACCTGTACCCACCAGTACTGTACCCCAGTGTTACACAGTGACAGGCCTGTACACACCAGTACTATACCAATGTCAAACAGTGACAGACCTGTACCCATCAGTACTGTACCCATGTTATCCAGTGACAGGCCTGTACCCACCAGTACTGTACCCATGTTATACAGTTACAGGCCTGTACCCGCCATTACTGTCCCCCAGTGTTATAGTGACAGGCCTGTGCCCACCAGTACTGTATCCCAGTGTTATACAGTGGCAGACCTGTACCCACTAGTACTGTACCCATGTTATACAGTGAAAGGCCTGTACCCACCAGTACTGTACCCCAGTGTTATACAGTGACAGGCCTGTACCCACCAGTACTGTACCCATGTTATACAGTTACAAGCATGTCCCGACCAGTACTGTACCCATGTTATACAGGCCTGTACCCGCCATTACTGTCCCCCAGTGTTATAGTGACAGGCCTGTGCCCACCAGTACTGTATCCCAGTGTTATACAGTGGCAGACCTGTACCCACTAGTACTGTACCCATGTTATACAGTGAAAGGCCTGTACCCACCAGTACGGTACTCCAGTGTTATACAGTGGCAGACCTGTACCCATCAGTACTGTACCCATGTTATACAGTGACAGGCCTGTACCCACCAGGACTGTACCCTAATGTTATACAGTGACAGACCTGTACCCACCTGTTCTGTACCCATGTTATACACTGACAGACCTGTGCCCACCAGTACTGTACCCCAATGTTATGCAGTGACAGATCTGTACCCACCAGTACTATACCCATGTTATACAGACAGGCTTGTACCCACCAGAACTGTACCCCAAAGTTACAGTGACAGACCTGTACCCTCCAGTACTGTACCTGTGTTATACAGTGACAGACCTGTACCCACAAGTAATGTACCCATGTGTTACACAGTGACAGTCCTGAACCCAGCAGTACTGTTCCCCAGTGTTATACAGTGACAGTTCTGTACCCCAATGTTAGTGATAGACCTGTACCCACCAGTACTGTACCACAGTGTTAGTGACAGAGCGGTACCAATGCATTAGAAATAAGAGGGGGGCTTTTGGCAGTTACAAAAGACTAAAGACAGAAGAAGCCCTAGAGGAGTATAAAAAGTGCAGGGGCATACTTAAAAAAGAAATTAGGAGGGCGAGGAGGGGCCATGAAATAACACTGGCGAGCAAAATAAAGGAAAATCCTAAGATGTTTTATAAGTATATTAAGGGCAAGAGGATAACCAGGGAAAGGGTAGGGCCCATTAGGGACCAAAGTGGCAATCTGTGTGTAGAGCCAGAGGATGTAGGCGGGGTTTTAAATGAATTTTTTGCATCTGTGTTCACTATGGAGAAAGACGATGCAGACATAGAAATCGGGCAAGGGGACTGTGACATACTTGAACATATTAGCATCGAGAGGGAGGAGGTGCTAGCGGTTTTAGCGGGCCAAAAAGTGGATAAATCCCCAGGCCCGGACGAGATGTATCCCAGGCTGCTGTGGGAGGCAAGGGAGGAGATTGCAGGGGCTCTGACACTAATTTTCAGAACCTCTCTGGCCACAGGGGATGTACCAGAGGACTGGAGAACAGCTAACGTAGTACCATTATTCAAGAAGGGTAGCAGGGATAAACCAGGGAATTACAGGCCAGTGAGTCTAACATCTGTGGTGGGGAAATTATTGGAAAAAATTCTGAGGGACAAAATTAATCTCCACTTGGAGAGGCAAGGATTAATCGGGGATAGTCAGCATGGCTTTGTCAAGGGTAAATCATGTCTAACAAATCTGATCGAATTTTTCGAGGGGGTGACTAGTGGGGTGGATGAGGGAAATGCTGTGGATGTGGTGTACATGGACTTCAGTAAAGCTTTTGACAAAGTCCCGCATAGGAGACTGGTCAAGAAGGTAAGAGCCCATGGGATCCAGGGTGCCTTGGCGCGTTGGATCCTAAACTGGCTGAGTGGCAGGAGGCAGAGGGTGATGGTCGAAGGTTGCTTTTGTGACTGGAAGCCTGTGTCCAGTGGGGTACCTCAGGGATCGGTGCTGGGTCCCTTATTGTTTGTGATCTACATAAATGATTTGGATGAAAATGTAAAAGGTATGATCAGTAAGTTCGCAGATGACACGAAAATTGGTGGGGTGGTAAATTGCGAGGAGGAAAGCCTCCGGCTACAGGACGATATAAACGGGTTGGCTACAGGACGATATAAACGGGTTGGTCAGATGGGCGGAAAAGTGGCAAATGGAATTTAACCCTGAAAAGTGCGAGGTGATGCATTTTGGACAGACAAATAAGGCAAGGGAATACACAATGAGTGGTAGGACCCTAGGAAGTACAGAGGGTCAGAGGGACCTTGGTGTACATGTACATAGATCCCTGAAGGCAGCGGAGCAGGTAGATAAGGTGGTTAAAAAGGCATATGGGATACTTGCCTTCATTAGCCGAGGCATAGAATATAAGAGCAGGGAGGTTATGATGGAGCTGTACAAAACGCTGGTGAGGCCACAGCTGGAGTACTGTGTGCAGTTCTGGTCGCCTCACTATAGGAAGGATGTGATTGCTTTGGAGAGGGTGCAGAGAAGATTCACCAGGATGTTACCTGGGATGGAGCGCCTCAGCTATGAAGAGAGGCTGGACAGGCTGGAGTTGTTTTCCTTGGAGCAGAGAAGGCTGAGGGGGGACCTGATTGAGGTGTACAAAATAATGAGGGGCATAGATAGGGTAGATAAAGAGGAACTTTTCCCCTTAGTGGGGGGGGTCAATAACAAGGGGGCATAGATTCAGGGTAAGGGGCAGGAGATTTAGAGGGGATTTGAGGAGGAACTTTTTCACCCAGAGGGTGGTTGGAATGTGGAACTCAATGCCTGAAAGGGTGGTGGAGGCAGGAACCCTCACAACATTCAAGAAGCATTTGGATGAGCACTTGAAATGCCATTGCACACAAGGCTATGGACCAAATGCTGGAAAATGGGATTAGACTGGACAGGGATGGATGGGCGGCGCAGACACGATGGGCCGAAGGGCCTCTTTCTGTGCTGTAAAACTCTATGACTCTATGACTCTATGAGTACTGTACCCCAGTGTCATAGTGACAGGCCTGTACCCACCAGTACTATGCCCATGTTATACAGTGACAGACCTGTACTCACCAGTACTGTGCCCCAGTGTTATACAGTGAAAGACCTGTACCCACCAATACTGTACCAGTGTTATACAGTGACAGGCCTGTACCCACCAGTACTATACCCATGTTATACAGTTACAAGCATGTACCGACCAGTACTGTGCGAATGTTATACAGTGACAGGCCTGTACCCACCAGTACTGTACCCATGTTATACAGTGACGGTACTGTACACCAGTGTTAGTGCTAGACCTGTACCTACCAGTACTGTACCCCAGTGTTAGTGACAGAGCTGTACCAACAAGTACTGTACCCCAGTGTCATACAGTGACAGGCCTGTACCCACCAGTATTGTACCCCAGTGTTATACAGTGACAGACCTGTACCCACCAGTACTGTAACCATGTTATACACTGACAGACCTGTACCCACCAGTACTATACCCATGTTATAGTGACAGACCTGTACCCACCAGTACTGTACTCCAGTGTTATAGAGTGACAGGCCTGTACCCACCAGTATTATACCAATGTCATACAGTGACAGACCTGTACCCACCAGTAATGTACCCATGTGTCATAGTGACAGGCCTGTACCAACCAGTACTATGCCCATGTTATACAGTGACAGACCTATATTCACCAGTGCTGTACCCGTGCTATACAGTGACAGACCTGTGCCCACCAGTGCTGTACCCCAGTGTTATATAGTGACAGGCCTGTACCCACCAGTACTGTACCCATGTTATCTAGTGACAGGCCTGTACCCACCAGTACGGTACTCCAGTGTTATACAGTGGCAGACCTGTACCCACCAGTACTATACCCATGTTATACAGAGACAGGCCTGTACCCACTAGAACTGTACCCCAAAGTTACAGTGACAGACCGGTACCCTCCAGTACTATGCCTGTGTTATACAGTGACAGACCTGTACCCACCAGTACTGTACCCATGTTATACAGTGACAGGCCTGAACCCAGCAGTACTGTACTCGTGTTGTGACAGAGCTGTACCCATCAGTACTGTACCCATGTTATCCAGTGGCAGACCTGTACCCACCAGTACTGTACCCCAGTGTTAGTGACAGACCTGTACCCACCAGTACTGTCCCCCAGTGTTATACAGTGACAGACCTGTACCCACCAGTACTGTCCCCCAGTGTTATACAGTGACAGACATGTACCAACCAGTACTGTACCCCACTGTTATACAGTGACCGACCTGTACCCCAGTGTTAGTGATAGACCTGTACCCACCAGTACTGTACCCGTTAGTGATGGACCTGTACCCACCAGTACTGTACCCGTGTTATACAGTGACAGGCCTGTACCCACCAGTACTGTACCCATGTTATACAGTGACAGGCCTGAACCCAGCAGTACTGTACTCGTGTTATACAGTAACGTTACTGTACGCCAGTGTTACAGTGCTAGACCGGTACCTACCAGTACTGTACCTGTGTTGTGAAGGAGCTGTACCCAGCAGTACTGTACCCGTCATAGTGACAGACCTGTACCCACCAGTACTGTATCTGTGTTATACACTGACAGGCCTGTACCCACCAGTACTGTATTTCAATGTTACAGTGACAGACCTGTACCCACCAGTACGGTACTCCAGTGTTATACAGTGACAGGCCTGTACCCACCAGTACTGTCCCCATGTTATCTAGTGACAGACCTGTACCCACCAGTACTATACCCCAATGTTATACAGTGACAGGCCTGAACCCAGCAGTACTGTACTCGTGTTATATAGTGACATTACTGTATGCCAGTGTTACAGTGCTAGACCGGTACCTACCAGTACTGTACCCGTGTTGTGACAGAGCTGTACCCATCAGTACTGTACCCATGTTATCCAGTGGCAGACCTGTACCCACCAGTACTGTACCCCAGTGTTACAGTGACAGACATGTACCAACCAGTACTGTACCCCACTGTTATACAGTGACTGACCTGTACCCCAGTGATAGTGACATACCTGTACCAACCAGTACTGTACCCATGTTATACAGTGACAGACCTGTACCCACCAGTACTATACCCCAATGTTATACAGTGACAGACCTGTACCCACAAGTAATGTACCCATGTGTTACACAGTGACAGTCCTGAACCCAGCAGTACTGTTCCCCAGTGTTATACAGTGACAGTACTGTACCCCAATGTTAGTGATAGACCTGTACCCACCAGTACTGTACCACAGTGTTAGTGACAGAGCGGTACCAACCAGTACTGTACCCCAGTGTCATAGTGACAGGCCTGTACCCACCAGTACTATGCCCATGTTATACAGTGACAGACCTGTACTCACCAGTACTGTGCCCCAGTGTTATACAGTGAAAGACCTGTACCCACCAATACTGTACCAGTGTTATACACTGACAGACCTGTACCCACCAGGACTGTACCCCAGTGTTATACAGTGACAGACCTGTACCCACCAGTACTGTACCCATGTTATACAGTGACAGTACTGTACACCAGTGTTAGTGCTAGACCTGTACCTACCAGTACTGTACCCCAGTGTTAGTGACAGGCCTGTACCCACCAGTACTGTACCCCAGTGTTACAGAGGGACAGGCCTGCACCCACCAGTATTGTACCCCAGTGTTATACAGTGACAGACCTGTACCCACCAGTACTGTAACCATGTTATACACTGACAGACTTGTACCCACCAGTACTATACCCATGTTATAGTGACAGACCTGTACCCACCAGTACTATGCCCATGTTATCGTGGCAGACCTGTACCCACCAGTACTGCACCCCAGTGTTATAGTGACAGGCCTGTACCCACCAGTATTATACCGATGTCATACAGTGACAGACCTGTACCCACCAGTAATGTACCCATGTGTTATACAGTGACAGACCTGTATCCACCAGTACTGCACCCAAGTGTTATACAGTGACAGACCTGTACCCACCAGTACTGCACCCAAGTGTTATACACTGGCAAACCAGTACCCACCAGTACTGTACCTGTGTCATACAGTGACAGGCCTGTACCCACCAGTACTGTACCTGTGTTATACAGTGACAGGCCTGTACCCACCACTATTGTACCGCAGTTTTATACAGTTGCAGACCTGTACCCGCCAGTACTGTACCCGCCATACACTGACAAATCGGTACTTTTCAGCACTGTACTCCAGTGTTATACAGTGACAGACCTGAACCCTCCAGTGCTGTACCTGTGTTATACAGTGACTGGCCTGTACCAACCAGTACTGTACCCAGGTTATACTGTGCCAGACCTGTACCCTCCAGTATTACACACATTATACATTGTCAGGCCTGTACCCACCAGTACTGTACCCAGGTTATACAGTGCCAGACCTGTACTGTGCCCATGTTAGTGTCAGGCCTGTCCCCACCAGTACTGTACCCATGTTATACACTGACAGGCCTGTGCCCACCAGTACTATACCCCAATGTTATACAGTGACAGATCTGTACCTACCAGAACTGTACCCAAAGTTATAGTGTCAGGCCTGTACCCACCAGTACTGTACCCATGTTATACACTGACAGACTTGTACCCACCAGTACTGTACCCCAATGTTATATAGTGACAGATCTGTACTCACCAGTACTATACCCATGTTATACAGAGACAGGCCTGTACCCACCAGAACTGTACCCGTCATACAGTGGCAGACCTGTAACCACCAGTACTGTACCAAAGTGTTAGTGACAGACCTGTACCCACCAGTACTGTACCCCAATGTTATACAGTGACAGACGTGTACCCACCAGTACTCTACCGATGTTATACTGTGAGGCCAGTACACACCAGTACTGTACCCATGTCATACACTGACAAACTGGAACCAACCAGTACTGTACCCCAGTGTTATACAGTGACAGACCTGAACCCTCCAGTGCTATACCTGTGTTATAGTGTCAAGCCTGTACCCACCAGTACTGTACCTGTGTTATACAGTGACAGGCCTGTACCCACCAGTACTGTACCCATGTTATACACTGACAGACCTGTGCCCACCAGTACTATACCCCAATGTTATAGTGACAGGCCTGTACCCACCAGTACCGTACCCCAGTGTTATACAGTGACAGACCTGTGCCCAACAGTACTATACCCCAATGTTATACAGTGACAGATCTGTACCCACCAGTAATATACCCATGTTATACAGTGACAGATCTGTACCCACTAGTACTGTACCCCAGTGTTATACAGTGACAAGGCTGTACCCAGCAGTACTGTACCCCAATGTTATACAGTGACAGGCCTGTACCCACTAGTACTGTACCCATGTTATACAGTGAAAGGCCTGTACCCACCAGTACTGTACCTCAGTGTCATAGTGACAGGCCTGTACCAACCAGTACTATGCCCATGTTATACAGTGACAGACCTATACTCACCGGTACTGTACCCCAGTGTTATATAGTGACAGGCATGTACCAACCAGTACTGTACCCCAGTGTTATACAGTGACAGACCTGTACACACCAATACTGTACCAGTGTTATACACTGACAGACCTGTACCCACCAGTACTGTACCCCAGTGTTATATAGTGACAGGCCTGTACCAACCAGTACTGTACCCATGTTATACAGTTACAAGCATGTACCGACCAGTACTGTACCCATGTTATACAGGCCTGTACCCACCAGTACGGTACTCCAGTGTTATACAGTGGCAGACCTGTACCCATCAGTACTGTACCCATGTTATCTAGTGACAGGCCTGTACCCACCAGTACGGTACTCCAGTGTTATACAGTGGCAGACCTGTACCCATCAGTACTGTACCCATGTTATACAGTGACAGGCCTGTACCCTCCAGGACTGTACCCTAATGTTATACAGTGACAGACCTGTACCCACCTGTTCTGTACCCATGTTATACACTGACAGACCTGTGCCCACCAGTACTGTACCCCAATGTAATGCAGTGACAGATCTGTACCCACCAGTACTATACCCATGTTATACAGAGACAGGCCTGTACCCACCAGAACTGTACCCCAAAGTTAGTGACAGACCTGTACCCTCCAGTACTGTACCTGTGTTATACAGTGACAGACCTGTACCCACCAGTACTGTACCCATGTTATACAGTGACAGGCCTGAACCCAGCAGTACTGTACTCGTGTTATACAGTGACGTTACTGTACGCCAGTGTTACAGTGCTAGACCGGTACCTACCAGTACTGTACCCGTGTTGTGACAGAGCTGTACCCATCAGTACTGTACCCATGTTATCCAGTGGCAGGCCAGTACCCACCAGTACTGTCCCCCAGTGTTATACAGTGACAGGCATGTACCAACCAGTACTGTACCCCACTGTTATACAGTGACAGACCTGTACCCCAGTGTTAGTGATAGACCTGTACCCACCAGTACTGTACCCGTGTTAGTGATGGACCTGTACCCACCAGTACTGTACCCCAGTGTTATAGTGACAGGCCTGTACCCACCAGTACTGTACCCATGTTATCTAGTGACAGACCTGTACCCCAGTGTTAGTGACATACCTGTACCAACCAGTACTGTACCCATCTTATACAGTGACAGACCTGTACCCACCAGTACTATACCCCAATGTTATACAGTGACAGACCTGTACCCACAAGTAATGTACCCATGTGTTACACAGTGACAGTCCTGAACCCAGCAGTACTGTTCCCCAGTGTTATACAGTGACAGTACTGTACCCCAATGTTAGTGATAGACCTGTACCCACCAGTACTGTACCCCAGTGTCATAGTGACAGGCCTGTACCCACCAGTACTATGCCCATGTTATACAGTGACAGACCTGTACTCACCAGTACTGTGCCCCAGTGTTATACAGTGAAAGACCTGTACCCACCAATACTGTACCAGTGTTATACAGTGACAGGCCTGTACCCACCAGTACTATACCCATGTTATACAGTTACAAGCATGTACCGACCAGTACTGTACGAATGTTATACAGTGACAGGCCTGTACCCACCAGTACTGTCCCCCAGTGTTATACAGTGACAGACCTGTACCCACCAGTACTGTACCCATGTTATACAGTGACGGTACTGTACACCAGTGTTAGTGCTAGACCTGTACCTACCAGTACTGTACCCCAGTGTTAGTGACAGAGCTGTACCAACCAGTACTGTACCCCAGTGTCATACAGTGACAGGCCTGTACCCACCAGTATTGTACCCCAGTGTTATACAGTGACAGACCTGTACCCACCAGTACTGTAACCATGTTATACACTGACAGACCTGTACCCACCAGTACTATACCCATGTTATAGTGACAGACCTGTACCCACCAGTACTGTACCCCAGTGTTATAGAGTGACAGGCCTGTACCAACCAGTACAATGCCCATGTTATACAGTGACAGACCTATATTCACCAGTGCTGTACCAGTGTTATACAGTGACAGACCTGTGCCCACCAATACTGTACCAGCGTTATACACTGACAGACCTGTACCCACCAGTGCTGTACCCCAGTGTTATATAGTGACAGGCCTGTACCCACCAGTACTGTACCCATGTTATCTAGTGACAGGCCTGTACCCACCAGTACGGTACTCCAGTGTTATACAGTGGCAGACCTGTACCCATCAGTACTGTACCCATGTTATACAGTGACAGACCTGTGCCCACCAGTACCGTACCCCAATGTTATGCAGTGACAGATTTTTCCCCCCAGTACTATACCCATGTTATACAGAGACAGGCCTGTACCCACTAGAACTGTACCCCAAAGTTAGTGACAGACCTGTACCCTCCAGTACTGTACCTGTGTTATACAGTGTCAGACCTGTACCCACCAGTACTGTACTCTTGTTATACAGTGACAGGCCTGAACCCAGCAGTACTGTACTCGTGTTATATAGTGACATTACTGTACGCCAGTGTTACAGTGCTAGACCAGTACCTACCAGTACTGTACCCGTGTTGTGACAGAGCTGTACCCATCAGTACTGTACCCATGTTATCCAGTGGCAGACCTGTACCCACCAGTACTGTACCCCAGTGTTACAGTGACAGACCTGTACCCACCAGTACTGTCCCCCAGTGTTATACAGTGACAGACATGTACCAACCAGTACTGTACCCCACTGTTATACAGTGACCGACCTGTACCCCAGTGTTAGTGATAGACCTGTACCCACCAGTACTGTACCCGTGTTAGTGATGGACCTGTACCCACCAGTACTGTACCCCAGTGTTATACAGTGACAGGCCTGTACCCACCAGTACTGTACCCATGTTATACAGTGACAGGCCTGAACCCAGCAGTACTGTACTCGTGTTATACAGTAATGTTACTGTACGCCAGTGTTACAGTGCTAGACCGGTACCTACCAGTACTGTACCTGTGTTGTGACAGAGCTGTACCCAGCAGTACTGTACCCATCATAGTGACAGACCTGTACCCACCAGTACTGTATCTGTGTTATACACTGACAGGCCTGTACCCACCAGTACTGTATTTCAAAATTACAGTGACAGACCTGTACCCACCAGTACGGTACTCCAGTGTTATACAGTGACAGGCCTGTACCCACCAGTACTGTCCCCATGTTATCTAGTGACAGACCTGTACCCCAGTGTTAGTGACATACCTGTACCAACCAGTACTGTACCCATGTTATACAGTGACAGACCTGTACCCACCAGTACTATACCCCAATGTTATACAGTGACAGACCTGTACCCACAAGTAATGTACCCATGTGTTACACAGTGACAGTCCTGAACCCAGCAGTACTGTTCCCCGGTGTTATACAGTGACAGTACTGTACCCCAATGTTAGTGATAGACCTGTACCCACCAGTACTGTACCACAGTGTTACACAGTGACAGGCCTGCACCCACCAGTATTGTACCTCAGTGTTATACAGTGACAGACCTGTACCCACCAGTACTGTAACCATGTTATACACTGACAGACCTGTACCCACCAGTACTATACCCATGTTATAGTGACAGACCTGTACCCACCAGTACTATACCCATGTTATCGTGACAGACCTGTACCCACCAGTACTGTACCCGTGTTATAGTGACAGGCCTGTACCCACCAGTATTATACCAATGTCATACAGTGACAGACCTGTACCCACCAGTAATGTACCCATGTGTTATACAGTGACAGACCTGTATCCACCAGTACTGCACCCAAGTGTTATAGTGACAGGCCTGTACCCACCAGTACTGTACCTGTGTTATACAGTGACAGGCCTGTACCAACCAGTACTGTACCCAGGTTATACTGTGCCAGACCTGTACCCACCAGTTCTATACCCATGTTATACAGTGACAGACCTGTACCCAGCAGTACTGTCCCCCAGTGTTATACAGTGACAGACCTGTACCCCAGTGTTAGTGATAGACCTGTGCCCACCAGTACTGTACCATATTATACAGTGCCAGGCCTGTACCCACCAATACTGTACCCCAGTATTAGTGACATACCTGTACCAAGCAGTACTGTACCCATGCTATACAGTGACAGGCCTGAACCCAGCAGTACTGTACTCGTGTTACAGAGTGACGGTACTGTACACCAGTGTTACAGTGCTAGACCTGTACCTACCAGTACTGTACCCCAATGTTATACAGTGACAGACCTGTGCCCACCAGTACTGTACCCCAGTGTTATACAGTGACAGACCTGTGCCCAACAGTACTATACCCCAATGTTATACAGTGACAGATCTGTACCCACCAGTAATATACCCATGTTATACAGTGACAAATCTGTACCCACTAGTACTGTACCCCAGTGTTATACAGTGACAAGGCTGTACCCAGCAGTACTGTACCCCAGTGTTATACAGATGTCAGGCCTGTACCCACCAGTATTGTACCCCAGTGTTATACAGTGACAGACCTGTACCCACCAGTACTATACCCAAGTGTTATACACTGACAGGCCTGTACCCCCCAAAACTGTACCCCAATGTTACAGTGACAGACCTGTACCCTCCAGTACTGTACCTGTGTTATACAATGGCAGACCTGTACCCACCAGTACTATATCCATGGCATAGTGACAGACCTGTACCCACCAGTACTGTACCCCAGTGTTACACGGTGACAGGCCTGTACGCACCAGTACTATACCAATGTCATACAGTGACAGACCTATACCCACCAGTACTGTACCCCAATGTTATACAGTGCCGGCCTGTACCCACCAGTACTGTACCCGTGTTACATAGTAAGCGACATCTGAGTGGCTTTCTAGAGCACTACAGAGAGTCCTTAAGAGTCAACCACATTGATGGAGTCACATATAAGCCAGACCGGGTAAAGACAGCAATGTTTAACATAGAAGATTAAAACCAGGACTGGTAAAACTGCCAAAAGCCGTCAGCAAATTCCTTGGTGAGCAGTGAGCAGCGGACACAGGCTCTTGTCCCTCAGTTGGCTACATTGATGAAGCAGGAGCCGAACAGCAACGACACTGCTCAGGGTCGCCCTGTGTGCGCACAGCCCTTTGTATCAGGCTGTGCCAGTCTCGGTGGGAATGGGGAGGGCACTGAGCTCACTCATTACACCAGCGGCTCTTCACAACCCCAGTGCCTTCAGAATTAACCATTTCACTGCTTGTGTTGGAGGCTCCTTTACAGACACAAGCTTCTAATTCTTTGCAACTCACTGGCACATGTGTTGAGAACGCTGCCTTCTTTCCTCCTCACCCCCTTCTCCTAATGTCCTAACCCTCCCTCTTTCATTTTCACCCTCTCTCTCCCGCCCCCCCCTCTCTCTATCCCTCTTCCCCCCTCTCTCTCCCCCCTGCCCCTCTCTATCTCGCTCCCTCTCCCCCCTCCTCCCCGCTCTCTCTCCCCCCCCTCCTCCCCGCTCTCTCTCCCCCCTCCTCCCCGCTCTCTCTCCCCCCTCCTCCCCGCTCTCTCTCCCCCCCTCCTCCCCGCTCTCTCTCCCCCCTCCTCCCCGCTCTCTCTCCCCCCCACCTCCCCGCTCTCTCTCCCCACTCCTCCCCAGCTCTCTCCCCACTCCTCCCCGCTCTCTCTCCCCCCTCCTCCCCGCTCTCCCTCCCCACTCTCTCTCCCCCCCTCCTCCCCACTCTCTCTCCCCCCACCACCCCACTCTCTCTCCCCCCTCCTCCCCACTCTCACTCACCCCCCTCCTCCCCACTCTCTCTCCCCCCATCCTCCCCACTCTCTCTCCCCCCTCCTCCCCACTCTCTCATCCCCCCTCCTCCCCACTCTCTCTCCCCCTCCTCCCCACTCTCTCCCCCCCTCCTCCCCACTCTCTCTCCCACACTCTCTCTCCCCCCCCCTCCCCACTCTCTCTCCCCCCTCCTCCCCACTCTCTCTCCCCCCCTCCTCCCCCTCCTCCCCACTCTCTCTCCCCCCTCCTCCCCACTCTCTCTCCCCCCTCCTCCCCACTCTCTCTCCCCCCTCCTCCCCACTCTCTCTCCCCCCTCCTCCCCACTCTCCCTCTCCCCCCTCCCTCCCCCCCCACTCTCTCCCACTCTCTCTCCCCTCCCTCCCCCCCTCTCTCTCCCCCACTACCCTCTCTCCCCCTCCCCTCTCTCTCCCCCTCCCCTCTCTCTCTCTCTCCCCCTCCCCTCTCTCTCCCCCTCCCTCCCCCCCTCTCTCTCCCTCCCCTCTCTCTCCCCCTCCCTCCCCTCTCTCCCCCTCCCCTCTCTCCTTCCCCTCCCTCTCTCCCCCTCCCCTCTCTCTCTCTCTCCCCCCTCCCTCCCCTCTCTCTCTCCCCCCTCTCTCCCCCCTCCCTCCCCTCTCTCTCTCCCCCCTCTCTCCCCCCTCCCTCCCCTCTCTCTCTCCCCCCTCCCTCCCCTCTCTCCCCCCTCCCTCCCCTCCCTCTCTCTCCCCCTCCCTCCCCTCTCTCCCCCCTCCCTCCCCTCTCTCTCCCCCTCCCTCCCCTCTCTCTCCCCCTCCCTCTCTCCCCCCTCCCTCCCCTCTCTCTCTCTCCCTCCCCTCTCTCCCCCTCCCTCCCCTCTCTCCACCTCCCCTCCCCCCTCTCTCTCCCCCTCTCCCCATCCCCCTCCCCCTCTCTCTCCCCCTCCCTCCCCCTCTCCCCCTCTCTCCCCATCCCTCCCCCCTCTCTCTCCCCCTCTCCCCCACCCCCTCCCCCTCTCTCCCCATCCCCCTCTCTCCCCATCC
This sequence comes from Somniosus microcephalus, assembly GCF_052327205.1. NCBI lineage: Eukaryota > Metazoa > Chordata > Chondrichthyes > Squaliformes > Somniosidae > Somniosus > Somniosus microcephalus. The sequence goes on along the minus strand of NC_140989.1, from coordinate 167,402,157 downwards.
CCCTCTCTCCCCATCCCCCTCTCCCCATCCCCCTCTCTCCCCATCCCCCTCTCTACCTCTCTCTCTCGCCCCTCCCCCTCGCTCCCCTCTCTCCCTCCCACCCCTTCTCTCCCTCCCTCTCCTCCTCCTTGCCCCCTCTCCCTCCTTAGTCCCTCTCCCCCCTCCTTACCCCCCTCTATCTCTCTCCCTCCTTACCCTTCTCCCTCTCTCCCACTCCCCTCTCCCCCCCTCTCCCTAACCCCTCTCTTTCTCTCCACTCTCTGTCTCTCTCTCTCTCTCTTCTCCTCTATCTCTCCCTTCTTTTCGTCCCCACCTCTCTCTCTCTCCCGTGCCCCCCTCCTCGCCTCCACCCCCCTTTCTCTCTCCCCCTCGCTCGAGCTCTCCCCCCACTCAATTCAATTCAATTCAATTCAAATCGCTTTATTGGCATGACAAGGTACATCTTATGTTGCCAAAGCATCGAGAAAACATTTATGGTTGAACACATAAACGCAGATCTATTCATACAGTGTATAAACAGATATATCCCTGAGTGTATAAATATACATTCCTATAATTTGTATATACTCTATTCTTAGATGTAATGGTTGTCCCTCTGTTTATGGCAAGCTGTAACATAGTGTGCCGCTAAGGTTACACAATTTCTCTGTTCCCCTAATAGGTATGGGAGTTTTTGGTCGTCATTCAAATTTTTGAATTCAGGGCATATTTTTGTGGATTTTGGGTAGAAATTCCCCCTTATGCCCTGATATTTTCCACAAGCTGTGAGGAAGTGCATCTCTGTCTCCACCACTCCCTGACTGCAGTGAGGGCATATCCTGTCCTCTCTTGTCAGCCAGGTCTGTCTGTGTCTGCCTTTTTCGATAGCCAGGCTATGCTCACTATGTCTGTACATAGTCAAGGTTTTTCTCAATTTGCTATCTTTTACCGTGGTCAGGTATTCAGCCATGTTGTATTGTCTGTTTAGGGCCAAGTAGCAATTGAGTTTGTTTTGGGCTTTTGTTGTTTCTGCCCAATATGACAGGTATTTTTCCTTTTGCTTAGTGACAATTGTATTGGGTCGAATTCTCTGTGCTACGATGTCACTGTCCTGGGGCTGGTTATTGTTAGTAGTGTTAGTATTTACTTCACTGAGTCCCAGGACTAGTTGACTGAGGGTATTCTTCTTTATGATCCTCTCTTGGCATTTCAGGGCTTCGTAATGATAGCAGTGGGGGTTGCTCATTGTTAGGTGTTTCCAAAATTTGGTGGCTCTTTTTTGGATAGTAAGTAATAGTGGATATTGGCCTAGTTCTGCCCTGCATGCATTGTTTGCGGTTTTCCTTTGAGTCCGGCGGATACTTTTACAGAATTCTGCATGTAGGATCTCAATTGGATGTTTGTCCCATTTTGCAAATTCTTGTTGTGTTAGCGGTCCCCACACCTCACTGCCATAGAGTGCAATTGGTTCAATTACTGATTAAAAAATTTTGAGCCAAATGCCAATTGGGATTTCTATTTGGATTGATTTTTTAATGGCATAGAAAGCCCTTCTTGCTTTCTCTTTCAGTTCATTCACAGCCAGATGAACATTTCCCATAGAACTGATTTTTAAGCCCAAGTATGTGTAGTTAGTGGTTTGTTCAATTTTAGTTGTTCCTAGTGTGAAATTTATTCTGGGTACCTGATGTCTGGATCTTTGCTGGAACACAAGAACTTTGGTTTTTTGGGGGTTTATTGTCAGGGCCCAGGTCTGACAGAACGACTCGAGCAGATCCAGGTTCTGCTGTAGGCCCTCCTTAGTTGGTGACAGTAGAACCAGGTCATCTGCATAGAGGAGGAATTTAACCTTGGATTCATATAGGGTGAGGCCGGGTGCTGTAGATTGTTCAAGTAGTTTTGTCAATTCATTTATGTAAATATTAAAGAGTGTCGGTGAGATGGCCGAGCCCTGCGTCA
>NC_140989.1:167375494-167399719 GCF_052327205.1 Somniosus microcephalus | reverse complement strand
GGTTGACTCTTAAGGACTCTCTGTAGTGCTCTAGAAAGCCACTCAGATGTCGCTTTACTATGTAACACTGGGGGTACAGTACTGGTGGGTACAGGCCGGCACTGTATAACATTGGGGTACAGTACTGGTGGGTATAGGTCTGTCACTGTATGACATTGGTATAGTACTGGTGCGTACAGGCCTGTCACCGTGTAACACTGGGGTACAGTACTGGTGGGTATAGGTCTGTCACTGTATGACATTGGTATAGTACTGGTGCGTACAGGCCTGTCACCGTGTAACACTGGGGTACAGTACTGGTGGGTACAGGTCTGTCACTATGCCATGGATATAGTACTGGTGGGTACAGGTCTGCCATTGTATAACACAGGTACAGTACTGGAGGGTACAGGTCTGTCACTGTAACATTGGGGTACAGTTTTGGGGGGTACAGGCCTATCAGTGTATAACACTTGGGTATAGTACTGGTGGGTGCAGGTCTGTCAGTGTATAACATGGTTACAGTACTGGTGGGTACAGGTCTGTCACTGTATAACACTGGGGTACAATACTGGTGGGTACAGGCCTGACATCTGTATAACACTGGGGTACAGTACTGCTGGGTACAGCCTTGTCACTGTATAACACTGGGGTACAGTACTAGTGGGTACAGATTTGTCACTGTATAACATGGGTATATTACTGGTGGGTACAGATCTGTCACTGTATAACATTGGGGTATAGTACTGTTGGGCACAGGTCTGTCACTGTATAACACTGGGGTACAGTACTGGTGGGCACAGGTCTGTCACTGTATAACATTGGGGTACAGTACTGGTAGGTACAGGTCTAGCACTGTAACACTGGTGTACAGTACCGTCACTCTGTAACACGAGTACAGTACTGCTGGGTTCAGGCCCTGTCACTGTATAGCATGGGTACAGTACTGCTTGGTACAGGTATGTCACTAATACTGGGGTACAGTATTGGTGGGTACAGGCCTGGCACTGTATAATATGGTACAGTACTGGTGGGCACAGGTCTATCACTAACACTGGGGTACAGGTCTGTCACTGTATAACACTGGGGGACAGTACTGGTGGGTACAGGCCTGTCACTGTATAACATGGGTACAGTACTGCTGGTACAGGTCTGTCACTATAACATGGGTATAGAACTGGTGGGTACAGGTCTGGCACAGTATAACCTGGGTACAGTACTGGTTGGTACAGGCCTGTCACTGTATAACACAGGTACAGTACTGGTGGGTACAGGCCTGTCACTATAACACTTGGGTGCAGTACTGGTGGATACAGGTCTGTCACTGTATAACACATGGGTACATTACTGGTGGGTACAGGTCTGTCACTGTATGACATTGGTATAATACTGGTGGGTACAGGCCTGTCACTATAACACAGGGTACAGTACTGGTGGGTACAGGTCTGTCACGATAACATGGGTATAGTACTGGTGGGTACAGGTCTGTCACTATAACATGGGTATAGTACTGGTGGGTACAGGTCTGTCAGTGTATAACATGGTTACAGTACTGGTGGGTACAGGTCTGTCACTGTATAACACTGTGGTACAGTACTGGTGGGTACAGGTCTATCACTAACATTGGGGTACAGTACTGTCACTGTATAACACCGGGGAACAGTACTGCTGGGTTCAGGACTGTCACTGTGTAACACATGGGTACATTACTTGTGGGTACAGGTCTGTCACTGTATAACCATTGGGGTACAGTACTGGTGGGTACAGGTCTGTCACTGTATAACATGGGTACAGTACTGGTTGGTACAGGTATGTCACTAACACTGGGGTACAGGTCTGTCACTAGATAACATGGGGACAGTACTGGTGGGTACAGGCCTGTCACTGTATAACACTGGAGTACCGTACTGGTGGGTACAGGTCTGTCACTGTAATTTTGAAATACAGTACTGGTGGGTACAGGCCTGTCAGTGTATAACACAGATACAGTACTGGTGGGTACAGGTCTGTCACTATGATGGGTACAGTACTGCTGGGTACAGCTCTGTCACAACACAGGTACAGTACTGGTAGGTACCGTTCTAGCACTGTAACACTGGCGTACAGTAACATTACTGTATAACACGAGTACAGTACTGCTGGGCTCAGGCCTGTCACTGTATAACATGGGTACAGTACTGGTGGGTACAGGCCTGTCACTGTATAACACTGGGGTACAGTACTGGTGGGTACAGATCCATCACTAACACGGGTACAGTACTGGTGGGTACAGGTCTATCACTAACACTGGGGTACAGGTCGGTCACTGTATAACAGTGGGGTACAGTACTGGTTGGTACATGTCTGTCACTGTATAACACTGGGGGACAGTACTGGTGGGTACAGGTCTGTCACTGTAACACTGGGGTACAGTACTGGTGGGTACAGGTCTGCCACTGGATAACATGGGTACAGTACTGATGGGTACAGCTCTGTCACAACACGGGTACAGTACTGGTAGGTACTGGTCTAGCACTGTAACACTGGCGTACAGTAATGTCACTATATAACACGAGTACAGTACTGTTGGGTTCAGGCCTGTCACTGTATAACAAGAGTACAGTACTGGTGGGTACAGGTCTGACACTGTATAACACAGGTACAGTACTGGAGGGTACAGGTCTGTCACTGTAACTTTGGGGTACAGTTCTAGTGGGTACAGGCCTGTCTCTGTATAACATGGGTATAGTACTGGGGGGAAAAATCTGTCACTGCATAACATTGGGGTACGGTACTGGTGGGCACAGGTCTGTCACTGTATAACATGGGTACAGTACTGATGGGTACAGGTCTGCCACTGTATAACACTGGAGTACCGTACTGGTGGGTACAGGCCTGTCACTAGATAACATGGGTACAGTACTGGTGGGTACAGGCCTGTCACTATATAACACTGGGGTACAGCACTGGTGGGTACAGGTCTGTCAGTGTATAACACTGGTACAGTATTGGTGGGCACAGGTCTGTCACTGTATAACACTGGTACAGCACTGGTGAATATAGGTCTGTCACTGTATAACATGGGCATTGTACTGGTTGGTACAGGCCTGTCACTCTATAACACTGGGGTACAGTACTGGTGGGTACAGGTCTGTCACTATAACATGGGTATAGTACTGGTGGGTACAGGTCTGTCAGTGTATAACATGGTTACAGTACTGGTGGGTACAGGTCTGTCACTGTATAACACTGGGGTACAGTACTGGTTGGTACAGCTCTGTCACTAACACTGGGGTACAGTACTGGTAGGTACAGGTCTAGCACTAACACTGGTGTACAGTACCGTCACTGTATAACATGGGTACAGTACTGGTGGGTACAGGTCTGTCACTGTATAACACTGGGGGACAGTACTGGTGGGTACAGGCCTGTCACTGTATAACATTCGTACAGTACTGGTCGGTACATGCTTGTAACTGTATAACATGGGTATAGTACTGGTGGGTACAGGCCTGTCACTGTATAACACGGGTACAGCACTGGAGGGTTCAGGTCTGTCACTGTATAACACTGGAGTACAGTGCTGATAGGTACCGATTTGTCAGTGTATGGCGGGTACAGTACTGGTGGGTACAGGTCTGCAACTGTATAAAACTGCGGTACAATAGTGGTGGGTACAGGTCTGTCACTGGAAAACACTTGGGTGCAGTACTGGTGGGTACAGGTCTGTCACTGTATAACACATGGGTACACTACTGGTGGGTACTGGTCTGTCACTGTATAACATTGTGGTACAGTTCTGGTGGGTACAGGCCTGTCACTGTATAACACTGGGGTACAATACTGGTGGGTACCGGCCTGTCACTGTATAACGGGTACAGTACTGGTGGGTACAGGCCTGTCACTGTATAACGGGTACAGTACTGGTGGGTACAGGCCTGTCGCTGTATGACATGGGTATAGTACTGGTGGGTACAGATCTGTCACTGCATAACATTGGGGTGCAGTACTGGTGGGCACAGGTCTGTCAGTGTATAACATGGGTACAGAACAGGTGGGTACAGGTCTGTCACTGTATAACATTAGGGTACAGTCCTGGTGGGTACAGGCCTGTCACTGTATAACATGGGTACAGTACTGATGTGTACAGGTCTGCCACTGTATAACACTGGAGTACCGTACTGGTGGGTACAGGCCTGTCACTAGATAACATGGGTACAGTACTGGTGCGTTCAGGTCTGCCACTGTATAACACTGGAGTACCGTACTGGTGGGTACAGGCCTGTCAATATAACATTGGGGTATAGTACTGGTGGGCACAGGTCTGTCAGTGTATAACATGGGTACAGTATTGGTGGGTACAGGTCTGTCACTGTATAACACTGGGGTACAGTACTAGGGAATACAGGTCTGTCACTGTATAACATGGGCATAGTACTGGTGGGTACAGGCCTGTCACTATGACACTGGGGTACAGTACTGGTAGGTACAGGTCTAGCACTAACACTGGTGTACAGTACCGTCACTATAACATGGGTACAGTACTGGTGGGTACAGGTCTGTTACTGTATAATGGGTACAGTACTGGTGGGTACAGGCCTGTCACTATATAACACTGGGGTACAGTACTGGTGGGTACAGGTCTGTCAGTGTATAACACTGGTACAGTATTGGTGGGTACAGTTCTGTCACTGTATAACACTGGGGTACAGTACTGGTGAGTATAGGTCTGTCACTGTATAACATGGGCATAGTACTGGTTGGTACAGGCCTGTCACTATGATACAGGGTACAGTACTGGTTGGTACCGCTCTGTCACTAACACTGGGGTACAGTACTGGTTGGTACCGCTCTGTCACTAACACTGGGGTACAGTACTGGTTGGTACCGCTCTGTCACTAACACTGTGGTACAGTACTGGTGGGTACAGGTCTATCACTAACATTGGGCTACAGTACTGTCACTGTATAACACTGGGGAACAGTACTGCTGGGTTCAGGACTGTCACTGTATACCGGGTACATTACTGCTGGGTACAGGTCTATCACTAACACGGGTACAGTACTGCTGGGTACAGGTCTATCACTAACACTGGGGTACAAGTCTCACTGAATAACAGTGGGGTACAGTACAGGTCGGTACAGACCTTTCACTGTATAACATGGGTACAGTACTAGTGGGTACAGGTCTGCCACTGTATAACACTGGGATACAGTACTGGTGGGCACAGGCCTGTCACTGTATAACACTGGGGGACAGTAATGGCGGGTACAGGTTAGTAACTGTATAACATGGGTACAGTACTGGTGGATACAGGCCTGTCACTGGATAACATGGGTACAGTACTGATGGGTACAGGTCTGTCACTGTTTGACATAGGCCTGTACACACCAGTACTATACCAGTCACTGTGTAACACTGGGGTACAGTACTGGTGGGTACAGGTCTGTCATTATACCATGGGTATTGCACTGGTGGGTACAGGTCTGTCACTGTAACATTGAAATACAGTACTGGTGGGTACAGGCCTGTCAGTGTATAACAGGTACAGTACTGGTGGTTACAGGTCTGTCACTGTATAACACTGGGATACAATACTGGTCATGTATAGGTCTGTCACTGTATAACACCGGGGTACAGTACTGATGTGCAGATCTGTCATTGTATAACATGGTTACAGTACTGGTGGGTACAGGTCTGTCACTGTATAACATGGGTACAGTACTGGTGGGTACGGGTCTGTCACTGTATAACATGGGTACAGTACTGGTGGGTACAGTTCTATCACTAACATTGGGGTATAGTACTGTCACTGTATAACACTGGGGTACAGTACTGCTGGGTTCAGGACTGTCACTGAATAACACTGAGGTACAGTATTGGTGGGTACAGGTCTATCACTAACACGGTACAGCACTGTTGGGTACAGGTCTTTTACTGTAACATGGGTACGGTACTGGTGGGTACAGGTCTATCACTAACACTGGGGTACAGGTCTGTCACTGTAACAGTGGGGTACAGTACTGGAGGGTACAGGTCTGTCACTAGCATTGGGGTACAGTTCTGGTGGGTACAGGCCTGTCAGTGTGTAACACTTGGGTACAGTACTGGTGGGTACAGATCTGTCACTGTATAACATTGGGGTATAGTACTGGTGGGCACAGGTCTGTCAGTGTATAACATTGGTACAGTACTGGTGGGTACTGTCCTGTCACTGGATAACATGGGTACAGTACTAGTTGGTACAGGTATGTCACTAACACGGGGGTACAGTACTGGTGGGTACAGGCCTGGCACTGTATAACATGGTACAGTACTGGTTGGTACAGGCCTGTCACTGTATAACATTTGGGTGTAGTACTTGTGGGTACAGGTCTGTCACTGTATAACATGGGTACAGTACTGGTTGGTACAGGTATGTCACTAACACTGGTGTACAGGTCTGTCACTGTATAACACTGGGGGACAGTACTGGTGGGTACAAGCCTGTCACTGTATAGCATGTGTACAGTACTGGTGGGTACAGGCCTGTCACTATATAACATGGGTACAGTACTGGTGGGTACAGGCCTGTCACTGTATAACACTGGAGTACCGTACTGGTGGGTACAGGTCTGTCACTGTAACACTGGGGTACAGTACTGGTGGGTACAGGTCTGCCACTGTATGACGATAACATTACTGGTGGGTACAGCTCTGTCACAACACGGGTACAGTACTGGTAGGTACCGGTCTAGCACTAACACTGGCGTACAGTAACGTCACTGTATAACACGTGTACAGTACTGCTGGGTTCAGGCCTGTCACTATAACATGGGTACATAGAAACATAGAAACATAGAGATAGGAACAGGAGTAGGCCATTCGGCCCTTCGAGCCTGCTCCGCCATTCAATGAGATCATGGCTGATCTTCGTCTGAGATCATAGCTGATCTTACCAGTTCAGTACCCCGTCCCCGCCTTTTCTCCGTAACCCTTAATCCCCTTAGCCTTCAGAAATATATCCAATTCTCTCTTGAAAATATTTATTGAATTAGCCTTCACAGCCCTCTGTGGCAGGGAATTCCACAGGCTCACCACTCTTTGAGTGAAGAAATTCTTCCTCATCTCTGTTTTAAATGATTTGCCCGCTATTTTTAGACTGTGGCCCCTGGTTCTGTGCTCCCCTGCCATTGGAAGCATTCTCTCTGAATTCAGCCTGTCCAGGCCTGCCATAATTTTATATGTTTCGATGAGATCCCCTCTCAATCTTCTAAACTCCAGTGAGTACAAGCCCAAACTATTCAATCTCTCCTCGTAGGTCATTCCCGCCATTCCAGGTATCAGCCTGGTGAATCGCCGCTGCACTCTTTCCATGGCAAGAACATCCTTCCGCAGATGGGGCGACCAAAACTGTACACAATACTCCAGATGCGGTCTCACCAGCACCTTGTACAGCTGTAGTAAGGTATCCCTATTCCTATACTCGAACCCCCTTGATATGAAGGCCAACATACCATTTGCCTTCTTAATCGCCTGTTGCACCTGCATGCTCTCCTTCAGTGACTGGTGCACAAGAACACCCAGGTCCCTCTGCACTTCCCCATCTCCCAATCTATTGCCATTTAGTTAATAATCCACCCTCCTGTTTTTACCCCCAAAGTGGATAACCTCGCATTTATCCACATTATAGTGCATCTGCCACGTATCCGCCCATTCCCCCAACCTGTCCAAATCGCACTGTAGCCTCCTGACATCCTCATCAGAGCCCACCCCTCCTCCTAGTTTAGTGTCGTCGGCGAATTTGGAAATATTGCATCCAATTCCCTGATCCAGATCATTTATATATATTGTGAACAGCTGGGGTCCCAGGACAGATCCTTGCGGCACCCCGCTGGTCACTGCCTGCCACTCCGAAAACGAGCCGTTTATTCCAACTCTCTGTTTTCTATCCGCCAGCCAGTTCTCTATCCACGTTAATACTTTGCCCCCAATCCCATGAGCCTTAATTTTGCATGATAATCTTTTGTGTGGAACCTTATCGAAGGCTTTCTGGAAGTCAAGGTACACCACATCCACTGGCTCTCCCCCATCTATTTTACCAGTTACTTCCTCAAAAAATTCCAGCAGATTAGTCAAACACGATTTACCCTTTGTAAATCCATGTTGACTCTGTCCGATCCTTTCCCCATTTGTCAAGTGCTCTGCTATTTTATCCTGGTGGGTACAGGCCTGTCACTGTATAACACAGGTACAGTACTGGTGGGTACAGGTCTGTCACTGTATAACACAGGTACATTACTGGAGGGTACAGGTCTGTCACTGTAACTTAGGGGTACAGTTCTGGTGGGTACAGACCTGTCTCTGTATAACATGGGTATAGTACTGGTGGGTACAGGCCTGTGTACAGGTCTGCCACTGTATAATACTGGAGTACCGTACTGGTGGGTACAGGCCTGTCACTGTATAACATTGGGGTATAGTACTGGTGGGCACAGGTCTGTCAGTGTATAACATGGGTACAGTACTGGTGGGTACAGGCCTGTCACTGTATAACACAGGTACAGTACTGGTGGGTACAGGCTTGACACTGTATAACACAGGTATAGCACTGGAGGGTTCAGGTCTGTCACTGTATAAAACTGGGGTACAGTACTGGGGTTTGTCAGTGTATGACATGGGTACAGTACTGGTGGGTACTGGCCTCGCAGTATAACATCGGTAGAGTACTGGTGGGTACACGTCTGTCACTGTATAACATTGGGGTACAGTACTGGTGGGTACAGGTCTGTCACTAACACTGGCGTACAGTACTGGTGGTTACAGGTCTGCCACTATGACGGGTACAGTTCTGGTGGGTACAGGCCTGTCTCTGTATAACATGGGTATAGTACTGGTGGGTACAGATCTGTCACTATATAACATTGGGGTACAGTACTGGTGGGTACAAGTCTGTCAGTGTATAACATGGGTACAGTACTGGTGGGTACAGGCCTGTCACTGCATAACATTGGGGTACAGTACTGGTGGGTACAGGTCTGTCACTGTATAACATTGGGGTACAGAACTGGCGGGTACAGGTCTGTCACTGTATAACGGGTACAGTAATGGTTGGTACAGCTCTGTCACTAACACTGGGGTACAGTACTGGTAGGTACAGGTCTAGCACTGTAACACTGGCTTACAGTAACGTCACTGTATAACACGAGTACAGTACTGCTGGGTTCAGGCCTGTCACTGTATAACATGGGTACAGTACTGGAGGGTACAGGTCTGTCACTATAACTTTGGGTACAGTTCTGGTGGGTACAGATCTGTCACTGTATAACATTGGGGTATAGTACTGGTGGGCACAGGCCTGTCAGTGTATAACATGGGTACAGTACTGGTGGGTACAGGCCTGTCACTGTATAACATGGGTACAGTACTGGTGGGTACATGCCTGACACTGTAACATGGGCACAGTACAGGTCTGGCACCGTATAACCTGGGTACAGTACTGGTGGGTACAGGCCTGACAATGTATAACATGTGTATAATACTGGAGGGTACAGGTCTGGCACAGTATAACCTGGGTACAGTACTGGTTGGTACAGGCCTGTCAGTGTATAACAAAGGTACAGTACTGGTGGGTACAGGCTTGACACTGTATAACACAGGTACAGCACTGGAGGGTTCAGGTCTGTCACTGTATAACACTGGAGTACAGTGCTGATTGGTACCGATTTGTCAGTGTATGACATGGGTACAGTACTGGTGGGTACAGGTCTGTCACTGTATAAAACTGCGGTACAATACTGGTGGGTACTGGTCTGTCACTGTATAACATTGTGGTACAGTTCTGGTGGGTACAGGCCTGTCAGTGTATAACACTAGGGTATAGTACAGGTTTGCCACTGTATGACGGGTACAGTACTGGTGGGTACAGGCCTGTCACTGTATAACGGGTACAGTACTGGTGGGTACAGGCCTGTCGCTGTATGACACGTGTACAGTAATGGTTGGTACAGCTCTGTCACTAACACTGGGGTACAGTACTGGTAGTTACAGGTCTAGCACTGTAACACTGGCGTACTGTACCGCCACTGTATAACACGCGTACACTGCTGCTGGGTTCAGGCCTGTCACTGTATAGCATGGGCACAGTGCTGGAGGGTACAGTTCTGTCACTAACTTTGGGGTACAGTTCTGGTGGGTACAGGCCTGTCAGTGTATAACACTTGGGTACAGTTCTGGTGGGTACAGGCCTGTCAGTGTATAACACGGGTACAGTACTGGTGGGTACAGGCCTGTCACTGTATAACGGGTACAGTACTAGTTGGTACAGGTCTGTCACTACATAACATGGGTACAGTACTGGTGGATACAGGTCTGTCATTATAACACTGGGGTACAGTACTGGTGGGTACAGGTCTGTCACTGTATAACATGGGTATAGTACTGGTGCGTACAGGTCTGCCGTTGTATAACATGGAGCAATGGGAGTCTTTCAGAAAGGAAATTGAGAGAGTACAATGGCAACAAGTTCCCGTAAAGGTCAAGGGTGGGACCAACAAGCCCAGGGAACCTTGGATGTCAAGGGATATACTAGAATGGATTAGGGAAAAAAAGGGTGGCTTTTGGCAGATACAAAGGACTAAAGACAGAGGAAGCCCTAGAGGAGCATAAAAAGTGCAAGGGGATACTTGAAAAAGAAATTAGGAGAGCGAGGCGGGGCCATGAAATAACACTGGCGAGCAATATAAAGGAAAATCCTTAAGTGTTTTATAAGTATATTAAGGGCAAGAGGATAACTAGGGAACGAGTAGGGCCCATTAGGGACCAAAGTGGCAAGCTGTGTGTAGAGCCAGAAGATGTAGGTGGGGTTTTAAATGAATTTTTTGCATCTGTGTTCACTATGGAGAAGGACGATATGGACATAGAAATTGGGCAGGGGGACTGTGATATACTTGAACATATTAGCATCGAGAGGGAGGAGGTACTAGCAGTTTTAGCAGGCTTAAAAGTGGATAAATCCCCAGGCCCGGACGAAATGTATCCCAGGCTGCTGTGTGAGGCAAAGGAGGAGATTGCAGGGGCTCTGACACAAATTTTCAGAACCTCTCTGGCCACAGGGGATGTGCCAGAGGACTGGAGAACAGCTAACGTAGTACCATTATTCAAGAAGGGTAGTAGGGATAAACCAGGGAATTACAGGCCAGTGAGCCTAACATCAGTGGTAGGGAAATCATTGGAAAAAATTCTGAGGGACAGAATTAGTCTCTACTTGGAGAGGCAAGGATTAATTAGGGCTAGCCAGCATGGCTTTGTCAAGGGAAGATCATGTCTGACCAATTTGATTGAATTTTTCCAGGGGGTGACTAGGTGTGTGGATGAGGGTAGTGCAGTGGATGTGGTTTACATGGATTTCAGTAAGGCTTTTGATAAAGTCCCGCATAGGAGACTGGTCAGGAAGGTAAGAGCCCATGGGATCCAGGGTGCCTTGGCACATTGGATCCAAAACTGGCTTAGTGGCAGAAGGCAGAGAGTGATGGTGGAAGATTGTTTTTGTGACTGGAAGCCTGTGTCCAGTGGGGTACCACAGGGATCGGTGCTGGGTCCCTTGCTGTTTGTGGTCTACATTAATGATTTGGATGTGAATGTAAAAGGTATGATCAGTAAGTTTGCAGATGACACGAAAGTTGGTGGGGTGGTAAATAGCGAGGAGGGAAGCCTCAGGCTACAGGACGATATAGATGGGTTGGTCAGATGGAAGGATAAGTGTCAAATGGAATTTAACCCTGAAAAGTGTGAGGTGATGCATTTTGGATGGACTAACAAGGCAAGGGAATACACAATGAATGGTAAGACCCTAGGAAAGACAGAGGATCAGAGGGACCTTGGTGCGCATGTACATAGATCCCTGAAGGCAGCAGAACAGGTGGATAAGGTGGTTAAAAAGGCATATGGGATACTTGCCTTCATTAGCCGAGGCATAGAATATAAGAGCAGGGAGGTTATGATGGAGCTGTACAAAACGCTGGTAAGGCCACAGCTGGAGTACTGTGTGCAGTTCTGGTCGCCACACTCTCGGAAGGATGTGATTGCTTTGGAGAGGGTGCAGAGGAGATTTACCAGGATGTTACCTGGGCTGGAGCGCTTCAGCTGTGAAGAAAGACTGGACAGGCTGGGGTTGTTTTCCTTGGAGCAGATAAGGCTGAGGGGGGACCTGATTGAGGTGTACAAAATTATGAGGGACATAGATAGGGTGGATAGAAAGGAACTTTTCCCCTTAGTAGAGGGGTCAATAACAAGGGGGCATAGATTCAAGGTAAGGGGCAGGAGGTTTAGAGGGGTTTTGAGGAAAAACTTTCACCCAGAGGGTGGTTGGAATCTGGAACTCACTGCCTGAAAGGGTGGTAGAGGCAGGAACCCTCACAACATTCAAGAAGCATTTGGATGAGCACTTGAAATGCCATAGCATACAAGGCTACGGACCAAATGCTGGAAAATGAGATTAGATTAGACAGGGCTTGATGGCCGGTGTGGACGCGATGGGCCGAAGGGCCTCTTTCTGTGCTGCATAACTCTATCTATGACTCTATGGTTGCAGTACTGGTGGGTACAGGTCTGTCACTGTAAAACACTGGGGTACAATACTGGTGGGTACAGGCCTGTCACTGTATAACACGGGTACAGTACTAGTTGGTACAGGTCTGTCGCTGTATAACATGGGTACAGTACTGGTGGATACAGGTCTGTCACTATAACACTGGGGTACAGTACTGGTGGGTACAGGTCTATCACTGTATAACATTGGGGTATAGTACTGTGGGTATAGGTCTGTCACTGTATAACATGGGTATAGTACTGGTGGGTACAGGTCTGTCATTGTATAACACTTGGGTACAGGCCTCATTGTATAACATTGGTAGAGTACTGGTGGGTACAGGCCTGACACTATAACATGGGTACAGTACTGGTGGGTACAGGCCTGTCACTGTATAACATGGGTACAGTACTGGTGGGTGCAGGCCTGTCACTGTACAACATGGGTACAGTACTGGTGGGTACAGGCCTGTCACTGTATAACATGGGTACAGTACTGGTGGGTACAGGCCTGTCATTGTATAACATTGGTATAGTATTGGTGGGTACAGATCTGGCACTGTATAACACTGGGGCACAGGACTGGTGGGTACAGGCCTGTCACTGTATAACACAGGTACAGTACTGGAGGATACAGGTCTGTCACTGTAACATTGGGATACAGTACTGGTGGGTACAGGTCTGTCACTGTATAACACAGGCACAGTACTGGTGGGTACAGGCCTGTCACTGTATAACATGGGTACAGTACTGGTGGGTACAGGTCTGTCACTGTATAACATGGGTAGAGTACTGGTGGGTACAGGTCTATCACTGTATAACATGGGTAGTGTACTGGTGGGTACAGGCCTGTCACTGTATAACATTGGGGTACAGTACTGGTGGGTACAGGTCTGTCACTGTATAACATTGGGGTACAGTACTGGTGGGTACAGGTCTGTCACTGTATAACATTGGGATACAGTACTGGTGGGTACAAGCCTGTCACTGTGACACCGGGGTACAGTAATGGTTGGTACAGCTCTGTCACTAACACTGGGGTACATTACTGGTAGGTGCAGGTCTAGCACTGTAACACTGGCGTACGGTATAGCACGAGTACAGTACTGCTGGGTTCAGGCCTGTCACTGTATAACATGGTTACAGTACTGGTGGGTACAGGTCTGTCACTGTATAACACAAGTACAGTACTGGAGGGTACTGGTCTGTCACTGTAACTTTGGGGTACAGTTCTGGTAGGTACAGACCTGTCTCTGTATAACATGGGTATAGTACTGGTGGGTACAGGTCTGTCAGTGTATAACATGGGTACAGAACAGGTGGGTACAGGTCTGTCACTGTATAACATTGGGGTACAGTACTGGTGGGTACAGGTCTGTCACTGTATAACATTGGGATACAGTACTGGTGGGTACAGGTCTGTCACTAACACGGGTACAGTACTGGTGGGTACAGGTCTGCCACTGTATGACGGATACTGTACTGGTTGGTTCAGCTCTGTCACTAACACTGGGGTACAGTACTGGTAGTTACAGGTCTAGCACTAACACTGGCTTACAGTACCGTCATGGTATAACACGAGTACAGTACTGCTGGGTTCAGGCCTGTCACTCTAACATGGGTACAGTACTGGAGGGTACAGTTCTGTCACTGTAACTTTGGGGTACAGTTCTGGTGGGTACAGGCCTGTCAGTGTATAACACTTGGGTACAGTTCTGGTGGGTACAGGCCTGTCACTCTATAACACAGGTACAGTACTGGAGGGTACAGGTCTGTCACTGTAACTTTGGGGTACAGTTCTGGTTGGTACAGGCCTGTCTCTCTATAACATTGGGGTATAGTACTGGTGGGTACAGGTCTGTCAGTGTATAACACGGGTACAGGTCTGGCACTGTATAACCTGAGTCCATACTGTTTGGTACAGGCCTGTCACTGTACAACCTGGGTACAGTACTGGTGGGTACAGGCCTGTCACTGTATAACATGGGTACAGTACTGGTGGGTACAGGCCTGACACTAACATGGGTACAGTACTGGTCGGTACAGGTCTGGCACTGTATAACCTGGGTACAGTACTGGTTGGTACAGGCCTGACAATGTATAACATGGGTATAGTACTGGTGGGTACAGGTCTGGCACAGTATAACCTGGGTACAGTACTGGTTGGTACAGGCCTGTCACTATAACATGGGTATAGAACTGGTGGGTACAGGCCTGTCACTGTATAACACAGGTACAGTACTGGTGGGTGCAGGCTTGACACTGTATAACACAGGTACAGCACTGGAGGGTTCAGGTCTGTCACTGTATAACACTGGGGTACAATACTGGTTGGTACTGGTTTGTCAGTGTATGACATTGGTATAGTACTGGTGGGTACAGGCCTGTCACACTGTAACACTGGGGTATACTACTGGTGGGTACAGGGCTGTCACTGTATAACATGGGTAGAGTACTGGTGGGTACAGGCCTGTCACTGTACAACCTGGGTACAGTACTGGTGGGTACAGGTCTGTCACTGTATAACATGGGTAGACTACTGGTGGGTACAGGTCAGTCACTGTATAACATTGGGGTACATCCCTGTCACTGTATAACATTGGGGTACAGTACTGGTGGGTACAGGTCTGTCACTGTATAACATTGGGGTACATGCCTGTCACTGTATAACGTTGGGGTACAGTACTGGTGGGTACAGGCCTATCACTGTATAACATGGGTTCAGTACTGGTGAGTACAGGTCTATCACTGTCATTGTATAACACAGGTACAGCACAGGTGGGTACTGGCCTGTTACTGTATAACACTTGGGTACATACTGGTGGGTATAGGTCTGTCATTGTATAACACTGGGGTATACTACTGGTGGGTACAGGTGTGTCGCTGTATAGCATGGTGTTAGATTCGAATTTCGGAGTAAAACCAGACGGAGAGACGGAACTGCTGACAAAGTTCAAGTTTATTAGAAAGTGGCTGGGAAGCCTTGCGCGCAAAGCGAGAGAAGCGAGCCTCCTCAGACTCTCACCTATCTTTCTAAGGAAATACAGCATACAAGCATTTTATATACCTTTCAATAAGCAACGCCCACTGGTTACATAAGTGGGCGCACGCATACAGACAACGTCACTACAGTTACTCTCTTAGTGATTAGTCACTCAATGTCGGGAGCTGCCCTGAAGTGTTCTTTGACATTAAGCGTAACACCTAGTTCTTAGACATCTAGCTTCTGTGAGCAAGGTCGTTTAATTCTTGAGAAAAGCTTCTTATAATAATGTCAGCTTTTGGATGCGAGCAGACATTACAAAGGGAGATAAGGTGTTTGAGGCAAAGATAGAAATGGCCGACTCCCTATGAAATTCAGTTTCCCTTATCTCTCAGAAAGCCAGCTGCATTAAACACTGCTTCTGTAACACTGATAACATTTTGGAATCAGTAAAGACGGAGACCAAGAGTCTAGTAAATATGCTGTGGTCTGCTATTTCTACAGTACTTAGTTAAAGAGGGTTAATGATGGTCAAGTGTCCCATCATGCTTTGCAGCTACCTAAATACTACATGTACGTTTTTAATACATATATTTCTTAATAAGTGAAGCTTATCATCCTTTAAATATGATTTCTAGTACTACGGCCCTCCCTACAGCTTTGGTAAATGTATTTAAAGACTGGAGGATTCAGGCTTTGGTTAACAGGCCTATTTTTGCAATCCAACAATGGGTACAGTACTGGTGGGTACAGGTGTGTTGCTGTATAACATGGGTATAGTACTGGTGGGTACAGGTGTGTCACGGTTTAACACTGGGGTATAGGACTGGTGGGTACAGGTCTATCATTGTATAACACTGGGGTACAGTACTGGTGGGTACAGGTGTGTCACTGTATAACATTGGGGTACACTACTGGTGGGTACAGGTCTGTCACTGTATAACATTGGGGTACAGTACTGGTGAGTACAGGTCTGTCACTGTATAAAATTGGGGTACAGTAGTGGTGGGTACAGGTCTGTCACTAACATTGGGGTACAGTAGTGGTGGGTACAGGTCTGTCACTGTAACATTGGGGTACAGTACTGGTGGGTACAGGTCTGAGACTGTACAACACTGGGGTACAGTACTGGTGGGTACAGGTCTGAGACTGTACAACACTGGGGTACAGGACTGTCACTGTATAACACTGGGGTACAGTTCTGGTGCGTAGAGGTCTGTCACTATAATATGGGTACAGAACTGGTTGGTACAGGTCTGTCACTATAACATGGGTATAGTACTGGTGGGTACAGGCCTGTCATTGTATAACATTGGTGTACAGTACTGGTGGGTACAGGTATGTCACTGTATAACATTGGTGTACAGTACTGGTGGGTACAGGTATGTCACTGTATAACATTGGTGTACAGTACTGGTGGGTACAGGTATGTCACTGTATAACATTGGTGTACAGTACTGGAGGGTACAGGCCTGTCACTGTATAACACTGGGGTACAGTTCTGGTGTGTACAGGTCTGTCACTGTATAACATGGGTTCAGTACTGGTGAATACAGGTCTGTCACTATAACATGGGTATAGTACTGGTGGGTACAGGCCTGTCATTGTATAACATTGAGGTTCAGTAGTGGTGGGTACATGTCTGTCACTGTATAACAGGGTACAGTACTGGTGTGTACAGGTCTGTCACTGTATAACATTGGGGTACAGTACTGGTGGGTACAGGCCTGTCACTATAACATTGGGGTACAGTACAGGTGGGTACAGGTCTGTCACTGTATAACATTGGGGTACAGGCCTGTCACTATAACATTGGGGTACAGTACTGGTGGGTACAGGTACTGTCACTGTATAACATTGGGGTACAGGCCTGGCACTAACATTGTGGTACAGTATTGGTGGGTACAGGCCTGCCACTGTAAAACACTGGGGTACAGTACTGGTGGGTACAGGTCTGTCACTGTATAACATTGGGGTACAGTACTGGTGGGTACAGGTCTGTCACTATAACATTGGGGTACAGTACTGGTGGGTACAGGTCTGTCACTGTATAACCCTGGGGTACAGTACTGATGGGTAGAGGTCTGTCACTGTATAACATTGGGGTACAGGCCTGTCACTAACATTGTGGTACAGTACTGGTGGGTACAGGTCTGTCACTGTATAACCCTGGGGTACAGTACTGATGGGTAGAGGTCTGTCACTGTATAACATTGGGGTACAGGCCTGTCACTAACATTGTGGTACAGTACTGGTGGGTACAGGCCTGTCACTGTATAACATTGGGGTACAGGCCTGTCACTAACATTGTGGTACAGCACTGGTGGGTACAGGCCTGTCACTGTATAACACTGGGGTACAGTACTGGTGGGTACAGGTGTGTCACTGTATAACAATGGTACAGTACTGGTGGGTACAGGTGTGTCACTGTATAACATGGGTATAGTACTGGTGGGTACAGGTGTGTCACTGTTTAACACTGGGGTACAGTACTGGTGGTTACAGGCCTGGCACTGTATAACATTGTGGTACAGTACTGGTGGGTACAGATCTATCACTAACATTGGGGTATACTACTGGTGGGTACAGGTCTGTCACTGTATAACATTGTGGTACAGTGCTGGTGGGTACATGTCTATCACTGTATAACATTGGGGTACAGTACTGGTGGGTACAGGTCTGAGACTGTACAACACTGGGGTACAGGACTGTCACTGTATAACACGAGTACAGTTCTGGTGCGTACAGGTCTGTCACTGTATAACATGGGTACAGTACTGGTGGGTACAGGTCTGTCACTGTATAACGTGGGTACAGTCCTGTTACCGTATAACATTGGGGTACAGGTCTGTCACTGTATAACATTGAGGGTCCGTACTGGTGGGTACAGGTCTGTCACTGTATAACATTGGGGTACAGTACTGGTGGGTACAGGTCTGTCAGTGTATAACATGGGTACAGTACTGGTGGGTACAGGTGTGTCACTGTATAACATGGGTATAGTACTGGTGGGTACTAGTGTGTTACTGTTTAACACTGGGGTACAGGTCTGTCATTGTATATCACTGGGGTATACTATTGGTGGGCACAGGTGTGCTGCTGTATAACATGGGTACAGTACTGGTGGATGCAGGTCTGTCACTGTATAACATTGGGTACAGTATATGTGTCAGTCAGGTCTGTCACTATAAAACTGGGGTGTTCAGGTCTGTAACTAATACAGGGGTACAGTACTGGTGAGTTCAAGTCTGTCGGTGTATAACAGCGCGGTTCAGGTCTGTCAGTGTATAACACTGGGGTTCAGGTCTGTCAGTGTATAACACTGGGGTTCAGGTCTGTCTGTGTATAACACTGGGGTTCAGGTCTGTCAGTGTGTAACACTGGGGTTCAGGTCTGTCACTATAACATGGGTACAGAACTGGTGGGTACAGGTCTGTCACTGTATAACATGGGTATAGTACTGGTGGGTACAGGCCTGTCACTGTATAACATTGGGGTACAGTACTGGTGGGTACAGGTCTGTCACTATAATATGGGTATAGTACTGGTGGGTACAGGCCTGTCACTGTATAACATTGGGGTACAGTACTGGTGGGTACAGGTCTGTCACTGTATAACTTTGTGGTACAGTACTGGTGGGTACAGGCCTGTCACTGTATAAGACTGGGGCATAGTACTGGTGGGTACAGGTCTGTCACTATAACATTGGGGTACATGCCTGTCACTATAACATTGGGGTACAGTACTGATGGGTACAGGTCTGTCACTGTGTCACATTGTGGTACAGTACTGGTGGGTACAGGTCTGTCACTGTATAACATTGGGGTACATGCCTGTCACTATAACATTGGGGTACAGTACTGATGGGTACAGGTCTGTCACTGTATCACATTGTGGTACAGTACTGTTGGGCACAGGTCTGTCACTGTATAACATTGGGGTACACTACTGGTGGGTACATGTCTGTCACTGTATAACATTGGGGTACAGTACTGGTGGGTACAGGTCTAGCACTGTAAAAAAAAAAAAATTGGGTTACAGTAGTGGTGGGTACAGGCCTGTCACTAACATTGGGGTACAGTACTGGTGGGTACAGGCCTGTCACTGTATAACATTGGGGTACAGTACTGGTGGGTACAAGTCTGAGACACTACAACATTGGGGTACAGGACTGTCACTGTATAACACTGGGGTGCAGAACTGGTGGGTACAGGTCTGTCACTGTATAACATGGGTATAGTACTGGTGGGTACAGGCCTGTCACTGTATAACATTGGGGTACAGTACTGGTGGGTACAGGTCTGTCACTGTATAATATGGGTATAGTACTGGTGGGTACAGGTCTATCATTGTATAACACTGGGGTATACTACTAGTGGGTACAGGTGTGTCGCTGTATAACATGGGTACAGTACTGGTGGATGCAGGTCTGTCAGTGTATCAGTGGGATACAGTACTGGTGGGTACAGGCCTGTCACACTATAACATGGGTACAGTACTGGTGGGTACAGGTCTGTCACTGTAACACTGGGGTACAGTACTGGTGGATACAGGTCTGTCACTATATAACATTGGGTATAGTATGTGTCAGTCAGGTCTGTCAACATAAAACTGGGGTGTTCAGGCCTGTATGTAATACTGGGGTACAGTATTGGTGAGTTCAGGTCTGTCAGTGTATAACACTGGGATTCAGGTTTGTCAGTGTATAACAGCGGGTTCAGGTCTGTCAGTGTATAACACTGGGGTTCAGGTCTGTCACTGTATAACAGTGGGGTACAGGTCTGTCCGTGTATAACACTGGGGTTCAGGTCTGCCACTGTATAACAGTGGGGTACAGTACTGGTGGGCGCATGTCTGTCACTGGGACTGCAAAGTGGTTAGAGCAACTGTGCAACCTGTTCTAGGAAATTGCAAACACTGGGAAACTTTTGAGGGAAAGTTCCTGTGTGTTGGTTCACTTGGATTTTAATTTTTTTTAATTACTGTGTCTGTTGGAGGATTTATTCTGGACTTTTTAACAGGCGAGTCCTGGAATAAAATATTGTGGCTGCAATTCATATATTTCCCTCTGTGGGTGAGTTGGGATTTTGATATGTTCCAATATAATGGGATTAAGAAGCACAAATAGCTGCTTAGGATGATGGGAAATCAGATATAAAGAATTCAGTTTAGCGCTGCAGACCCAGAACAGCTAGTTTAAACCCCGTGCTCATGGTTTTTTTTTAAGAGTTTTAATTTTAAACCAGAATTTTGAAAGAAGTGAGTATAGGAATAGTAGGATAAGGCAGGTTAACACGTGGCTGGAGAAATGGAGGAGAACAGAGGACTTCAGATTCCTGGGGCATTGGGACCAGCTCTGGGCAGGAGGGACCTGTTCAAGGTGGACGGGTGGCACCTCAACAGAGCTGGGACCAATGTCCTCGCGGGAAGGTTAACTGGTGCTGTGGGTAGGGTTTAAACTAATTTGGCAGGGGGTTTGCACCAAGATGAAACATTAGAGAGGGATCAATGTGCACAGAGGACTGGGAGAGATAAATAGCACCAGAGTAAAGAACAGTTCAGAAATAGGAGGGATCAGAGAGGGGGCAAATGTGAAGCAGTCTAAGATGGGTTTGGCGTGCATGTACGTAAATGCACATAGCATGGTAAATAAGGTTGGTGAGCTGCAGGCACAAGTCATCCCAAGGACTATGATATGGTGACAGTAACAGAGATCGGGCTCAAAGAAGGAGAGGATTTGGAAATTAATATTCCTGGCTACAAGGTATTTGGGAAAGATAGGGAAGGGGAAAAAAAAAGAGGGGGGTGGCAGTATTGATTTTAAAAAACTGTTATAGCACTGGAGAAGGATAATGTAGTTGAGGGGTCAAAGACAGAATCTGTAGAGTTAGAATTAATGAACAACAGAGGAGCTATTACGCTAAGGGGGTTTACTATAGGCCACCAAATAGTGGGAAGGAGATAGAGAAGCAAATTTGCAGGCAAATTACGGAAAGATGCAAGAACTACAGAGTAGTGATATTAGGAGACTTCAATTATACTAATATAGACTGGGATCGTAACAGTGTAAAGGGAAACGATGGGGAGAAATTCCTGAAACGTGTACAGTATAACTTTCTTGATCCAGCTCAATGAGGAAGGAAGCAGTTCTGGATCTAGTTCTGGGGAATGATGTGGGGCAAGTGGAGCATGTTTCAGTGGGAGAGCATTTGGGGAACAGTGATCACATCATCAGGTTTAGAATAGTTATGGAAAGGACAAGGAACGAGCTAACATAAAAGGGAACTCAAAAGTCTTTTATAAACATATAAATTGTAAAAGGGTAGTCAAAGGAAGGGTGGGGCCGATTAGGGACCAAAAAGATGATCTTGTGGTGGCAGAGGGCATGACTGAGGTACTAAATGAATACTTTGCATCTGTCTTCACTAGAGAAGAGGATGCTGTCAATATAGCAGTGAAGGAGGAAGCAGTAGTGATATTGGATAGGATAAAAAATAGAGGAGGTACTTAAAATGTTGGCAATCCTCAAAGTAGAAAAGTCACCTGGTCCAGATGGGATGTTTCCTAGGTTACTGAGGGAAGATGGGTGGTAATTGCAAAGGCTCTGGCCACAATCTTCCAATCTTTATTGGCTAGAGGGGTGGTGCCAGAGGACTGGGGAATTGCAAATGTTACACCCCTGTTTAAAAAAGGGGAGAGGGATAAAACCTGCAACTACAGCCCACTCAGCTTAACGTCGGCGTAGGGGAAAATTTAAGACAATAATCCAGGACAAATTAATTGGCATTTGGAAAACTATGGGCTAATAAATGAAAGTCAGCACGGATTTGTTAAAGGCAAAAAGTGTTTGACTAACTTGATCAAGTTTTTTGATGAAGTAATGGAGTGGGTTGATGAGGGTAATGCAGTTGATGTTGTATATATGGACTTTTAAAAGGCGTTTGACAAGGTACCACATAATAGACTTGTTAGCAAAATTAAAGCCCATGGAATTAAAGGGAAAGTGGCAGCATGGATACAAAATTGGCTAAGGGACAGAAAGCAGAGAATAGTGGTGAATGGTTGTTTTTCAGACTGGAGGGAGGTATACAGTGACGTACCCTAGGGGTCGGTATTAGGACCACTGCTCTTTTTGCTATATATCAGTGACCTGGACTTGGGTATACAGGGCATAATTTCAAAGTTTGCAGATGATATGAAACTCGGAAATGTAGTGAACAGTGAGGAGGATAGAAACAGACTTCAGGAGGACAGAGACAGACTGGTGAAATGGGCAGACACGTGGCAGATTAAATTTAACACAGGGAAGTGTGAAATGATACATTTTGGTAGGAAGAATGAGGAGAGGCAATATAAACGAAATGATACAATTTTAAACGGGGTGCAGGAATAGAGACACCTGGGGGCGTATTTACACAAATTTTTGAAGGTAGCAAGAGAAGTTGTTTAAAAAAAGTTGTTTAAAAAAAAAAAGCCTATGGGATCCTTGGTTTTATTAATAGTGGCATAGAGTACAAAAGCAAGGAGGTTATGCTCAACCTTTATATAACACTGGCTAGGCCTCAGCTGGTGTATTTTATTCAATTCTGGGCACCACACTTTAGGAAGGACGTCAAGGCCTTAGAGTGGGTGCAGAAGAGATTAACTAGAATGGTACCAGAGATGAGGGATTACAGATACGTGGATAGACTGGAGAAGCTGGGGTTGTTCTTCTTGGAGCAAAGAAGGTTGATAGAGGTGTTCAAAATCATGAAGGGTTTTCATAGAGTTAGATAGAGAGAAACTATTCCCACTGGCAGAAGGGTTGGTAACCAGAGGACACAGATTTAAGGTAATTGGCAAAAAAACAGAGGTGATATTAGGAAACATTTTTTTACACGGTGAGTTGTTGTGATCTGGAATGCACTGCCTGAATGGGTGGCGGAAGCAGACTCAAAAGAGAATTGAACAAATATTTGAAGGGGAAAAAAATTGCAGGACTATGAGGAAAGAGCGGGGTAGTGCGACTAATTGCATAGATCTACCAAAGAGCTGGCACAGGCACGATGGGCCGAATAGCCTCCTTCAGTGCTGTATCATTCTATGATTTTATGATTCTATGAGAGTGCCTGTGAATCTGAGAATTTGTGTGTATATGATGTGTGTGATTGTGTTTGTACGAGACTGCATGTGAACATATGTGAAAATGTTTATCCATCCTTGTGTGTGTGTGTGAATGAATGTAAGTTTATGTGTCTTTGTTTGTGAGTGTTTGAGACAGAGAGTGAGAGTGTGACTGATTTTAAATATCGGGGTGGGGTGGGGTGCTGGGGGTGCGGGTGTGGGGGTGGGGGTGCAGATGGGGGTGGGGGGGTGGAGTTGCTGAGGTGGCTCGAAGCTGCTGGGGCCCTCAGCAGCGTGAGTCCCAAGGGTTTTTAAACTCCTAGGCCTCATCTGCATGTTTATTGTCAGTCTCTCACCCGAACCTGGCAGAAAGTACTCGCTGCCCCGTGGGCAGGAGCGGACGTCGGGCAGCATGAGGCCACCGCTGGGGCCCTGTGCACAAGTTGGCAGCCGTGTTTCCTACATTATAACAGTGATTGCACTTCAAAAGTATTTCATTGGCTATAAAGCGCTTTGGGACACCGTGTGTTCATGAAAGGTGCTACATAAATGCAAGTCTTTTTTCTTATCTATCAAGGTTCCCACATCATCACTGTGTTAATATCCTGGAATTC
>NC_140989.1:167319751-167374994 GCF_052327205.1 Somniosus microcephalus | reverse complement strand
CCCCTCCGCTCCCCCTCCGCTCCCCCTCCCCCTCCGCTCCCCCTCCCCCCTCCGCTCCCCCTCCCCCTCCCCTCCGCTCCCCCTCCCCCTCCGCTCCCCCTCCACCTCCCCCTCCGCTCCCCCTCCCCCTCCGCTCCCCCCTCCACCTCCCCCTCCGCTCCCCCTCCCCCCTCCGCTCCCCTCCACTCCCGCTCCCCCTCCACTCCCGCTCCCCCTCCACTCCCCCTCCCCTCCACTCCCCCTCCACTCCCCCTCCCCCTCCACTCCCCCTCCCCCTCCCCTCCCCCTCCACTCCCCCTCCCCCTCCACTCCCCCTCCCCCTCCCCCTCCGCTCCCCCTCCCCCTCCGCTCCCCCTCCCCCTCCCCCCTCCGCTCCCCCTCCCCCTCCGCTCCCCCTCCCCCTCCGCTCCCCCCTCCCCCTCCGCTCCCCCTCCCCCTCCGCTCCCCTCCCCCTCCGCTCCCCCTCCCCCTCCGCTCCCCCTCCCCCTCCCCCTCCCCTCCCCCTCCGCTCCCCCTCCCCCTCCGCTCCCCCTCCCCTCCGCTCCCCCTCCCCCTCCGCTCCCCCTCCCCCTCCCCCTCCGCCGCCCCTCCCCCTCCGCCGCCCCTCCCCCTCCGCCGCCCCTCCCCCTCCGCCGCCCCTCCCCCTCCGCCGCCCCTCCCCCTCCGCTGCCCCTCCCCCCTCCGCTCCCCCTCCACTCCCCCTCCCACTGCCCACTCCCCCTCCCCCTCCGCTCCCCCTCCCCCTCCCCTCCCCCTCCCTCCCCCCTCCACACCCCCTCCACCCCACTCCCCCTCCACCCCACTCCCCCCCACCCCACTCCCCCACCCACTCCCACCCCCCCCACCCCCCCACCCCCCCACCCCACCCACCCCCCACCCCCACCACTCCCCCACCCCCACCACCCCCCTCCCCCCACCACCCCCCACCCCCCACCCCCCACCCCACCCCCCCCACCCCACCCCCACCCCACCCCCACCCCCCTCCCCCCACCCCCACCCCCTCCACACCCCCCACCCCACCCCCTCCACACCCCCACCCCACCCCCCACCCCCACCCACCCCCCCACCACCCCCTCCACTCCCCCCACCACACCCCCACCCCACCCCCTCCCCCCACCCCCACCACACCCCCACCACTCCCCCACCCCCACCCCCTCCACTCCCACCCCCCCCACCCCCACCCCACCACCCCCCACCACTCCCCCACCACACCCCCTCCACACCCCCACCCTCCCCCACCCCACCCCCCCCCACCCCCACCCCACCCCACCCCCTCCCCCACCCCTCCCCCTCCACACCCCCTCCCCCTCCACTCCCACTCCCCCTCCACTCCCACTCCCCCTCCACTCCCCCTCCCCCCTCCACTCCCACTCCCCCTCCACTCCCACTCCCCCTCCACTCCCCCTCCCACTCCACTCCCCCTCCCCCCTCCCCCTCCACTCCCCCTCCCCCTCCCCCTCCCCCACCACCACTCCCCCTCCACTCCCCCTCCCACTCCCCCCCCCCTCCACTCCCCCCTCCACTCCCCCTCCCCCTCCCCCTCCCACTCCCCCTCCCACTCCCACTCCCCCTCCACTCCCCCTCCACTCCCCCTCCACTCCCCCTCCACTCCCCCTCCACTCCCCCTCCACTCCCCCTCCCCCTCCACTCCCCCTCCCCCTCCACTCCCCCTCCACTCCCCCTCCACTCCCCCTCCCCTCCCCCTCCCCTCCCCCTCCCCCTCCCCCTCCCCCTCCACTCCCCCTCCACTCCCCCTCCCCCTCCACTCCCACTCCCCCTCCACTCCCCCTCCACTCCCCCTCCCCCTCCCCTCCCCTCCCCCCTCCCCCTCCCCTCCCCCTCCACTCCCCCTCCCCCTCCACTCCCACTCCCCCTCCACTCCCCTCCCCCTCCACTCCCACTCCCCCTCCACTCCCACTCCCCCTCCACTCCCCCTCCCACTCCACTCCCCCTCCCCCTCCCCCCTCCACTCCCCCTCCCCCTCCCCCTCCCCCCTCCACTCCCCCTCCACTCCCCCTCCCACTCCCCCCTCCCCCTCCACTCCCCCCTCCACTCCCCCTCCCCCTCCACTCCCCCTCCCCTCCACTCCCCCTCCACTCCCCCTCCACTCCCCCTCCACTCCCCCTCCACTCCCCCTCCACTCCCCCTCCACTCCCCCTCCACTCCCCCTCCCCTCCCCCTCCCCTCCCCTCCCCCTCCCCCTCCCCCTCCCCCTCCCCCTCCACTCCCCCTCCCCCTCCACTCCCCCTCCCCCTCCACTCCCCCTCCCCCTCCACTCCCCCTCCACTCCCCCTCCCCTCCCCCTCCACTCCCCCTCCCCTCCCTCCCACTCCCCCTCCCTCCCCCTCCACTCCCACTCCCCCTCCACTCCCACTCCCCCTCCCCCTCCACTCCCCCTCCCCCTCCACTCCCACTCCCCCTCCACTCCCACTCCACTCCCCCTCCCCCTCTCCTCCCCCTCTCCTCCCCCTCCCCCTCCCCTCCCACTCCCACTCCCACTCCCCCTCTCCTCCCCCTCCCCCTCCCCCTCCACTCCCCCTCCACTCCCCCTCCACTCCCCCTCCACTCCCCCTCCCCCTCCCCCTCCCCCTCCCCCTCCCCCTCCCCCTCCCCCCTCCCCCTCCCCCTCCCCCTCCCCCCTCCCCCTCCACTCCCCCTCCCCCTCCACTCCCCCTCCCCCTCCACTCCCCCTCCCCCTCCACTCCCCCTCCACTCCCCCTCCCCCTCCACTCCCCCTCCACTCCCCCTCCCCTCCCCCTCCACTCCCCCTCCCCTCCCTCCCCCTCCCCCTCCACTCCCACTCCCCCTCCACTCCCACTCCCCCTCCACTCCCCCTCCCCCTCCACTCCCACTCCCCCTCCACTCCCACTCCACTCCCCCTCCCACTCCACTCCCCCTCCCCCTCCACTCCCCCTCCCCCTCCCCCTCCACTCCCCCTCCCCCTCCACTCCCCCTCTCCTCCCCCTCTCCTCCCCCTCCCCCTCCCCTCCCACTCCCACTCCCACTCCCCCTCTCCTCCCCCTCCCCCTCCCCCTCCACTCCCCCTCCCCCTCCACTCCCCCTCCACTCCCCCTCCCCCTCCCCCTCCCCCCTCCCCCTCCCCCTCCCCCTCCACTCCCCCTCCACTCCCCCTCCACTCCCCCTCCCCCTCCACTCCCCCTCCCCCTCCACTCCCCCTCCACTCCCCCTCCCCCTCCACTCCCCCTCCCCCTCCACTCCCCCTCCCCCTCCACTCCCCCTCCCCCTCCACTCCCCCTCCCCCTCCACTCCCCCTCCCCCTCCACTCCCCCTCCACTCCCCCTCCACTCCCCCCTCCACTCCCCCTCCCCTCCCACTCCCCTCCCCCTCCCCCTCCTCCTCCTCCACTCCCCCTCCTCCTCCACTCCCCCTCCTCCTCCACTCCACTCCACTCTAGCTCACCTCCACGCCAGTCCTGCTCACGACTTTAACCTTCAGTGTATTTGCCTTGTTACATTTTTGAAACCACTTATGATGTGCAAAAAATCAACTGCAATTATATTGTACCTTTTATTGTTATAAAAATTTTCCAAAACTGTTCACAATAGAAATAGAGAAGGGAACAAGACACTAAGCTGTGGTTATGAACAAAGTGTTTCGGAGGGCGGTCTGGGAGTTTAGCCGAGGGGGGAGTGACTGGGAGCTGAGCTATGGGAGTGATTCGGCGGGGTGACTGGTAGCTGAAACATAGAAACATAGAAGATAGGAGCAGGAGTAGGCCATTCGGCCCCTCAAGCCTGCTCCGCCTTTCAATGCGATCATGGCTGATCATCCAAATTCAGTACCCTGTCCCTGCTTTCTCCCCATACCCCTTGATCCCTTTAGCCTTAAGAAATATATCCAACTCCTTCTTGAATATATTTAATCAATTGGCCTCTACTGCCTTCTGTGGTAGAGAATTCCACAGGTTCACCACTCTCTGGGTGAAGAAATTCCTCCTCATTTCTGTCCTAAATGGCTTACCCCTTATCCTTAGACTGTACCCCTGGTTCTGGACTTCCCGACCATCGGGAACATCCTTCCTGCATCTAGTCTGTCCAGTCCTGTCAGAATTTTATAAGTTTCAATGAGATCCCCTCTCATTCTTCTAAACTCCAGCGAGTATAAGTCCAATCGACCCAATCTCTCCTCATACGTCATTCCTGCCATCCCAGGTATCAGCCTGGTGAATCTTTGCTGAACTCCTTCCATGGCAAGAACATCCTTCCTCAGATAAGGCAACCAAAACTGCACACAATACTCCAGATGTGGTCTCACCAAGGCCCTGTACAACTGCAGCAAGACATCCTTGTTCCTGTACTCAAACCCTCTCGCTATGAAGGCCAACATACCATTTGCCTTCTTAACCGCCTGCTGCACCTGCATGCTTACCTTCAGCGACTGGTGCACAAGGACACCTAGGTCTTGTTGCACTTCCCCTTCTCCCAATCTATTGGCATTCAGATAATAATCTGCCTTCCTGTTTTTGACACCAAAGTGGATAACCTCGCATTTATCCACGTTATATTGCATCTGCCATGCTTCTGCCCAATCACCCAACCTGTCCAAATCATCCTGGAGTTTCTCAGCATCCTCCTCACAGCACACACGACCACCCAGCTTTGTGTCGTCTGCAAACTTGGAGACATTACATCTAGTTCCCTTGTCTAGATCATTAATATATATTGTGAATAGCTGGGGTCCAAGGACCGATCCCTGCGGATCCCCACTAGCCACTGCCTGCCACTCGGAAAAAGACCCGTTTATTCCAACTCTTTGCTTTCTGTCTGCCAACCAGTTCTCTATCCAAGTCAATACCTAGCCCCCAATCCCATGTGCCTTAACTTTACACGCTAATCTCTTATGCGGGACCTTATTGAAAGCCTTTTGAAAGTCCAAATACACCACATCCACTGGTTCTCCCTTATCTATTTTACCAGTTACATCCTCAAAAAATTCCAGTAGATTAGTCAAGCACGATTTACCTTTTGTAAATCCATGTTGACTTTGTCCGACCCTGTCACTGTTTTCCAAGTGCTCTGCTATTACATCTTTTATAATGGACTCTAGAATTTTCCCCACTACCGATGTCAGGCTTACCAGTCTGTAATTCCCCGTTTTCTCTCTACCACCTTTTTTGAATAGTGGGGTAACATTAGCTACCCTCCAATCCATGGGTACTGTTCCAGATTCCATCGAATGTTGGAAGATGATCAGCAACGCATCTACTATTTCTAGGGCCACTTCCTTAAGTGCCCTAGGATGTAGATTATCATGCCCTGGGGATTTATCGGCCCTCAATCCCATCAATTTCCCTAACACCATTTCCCTACAAATACTGATTTCTATCAGTTCCTCCCTTTCATTAGACCCTGTGTTCCCCGACATCTCTGGGAGGTTTTTTGTGTCCTTTGTGAAGACAGAACCAAAATATGTTTTTAATTGGTCTGCCATTTCTTTGTTTCCCATTATAAATTCCCCTGATTCTGACTGCAAGGGACCTACGCTTGACTTCACCAATCTTTTTCTCTTCACATATCTATAAAAGCTTTTACAGTCAGTTTTTATGTCCATGCATGCTTACTCTCACATTCTATTTTCCCCTTCTTAATTAATCCCTTTGTCCTCCTTTATTGAATCCTAAACTGCTCCCAATCCTCAGGTTTACTGCTTTTTCTGGCCAATTTATATGTCCTGTCCTTGGATCTTATGCTATCCCTAATTTCCATTGTTAGCCACGGTTGAGTCACCTTTTTTGTTTTATTTTTATGCCAAACTGGGATGAACAAATTCTGTAGTTCATCCATGCAGTCTTTGAATGTTTGCCATTGCCTATCCACCGTCAACCCTTTGAGTGACATTCCCCAATCAATCCCACCCAACTCGCGCCTCATACCATCGTAGTTTCCTTTATTTAAATTCAGGACCCTAGTCTCTGCATCAACTACTTCACTTTCCATCTTAATGAAGAATTCTATCATACAGGAAACTTTGTGATATCCGGCACTGACGGGACTGGCGTGTTGCCGATCAATCAAAACTGCCAGACATACAAAGTTAATGTTGAAGCATACGGAGGTTTTCATCTCCGTATCTGACAACAAACACTGTTGCTTAGCAACAGCTTCTAAAGAGTCGGCTGTAGCTGAAGCTGTTGCTATAGCTACAGACCTTGCAGTGGCTGACTGGGGGGGAAAAAAAGAACGAGATCTAAAAAAAACTTACAGAAAACGGCTCCTGATTTTTGCCGTTAGATCGAGTATTCCGGACATACAACCTCCGGATAAACCAAAGTTTCCTGTATTATGATCGCTCCGACCCAAGGGCCCTCGTACAACAAGATTGCTAATTAATCCTTTCTCATTACATAATACCCAGTCTAAGATGGCCTGATCTCTGGTTGGTTCCTCGACATATTGGTCCAGGAAACCATCCCGTAAACACTCCAGGAATTCCTCCTCCACAGTATTGTTACTAATTTGGTTAGTCCAATCTGTATGAAGATTAAAGTCACCCATGATGACTGCTGTGCCCTTATTGCACGCTTCTCTAATTTCCCTTTTAATGCCATACCCAACCTCCGCATTACTGTTTGGAGGTCTATATACCACTCCCACTAACGTTTTCTGCCCCTTGGTATTTCTCAGTTCTACCCATACAGATTCCACATCATCAGAGCTAATATCCTTCCTTACAATTGTGTTAATCCCCTCTTTAACCAGCAATGCTACTCCACCTCCCTTTCCTTTTTGCCTATCTTTCCTGAATATTGAATACCCCTGGATGTTGAGTTCCCAACTTTGGCCACCCTGGAGCCATGTTTTCGTAATCCCAATCAAATCATATTCGTTTACCTCTATTTGCGCAGCTAATTCATCCACCTTATTACGAATGCTCCTCGCATTAAGACACAAAGCCTTCAGGCTTGTTTTTTAATGCTCTTAGACCTATTAGAATTATTATTTACTGTGGGCATGTTTGATTTAAACCCTTGATTTCTCTGACTGTCACTTTTGTTTTTCTCCTTCCTATCTTTTGCTTTTATCCTTGTTTCCCTTTCCTCTGTCTCCCTGCTCAGGTTCCCAACCCCCTGCCATTTTAGTTTAAACCCTCCCCCAGAGCACTAGCAAACACTCCCCATAGGACATCGGTCCCGGCCCTGCCCAGGTGCAGACCGTACTGGTACTGGTCCCACCTCCCCCAGAACCGGTTCCAATGTCCTAGGAATTTGAATCCCTCCCCCTTGCATCATTCCTCTAGCCACGTATTCATCTGAAATATCCTTCTATTTCTACTCTGACCAGCACGTGGCACTGGTAGAATCCCCTATTACTGTAGCTCTACCCCTCTTTTTCCTTCCGTCCTGTGCAGCAGAGCCACTCCTGGTGCCAGGAAGTTGGCTGCTGCTGCCTTCCTCTGATAAGCCATCCCCCTCAACAGTATTCAAAGTGGTGTACTGATGCGGGGGGATGGCTTACAAGGGGAAGGCAGCAGCAGCCAACTTCCTGGCACCAGGGGTGGCTCTGCTGCACAGGACAGGAGGGAAAAGAGGGGGAGAGCTATAGTAATAGGGGATTCTATTGTAAGGGGAATAGATAGGCATTTCTGCGGCTGCAAACGAGACTCCAGGATGATGTGTTGCCTCCCAGGTGCAAGGGTCAAGGATGTCTCGGAGCGGCTGCAGGGCATTCTGGAGGGGGAGGGCAAACAGCCAGTTGTCATGGTGCATATAGGTACCAACGATATAGGTAAAAACCGGGATGAGGTCGTAAAAGCTGAATATAGGGAGTTAGGAGGTAAATTAAAAAATAGGACCTCAAAGGTAGTAATCTCAGGATTGCTACCAGTGCCACGTGCTAGTCAGAGTAGAAATAGAAGGATATTTCAGATGAATACGTGGCTAGAGGAATGGTGCAAGGGGGAGGGATTCAAATTCCTGGGACATTGGAACCGGTTCTGGGGGAGGTGGGACCAGTACAAAACGGACGGTTTGCACCTGGGCAGGGCCGGGACCGATGTCCTAGGAGGAGTGTTTGCTAATGCTTGGGGGGAGGGTTTAAACTAAAATGGCAGGGGGTTGGGAGCATGAGCGGGGAAACAGGAAAGGGAAACAAGGATAAAATCAAAAGACAGGAAGGAGAAAAACAAAAGTGACAGGCAGAGAAATCAAGGGTATAAATCAAACATGGCCACAGTAAATAATAATTCTAAAAGATCTAAGAGCGTTAAAAAAACAAGCCTGAAGGCTTTGTATCTTAATGCGAGGAGCATTTGTAATAAGGTGGATGAATTAGCTGCGCAAATAGAGGTAAACGAATATGATATGATTGGGATTACGGAAATATGGCTCCAGGGTGGCCAAGGCTGGGAACTTAACATCCAGGGGTATTCAATATTCAGGAAAGATAGACAGAAAGGAAAAGGAGGCGAGGTAGCATTGCTGGTTAAAGAGGGGATTAACACAATTGAAAGGAAGGATATTCGGTCTGATGATGTGGAATCTGTATGGGTAGAATTGAGAAATACCAAGGGGCAGAAAACGTTAGTGGGAGTGGTATATAGACCTCCAAACAGTAATGCGGAGGACGGGGATGGCATTAAACGGGAATTTAGAGAAGCGTGCAATAAGGGCACAGCAGTTATCATGGGTGACTTTAATCTACATATAGATTGGGCTAACCAAATTAGTAACAATACTGTGGAGGAGGAAATCCTGGAGTGTATACGGGATGGTTTCCTGGACCAATATGTCGAGGAAACAACTAGAGATCAGTCCATCTTAGACTGGGTATTATGCAACGAGAAAGGTTTAATTAGCAATCTTGTTGTGCGAGGCCCCTTGGGTCGGAGCGATCATAATATGATAGAATTCTTCATTAAGATGGAGAGTGAAATAGTTGACTCAGAGACTTGGGTCCTGAATTTAAATAAAGGAGACTACGATGGTATGAGGTGCAAGTTGGGTAGGATTGATTGGGGAATGTCACTCAAATGGTTGACGGTGGATGGGCAATGGCAAACATTCAAAGATCGCATGGCTGAACTACAGAATTTGTTCATCCCAGTTTGGCATAAAAATAAAACAAAAAAGGTGACTCAACCGTGGCTAACAAGGGAAATTAGGGATTGCATAAGATCCAAGGAGAGGACATATAAATTGGATAGAAAAAGCAGTAAACCTGAGGATTGGGAGC
This sequence comes from Somniosus microcephalus, assembly GCF_052327205.1. Taxonomy (NCBI): domain Eukaryota; kingdom Metazoa; phylum Chordata; class Chondrichthyes; order Squaliformes; family Somniosidae; genus Somniosus; species Somniosus microcephalus. Next base: position 167,365,803 of record NC_140989.1, on the reverse strand, counting down.
AGTTTAGGATCCAACAAAGGAGGACAAACGGATTAATTAAGAAGGGGAAAATAGAGTATGAGAGTAAGCTTGCAGGTAATATAAAAACTGACTGTAAAAGCTTTTATACATATATGAAGAGAAAAAGATTGGTGAAGTCAAGCGTAGGTCCCTTGCCGTCAGAATCAGGGGAATTTATAATGGGGAACAAAGAAATGGCAGACCAATTAAATACATACTTTGGTTCTGTCTTCACAAAGGAGGACACAAATAACCTCCCAAAGATGTCGGGGAACATAGGGTCTAATGAAAGGGAGGAACTGATAGAAATCAGTATTTGTAGGGAAATGGTGTTAGGGAAATTGATGGGATTGAGGGCCGATAAATCACCAGGGCCTGATAATCTACATCCTAGGGTACTTAAGGAAGTGGCCCTAGAAATAGTAGATGCATTGCTGGTCATCTTCCAAAATTCGATAGACTGTGGAACAGTACCCATGGATTGGCGGGTAGCTAATGTTACCCCACTGTTCAAAAAGGGTGGTAGAGAGAAAACGGGGAATTATATAAGCCTGATATCGGTAGTGGGGAAAATGCTAGAATCCATTATAAAGGATGTAATAGCAGAGCACTTGGAAAATAGTGACCGGATCGGACAAAGTCAACATGGCTTTACAAAAGGTAAATCGTGCTTGACTAATCTACTGGAATTTTTTGAGGATGTAACTGGTAAAATAGATAAGGGAGAACCAGTGGATGTGGTGTATTTGGATTTTCAAAAGGTTTTAGATAAGGTCCCGCATAAGAGATTAGCGTGTAAAATTAAGGTACATGGAATTGGGGGCAAGGTATTGACTTGGATAGAGAACTGGTTGGCAGACAGAAAGCAAAGAGTTGGAATAAACGGGTCTTTTTCTAAGTGGCAGGCAGTGACTAGTGGGGTACCACAGGGATCGGTCCTTGGACCCCAGCTATTCACAATATATATTAATGATCTGGACGAGGGAACTAGATGTAATATCTCCAAGTTTGCAGACGACACAAAGCTGGGTGGGCATGTGTGCTGTGAGGAGGATGTCGAGAAACTCCAGTATGATTTGGACAGGTTGGGTGATTGGGCAGAAGCATGGCAGATGCAATATAACGTGGATAAATGCAAGGTTATCCACTTGGTGTCAAAAACAGGAAGGCAGATTATTATCTGAATGGCAATAGATTAGGAGAAGGGGAAGTGCAACGAGACCTGGGCGTCCTTGTGCACCAGTCGCTGAAAGTAAGCATGCAGGTGCAGCAGGCGGTTAAGAAGGCAAATGGTATGTTGGCCTTTGTAGCGAGAGGGTTTGAGTACAGGAACAAGGATGTCTTGTTGCAGTTGTACAGGGCCTTGGTGAGGCCACATCTGGAGTATTATGTGCAGTTTTGGTCACCTTATCTGAGGAAGGATGTTCTTGCCATGGAAGGAGTTCAGCGAAGATTCACCAGGTTGATACCTGGGATGGCAGGAATGACGTATGAGGAGAGATTGGGTCGATTGGGCTTGTACTCGCTGGAGTTTAGAAGAATGAGAGGGGATCTCATCGAAACTTATAAAATTCTGACAGGACTGGACAGACTAGATGCAGGAAGGATGCTCACGATGGTCGGGGAGTCCAGAACCCGGGTTCACAGTCTAAGGATAAGGGGTAAGCCATTTAGGACAGAGATGAGGAGGAATTTCTTCACCCAGAGAGTGGTGAACCTGTGGAATTCTCTGCCAAAGAAGGCAGTAGAGGCCAATTCATTAAATATATTCAAGAAGGAGTTAGATATATTTCTTAAGGCTAAAGGGATCAAGGGATATGGGGAGAAGGCGGGGACAGGGTACTGAATTTGGATGATCAGCCATGATCTCATTGAATGGCGGAGCAGGCTCGAGGGGCCGAATGGCCTACTCCTGCTCCTATCTTCTATGTTTCTATGCTTGAGAGGGGATGTCCACAGGGGACTCCTGCACTACCTGCCTGCGCCTACTACTCTGTCTGTTGGTCACCCCTTCCCTTTCTGCCTGTGCAACCTTGCGGTGTGACCAACTGCTTAAACGTGATATCCACGACGTCCTCAGCATCGCGAATGGTCCAGTATGTATCCAATCGCAGCTCCAGCGCCGTAATGCGGTCTGCCAGTAGCTGCAGCTGGACACACTTCCTGCACACATGGTTGTCGTTGTCAGGGACACAGGAAGTGTCCCTGAGTTCCCACATAGTGTAGGAGGAACATACCACGGGGCCGAGCTCTCCTGCCATGACTTACCCTTTAATTAATTGAAATTAAATTCAATCAAATCAATCCCAATATGGGAGTGATTCGGAGGGGTGACTTGGTGCTGAGCTATGCGAGTGATTCGGAGGGGTGACTGGGAGCTGAGCTATGGGAGTGATTCAGAGGGGTGACTGGGAGCTGAATTACAGGAGTGATTCAGAGGGGTGACTGGATGCTGAGCTACAGGAGTGATTCGGAGGGGTGACTGGGTGCTGAGCAATGGGGGGAATGATTCGGAGGGGTGACTGGGAGCTGAGCTAAGGGAGTGATTCGGAGGGGTGACTGGGAGCTGAGCTATGGAAAGAACAAAAGACTTAAGAACATAAGAACACAAGAAATAGGAGCAGGAGTAGGCCATTTGGCCCCTCAAGCCTGCTTCGCCATTCAATAAGATCATGGCTGATCTTTTACCTCAACTCCACCTTTCACACTATCCCCATATCCCTTAATTCCAAAAAAAAAAGACCTCTGTCTTGAATATATTCAACGACTGAGCATCTACAGCTCTCTCGGGTAGAGAATTCCAAAGATTCACAACCCTTTGAGTGAAGAAATCTCTTCTCATCTCAGTCCTAAATGGCTGACCCCTTATTCAGACACTGTGAGCCCGTGTTCCAGACTCCCCAGCCAGGGGAAACATTTTCTCAGCATTAGCCTCGTCAAGCCCCTTAAGAATTTTATGTTTCAATGAGATCACCTCTCATTCTTCTAAACTCTATGGAATTTAGGCCTAGTCTACTCAATCTCTTCTCATAGGGCAATCCCCTCATACCAGGAACCAGTCTAGTGAACCGTCACTGCACTCCCTCTAAGGCAAGTATGTCTTTTCTTAGGTAAGGAGACCAGAACTGTACACAGTACTCCAGGTGTGGCCTCACCAATGCCCTGTATAATTGTAGTAAGACTTCTTTACTTTTATACAGGAAACTTTGCGATATCCGGCACCGACGGGACCGAGTTGCTGCCGATCTATCAAAACTTCCGGATAGACCAGCGCTAATGTTGAAGGATATGGAGGTTTTCATCTCCGTATCTGACAACAAACACTGTTGCTTCGCTTGTAAACACTCGGCCCGTACCTTGGAAGCTTCTCTGAAGCTGTTGCTAAGCTACAGAGACGCTTTCCAGAGCCTGACTGTTTTTATAAAATAAAAAATAAAAAAAATGCTAGGAGAAGAAAAAAAACCTAACCAAAACGGCTGCTGATTTCTGCCGTTAGATCGAGGTTTCCGGACATACAACCTCCGGATAAACCAAAGTTTCCTGTATTCTAATGCCTTTGTAACAAAAGCTAACATACCATTTGCTTCCGTAATTGCTTGCTGTACCTGCATGTTAACTCTGTGATTCATGTAGAAGGACACCCAGGTCTTTCTGAATGCCAACATTTCCCAGTCTCGCACCATACAAAAAATATTCTGCTTTTTTGTTTTTCCTACCAAAGTGGATAACTTCACACTTCCCCACATTGTATTCCATTTGCCATGTTCTTACCCACTCAGACAACCTGTCTATCTCTCTGCACCTCTTTGCGTCCTCCTCACAGCTTACTTTCCCACCTGACTTTGTATCATCAGCAAACTTCGATACATTACACTCAGTCCCTTCATCTAAGTCATTAATATAGATTGTAAATAGCTGAGGTCCAAGCACTGATCCTTGTAGTACCCTGCTAGTTACAGCCTGCCAACCTGAAAAAATCCCATTTATTCCTACCCTGTTTTCTGTCCACTAACCAATCCTCAATCCGTGCTAATATATTACCCCCAATCCCATGAGTCCTAATTTTGTGTAATAACCTCTTGTGTGGCATCTTATCGAATGCTTTTTGAAAATCCAAATACACTACATCCACTGGTTCCCCCTTATCCATCTATTAGTTACATCTTCAAAAAACTCTTAACAGATTTGTCAAACACGATTTCCTTTTCATAAAACCATGTTGACTCTGCCTGATCATATTACGATTTTCTAAGTGCCCTGTTACCACGTCCCTAATAATAGATTCTAGCATTTTGCCTACTACTGATGTCAGGCTAACTGGCCTATAGTTCCCTGTTTTTTCTCTTCCTCCTTTCTTAAATAGCAGGGTTATGTTTGCTACCTTCCAATCCTTAGGGACTGTTCTAGAATCTAGGGAATTCTGGAAGATTAATATCAGTGCATCCACTATCTCTGCAGCGACCTCTTTTAAAACCCTAGGATGTAGGTCGTCAAGTCCAGGGGATTTGTCGCCACTTAGTCCCATTAATTTCTCCAGTACTATGTCTTTACTTATACTGATTTCTTTAAGTTCCTCATTCTCTCTAGACCCTTGGTTCCCCATTAATTCCAAAATGTTTTTGTGTCTTCTACCATGAAGACAGATACAAAGTATTTGATTAATGTCTCTGCCATTTCCTTATTGCCTGTTATAATTTCTCCTGCCTCTACCTCTAATGGGCCCACGTTTACTTTCACTAATCTCTTCCTCTTTACATTCCGACAGAAACATTTACAATCTGTTTTTATGTCTCTTGCTTATTTACTCTCATTCTTTTTTCTCTTTCCATATCAATTTCTTGGTCCTCCTTTGCTGAATTCTAAAATCCTCCCAATCCTCAGGCTTACTATTTTTGGCAACATTATAAGCCTCTTCCTTTGATCCAATACTATCTTTAGCTTCTCTTGTAAGTCACGGTTGGACCACTTTTCCTGTGGGGTTTTTGTGCCTTAAAGGAATGTATATTTGTTGTAAATTATGCATTAATTCTTTAAATGCTAGCCATTGCTTGTCTACCGTCATACCTTTTAATGTAGTTTCCCAATCTACCTTAGCCAACTCACCCCTCATACCTACATAGTGTGCTTTGTTTAGATTTAAGAACCTAGTTTCGTACTTAACTAAATCAATTTCAAACTCAATATAAAATTCTATCATATTATGGTCACTCTTCCCTAAAGTCCCCTTTACTATAAGGTTATTAATTAACCCTTTCTCATTGCACAATACTAGACCTAAAATAGCCTGTTTCCTAGTTGGTTCCTCAACATACTGATCTAGAAAACTATCTTGTGTACATTCCATGAACTCGTCCTCCACACGATTACTGCAAATTTGGTTTGCCCGGTCTATATGTAGATTAAAGTCCCCCATGATTACGGTATTACCCTTGTTACATGCATTTATATTAGCACCTTTCACGACCACCAGCCATCCTAAATTGCTTTACAGCCAATAAAGTACTTTCTGAAGCGTAGTCACTGTTGTAATGTAGGAAACACGGTAGCCAATTTGCACACAGCAAGCTCCCACAAACAGCAATGTCATAATGACAAGATAATCTGTTTTAGTGATGTTGATTGAAGGATAAATGTTGGCCATTACATCGGGGAGAACGCCCCTGCTCCTCTTCGAAATAGTACCATGGGATCTTTTACGTCCACCTGAGAGAGCAGACGGGGCCTTGGTTTAACATCTCATCCGAAAGACGGCACCTCTGACAGTGCAGCACTCCCTCAGCACTGCACCGGAGTGTCAGCCTAGATATTTGTGCTCAAGTCTCTGGCATGGGACTTGAATCCACAACCTTCTGGCTTCGAGGCGAGGGTGCACCAACTGAACCATGGCTGACACTGGGAGGGAGTGATTCAGAGAGGTGACTGGGGTCTGAGCTGTTGGGGGGGGGGGTGCGAGGGTGAACGAAAGTTTGGTCGAAGTGATGGGGTTTAAGAAGGTTTTTGAAGTTGGGGAAGGGTCGAGGAAGGAGTTTGAGCGTAGGGCTTAACGCGATACCAGTAACGTTGGGAATAAAAGAGGGAAGGGATGGCGTGTCAGAGGGCCGAAGGGATGCGCCAACAATAGGTGTCAGTATCATTCTGGAGTGGCCATCTTTGCAAAAGTTGTGTTTTATGTCTTATAAATGGGTAATGCGAGAGTCGAAAATGTAAAGCTGTGCATGGAGTATTTGGGCGCTACACTGGGATTGGCAGTGATGAGGTTAACTATAGAGTGAGCATGGTGGAAGAGGAAATTCTCTTTCTAAAGGGAGTTTTACAATTTGATCCTAAATGTGTGGAGTTTCCAGAAGAGAGCTGGAGATTAAGAGCAGCTGCCTCTTTCAACCCGTGAAGGGGTTTAATAATGTACTGAGATTAGGAGTTTTGCAGTGGGGATAGAGGAAAATGGATGGTGTTTTGGGTGTATGACAGGCCCTCGAGCCTGCTCCGCCATTCAATCAGATCGTGACCGATCTGTATCTCAACTCTATTTACCTGCCTTTGCTCCACATCCCTTGGTACCCTTGCAGGACAAAAATCTATCAATCTCAGTCTTGATTTCAATTGACCCTCAGCAACCACAATTTTTAGGGGGCAGATAATTCAAGATTTCTAGTACACTTTGCAGAAAACCACTTCCTGATTTCACTCCTGAACGGCCTAGCTCTAATTTTAAGGTTGTTTCCCCCTCGTTCTGAATTCCCCCACCAGAGGAAATAGTTTCTCCGTATCTACCTGATTGAATCTTTTTATCATTTTAAACACCCCAATTAGATCACCCCTCAATCTCCAAAGGGAATACAAGCCAAGTTTATGCAACCTGTCCTCATAATGTAACCCTCAAAGCTCCGGTATCATTCTGATAACGTCAAGCCATGTCCGATAAAGCGCAGCCTACTTCCCAGAATTCTTTTTTGTTTTGCCCAAATAGTAGGTGTTGGCGATGATACAAGAGGACATGGTTTGAATGATGTTAGCGGCAAAAGGCAAATTAATTGGATTGGGCAGCTGCTGTTGGGGGCGGGGGGGATGTTGTCAGAGGTGTTAGAAGGACAGATGGAAAGAAAAGAAGGATGCTTATGAGCTACCTTGTTAACCGTGGCTCAGGGGGCCGCACTCTCACCACTTAGTAAGACAGCAAGTTCTCCCCGGTGTCCTAGCCAGCATTTATCCCTCAACCAACATCACTAAAAAAAAAAAAACAGATTTATCTGGTCATTATCACATTGCTGTTTGTGGCTGCTTGCTGTGTGCAAATTGGCTGCCCCTTTTCCTACATTACAAAAGTGATTACACTTCAAAAGTACTTAATTGGCTATGAAGAGCTTTGGGACGTCCCAGTTTGGCATAAAAATAAAACAAAAAAGGTGACCCAACCGTGGCTAACAAGGGAAATTAGGGATAGCATAAGGTCCAAGGAGAGGGCATATAAATTGGCCAGAAAAAGCAATAATCCTGAGGATTGGGAGCAGTTTAGGATTCAACAAAGGAGGACAAAGGGATTAATTAAGAAAGGGAAAATAGAATATGAGAGTAAGCTTGCAGAGAACATAAAAACTGACTGTAAAAGCTTTTATAGATATGCGAAGAGAAAAAGATTGGTGAAGTCAAGCGTAGGTCCCTTGCAGTCAGAATCGGGGGAATTTATAATGGGGAACAAAGAAATGGCAGACCAACTAAATACATATTTTGATTCTGTCTTCACAAAGGAGGACACAAATAACCTCCTGTAGTGTCCGTGTGTTGATAAAGACACTGAAGACAGGAGTTGGTTCATAGATATTTACTAAGCAAAGTCTGGGGGGGGTTCTAACGGATATACACAATATACAGGCTTATATAGCCCGAGTGGCAATTACCGGCATTACAGCACACCTGGGGCTCTTAAAGGCACATACACCACAATTCCTCCCCTTTTAGCTAACCAGTACATCGTATTTTAAGTAATTATTAATTACATGTTATAAGCAAAATAATATACATTGCTGTAGTTAATTAATTATAAGTTAGTCTCTCAGGAGGCTTCCTGACTCGGTCCGGATAACGCCTCGGGGGTGTAGTAGTTTCTGGTGGTGTAGTAGGTTCTTCTGGCAAGGCTGATTCGGCTTGAATGCCAGTGTCGGGTTCATCGGGTTCCAGTATCACCGGATCGGAGATAGATATGGGTATCTCTACTTCATCGTTAGATGTATAGAGTTGTGGTGTAGGTTGTCCCTTTTCGGATGACTTGATGATTTGGTCAGCATGGCGCCTTATTATGCTTTCTCCGATGTCCACGGTATACATCAGTGGTCCTAGTCGCGTGCAGATAGTTCCAGGCTGCCATTTCTCGGTACGGTAGTCCCAGGCCAAAACTTGTTGACCTATCTGGAAGGTTCTAGTTGGCCTTTCATTCATGCCTTGAAACTGCCGGTTCTCCACGTCCCTTCTGATGTTGGGCTTGACCAAATCCAGCCGGCATCTTAGGTTTCTATTGAAGAACATCATGGCGGGAGTTTGGTTGGTAACCATATGTGTTGCATTCCTGTATGCGAATAAGAAGTTATCTACCTTGTGCTGAAGTTTTATGTCTTCATTACCCATGGCCTTTATGGCCTTCTTGAAGGTCTGGACAAACCTTTCAGCCAATCCATTGGTGGCGGGATGGTATGGGGCGGACGTGTAGTGCTTAACCCCATTGTTTTTTAAGAACTTTCTGAATTCTTCGGACACAAATTGCGGTCCATTATCAGAACAGATCTGTTCCGGCAGCCCATTCCTGGCAAATATGGTCCTTAATACTGTGATGGTTTTTTCCGTGGTGGTGGAGGACATCTTTATTACCTCTGGCCACTTGGAGTGTGCATCAACCGCGATTAAGAACATTGAGTCCATAAATGGACCAGCAAAGTCGATGTGCACCCTTTGCCAGGGAGATGAGGGCCACTCCCATGGATGTAGAGGGGCTTGTGGTGGAGCGTTTTGGACCTTCTGGCATCCTAGGCAGCTCTTGGTCATTTCTTCGATGTCTCCATCGATACCTGGCCACTCCACCCAGATGCCCCTCGTGAAGCTCCTTTAGCACTTTATCCTGGAGTTTGGGTGGAATCACCACTCTGGATCCACACATCAAGGTTCCTCGGCACACTGACAGCTGTTTTCTTTGCGAGAATGCTGGCAACAGTGGTTCGCCATGTGCTGGCCATCCCTTCACTGTTAAATCATATTAAGAGGGTGTAGAAGAGTTGATAAGTTCGGTAAAAATTTATGATAGTAATTTATTAATCCCAGGAACGACCTTAATTATGAAACATTTTCAGGTGCTGGGGCTTTTATAACCGCTTCAATTTTTTCAGGTGACTTATGCAACCCTTCATTATTAATTATGTGGCCACAATATGATATCTGATTTTGGAAAAATTCGCACTTGGGGCGATTCGATCGTAGGCCCCGTTCTTTCAGCCTAGTGAGCACCTGCTCCAAATTGGCAAGGTGCTCGTTGTTGTTTTCTCCTGTTATAAGGATGTCATCTAGGTAGCATTGAGTCCCCGGAATCCCTTGGAGGACTTGCTCCATAGCTCTTTGCCAGATAGCTGGAGCTGATGCTACTCCAAAAACCAGTCGATTGTACTGGTACAGGCCTTTGTGTGTGTTTATCGTGAGATACTTTTTAGAGGCCTCCTCAACCTCCATCTGTAGATATGCCTGTGCCAAGTCAATTTTGGTGAAACGTTTCCCTCCGGATAGTGAGGCGAAAATATCTTCTATCCTCGGAAGAGGATACTGTACTGTGTGAAGGACCGGGTTTACAGTCACCTTGAAGTCACCACAGATGCAAATTTTTCTCTGTTCTTCAGATTTATCTTTATTCAATGCTTTTTTCATGACTGGAACGATGGGTGTTGCCCATTCGCTCCAATCTATTTTGGATAATACACCTGCTTTTTCCAAATTCTCCAGCTCTGCCTTGACTGCTGGACGTATTGCGTATGGCACCGGTCTTTAAAAAATTTGGGAATTGCTGCATCTTCCACTTTTATTGAGGCGGTGATGCCTTTCAAGGTTCCTAGTTTCTCTTGAAACACTTCTTTGGCGTTGGCCAAGATGTCTTTTAATCGTTCAGGTATGATGTCATCATTTTTTTTTCCTTACTGGTCACCGTCAGTGCCTGAATGGAGTGCCAGTCTAAACGTATCTTCCTGATCCATTCACGTCCCAACAACGGTGGACCACCATCTTGTAGAATGTATAAATACAACTTTTGTATTTCTTTGCCGTTGTATACAACAGGCACCCTTATTTTTCCTTTGAGGTATACTTTCTGCCCCGTATATGTTTTTAAGATAATGGATGTGTCTTTTAAAGGTATATGCGAAAATAGCCTCTCATAATCCCGTCGATTTATTACGGTTAGAGCTGATCCTGTATCTAGCTCCATTTTAACTGGGGACCCTGCTATTGTGAGGGTAACCCAAATGGTTTGGTAATCATCTTTGGCAAGTACATTATGTAATTTGAGACAGCTTAGTCTCTTGTTTTCGAAGTCGCTATCGCTCTTCTGGTCTTCGGAGCTACTGTCCGTCATCATTTGTACCTCCCTGTACTTTTCTTTATTGATTTTTTTTTTTCTGTCAGTGGATTTATTTTGTCCAGATCGGCATACCCGTGCAATGTGTCCAATCTTTCTGCATTGCCTGCATGATTTGTCCTTGAACCAGCAGTCCCTCTGGTTATGGGTGGATCTGCCGCAGCGATAACATCTTTCGAAACCCTGTGTCATTTCATGGGTGCCGAAGTCCTGTGTCTTTTGTTGTATCTCTGCAGCTCCTTTTGCTGCTGCTTCGTATGATACAGCCATACTGAAAGCTTTGTCCAATGTTAAATCTTTTTCAGAAAGCAGTCTTTTTTGTGTTCCTTCACTTAAGAGACCACAAACGAATTTGTCTCGAAGATAATCTGATAGTCCTGCCCCGAATTGGCAGTACTTTGATAGCTTTCTTAATTCGGTTAGGTAATCAGCGTTACTTTCATTCTTGTGTTGATTTCTCTTGAAGAACTTGAATCGTTCCGCTATCAGCAGCGGTGTTGGGTTTAAGTGCTCCTGCAGGGTATCAACAATTTCTTTAAAATTCTTGTCCTTTGGTTTGGCTGGAGTGATTAAATTTCGTAACAGCCCATATGTCTTTGCGCCCATTAAGTTCAGAAGTACTGAAGCTTTTTTTTCCATCTTCTATTCCATTTGCAGTGCAATATACCTCTACTCTTTCCACGTATGTGGTCCAATCCTCTATTTCGCTATCAAAAGCATCAATATTACCAGATTTAGGCATTTCAGAAAAGATATGGCGCTTCCTGCGCTTTTTTTTCTTTTCTGTAGCAAAGATATGGCGCTTCCCGCGCTTTCCCACCGCTGCTGCCGATGACAACGCTGTTTCCCGCGGTTTCCGTTCTCTTTTTTTTATTTACTGTTGGGGACTTGTTCCCGCCGGAGGTCTGAACGCTGACCTGCTTCCCGCGCCGGCCGTCTCCCGAGTGCTCCCTCCCAGTCCGTTATTGCTTGCCTCCGATTTCGCTGCCTGTCTCAGCTGTAGAGCTAGCCGCTGGAGCCCCAGCCTGACGCCCAGGAAGGATTAGTGCAGTACCTGCCACCAGCTTGGCCAGCTGGTGAAACCACAGCTTCTCTCACTTCCTTGAGTCTTCTGGACGCCCGAGGAATCGATGTCCTTGAGGTGCTGCCGAATTGCAGGTAAGTCCGTTTCCACTTCGTCGCCACTGTAGTGTCCGTGTGTTGATAAAGACACTGAAGACAGGAGTTAGTTCATAGGTGTTTACTAAGCAAAGTCTGGGGGGGGTTCTAACGGATATACACAATATACAGGCTTATATAGCCCGAGTGGCAATTACCGGCATTACAGCACACCTGGGGCTCTTAAAGGCACATACACCACACCTCCCAGAGATGCCGGGGAACATAGGGTCTGAAGAAAGGGTGGAACTGAAAGAAATCAGTATTTGTAGGGAAATGGCGTTAGGAAAATTGATGGGACTGAAGGCCGATAAATCCCCAGGGCCTGATAATCTACATCCCAGGGTACTTAAGGAAGTGGCCCTAGAAATAGTAGATGCATTGCTGGTCATCTTCCAGAGCTCGATAGAATCTGGAACGGTACCCATGGATTGGCGGGTAGTTAATGTTACCCCACTATTCAAAAAAGGTGGTAGAGAAAAGGCGGGGAATTATAGACCGGTAAGCTTGACATCGGTAGTGGGGAAAATGCTAGCGTCCATTATAAAAGATGTAATAGCAGAGCACTTGGAAAGCAGTGACAGGATCGGAGAAAATCAACATGGATTTACAAAAGGTAAATCATGCTTGACTAATCTACTGGAATTTTTTGAGGATGTAACTGGTAAAATAGATAAGGGAGAACCAGTGGATGTGGTGTATTTGGACTTTCAGAAGGCTTTCGATAAGGTCCCGCATAAGAGATTAGCGTGCAAAATTAAGGCACATGGGATTGGGGGCAAGGTATTGACTTGGATAGAGAACTGGTTGGCGGACAGAAAGCAAAGAATTGGAATAAACGGGTCGTTTTCCGAGTGGCAGGCAGTGACTAGTGGGGTACCGCAAGGATCGGTCCCAGGACCCCAGCTGTTCACAATATATATTAATGATCTGGACGAGGGAATTGGATGTAATATCTCCAAATTTGCAGACGACATAAAGCTGGGGGGGAGGGTATGCTGTGAGGAGGATGTCGTGAAACTCCAGCACGATTTGGACAGGTTGGGTGATTGGGCAGAAACATGGCAAATGCACTATAATGTGGATAAATGTGAGGTTATCCACTTTGGTGGCAAAAACAGGAAGGCAGATTATTATTTGAATGGTAATAGATTGGGAGAAGGGGAAGTGCAAAGAGACCTGGGTGGTGTTGTACACCAGTCGCTGAAGGTAAGCATGCAGGTGCAGCAGGCGGTTAAGAAGGCAAATGGTATGTTGGCCTTCGTAGCAAGAGGGATCGAGTACAAGAACAAGGATGTCTTGCTGCAGTTGTACAGGGCCTTGGTGAGACCACACCTTGAGTATTGTGTGCAGTTTTGGTCGCCTTACCTGAGGAAGGACGTTCTTGCTATGGAAGGATTGCAGCGAAGATTCACCAGGCTGATACCTGGGATGGCAGGAATGACGTATGAGGAGAGATTGTGTCGATTGGGCTTATACTCACTGGAGTTTAGAAGATTGAGAGGGGATCTCATCGAAACCTATAAAATTCTGTCAGGCCTGGACAGACTAGATACAGGAAGGATGTTTCTGATGGCCGGGGAGTCCAGAACCAGGGGTCATAGTCTAAGGATAAGGGGTAAGCCATTTAGGACTGAAATGAGGAGGAATTTCTTCACCCAGAGAGTGGTGAACCTGTGGAATTCTCTGCCACAGAGGGCGGTGGAGTCCAGTTCATTAAGTATATTCAAGAAAGAGTTGGATATATTTCTTAAGGCTAAAGGGATCAAGGGATATGGGGAGAAGGCAGGGACCGGGTACTGAATTTGGATGATCAGCCATGATCTCATTGAATGGCGGAGCAGGCTCGAAGGGCCGAATGGCCTACTCCTGCTCCTATCTTCTATGTATCTATGTATTTATATCCTGAGGTCATGAAAGGTGCTATATAAATGCAAGTCTCTGATTTTTTTTGTACGTTGCCTTGCAAATCATAATATATAGATGTTTTCTTGTAATGAATTAATGTTTAATGAAACATTTTTTCTAATGTTTGCAGGAGAACATAAACATTGATGAAGCAACAAAGTTTTTGGTGGCGAATATTCTGGACAACGATTGCATCCATGTATCTGAAGACAGTGACACAGATAAAGTTAAATTAACAGAGGACAGTGAAGGGGCTGTGGACAAGGCACAGTGCTGCTAACACACGGCCCCTCTCCCAGCAACATTTGATCACAAGCTTCGGAGACCACAATCTCCAGACCATCTTTTATATGCTACAGCAAAGGGGAATTACTTTTAAACAAAACTAACGCCTTCAGCTAACGACTATTTAAACAAAAGGTTTCCTCTTAGAGCAATACTACAAATCTGTCCCGTGTCAAATTTTCTGTAATCTTTTTGAAATAACATTAAAAATTTGTTTGGTTTGTCAGTTTTTTGTACAGAAGCCATTTTATACGCACTGTCTAACTTTACCTCAGTATTCTGAGCCCAGGCACCAGCTACCGTCCAATAAGAAGATTGGAGTTAAGTCCATTAAAATGTTTTGGGTTCTGGTGCAGCGATTGATGTCAATAAGAACATAAGAAATAGGAGCAGGAGTAGGCCAATTGGCCCCTCGAGCCTGCTCCGCCATTCAATAAGATCATGGCTGATCTGATCCTAACCGCCAATCCACTATGACAGGACTATCTCCTGAATCTAACAGCATTAGACACACGAAAACAGGAGCAGGATCAGGCTACACGGCCCCTGGGCCCGCTCCGCTACCCACAGGGCCATGACCTATCCGAACCTAGACTCATGTCCAAATTCCTGCCCGCTCCCCGTAACCCTTAATTCCCTTTTCTACTAGGAAACTGTCTATTTCTGTTTTAAATTTATGTAATGATGTAGCTTCGACAGCTTTTTGGGGCAGCATATTCCATGGACCTACCACCCTCTGAGTGAAGTAGTTCCTCCTCATCTCAGTTTTGAAAGAGCAGCCCCTTATTCTAAGACTATGCCCCCTAGTTCTAGTTTCACCCATCATCTGGAACATCCTCCCTGCATCCACCCGATCCAACCCCTTCATAATCTTATATGTTTCAATAAGATCGCCTCTCATTCTTCTGAACTCCAATGAGTAGAGTCCCAATCTACTCAACCTCTCCTCATATGTCCATCCCCTCATCCCCGGGATTAATCGAGTGAACCTTCTTTGTACTGACTCGAGAGCAAGTATGTCCTTTCTTAAGTATGGACACCAAAACTGTATGCAGTATTCCAGGTGCGGTCTCACCAATACCTTGTACAACTGAAGCAATACCTCCCTATTTTTATATTCTATCCCCCTAGCAATGAAAGCCAACATTCCATTGGCCTTCTTAATCACTTGCTGCACCTGCATACTAACCTTTTGAGTTTCGTGCACCAGGACCCCCAGATCCCTTTGTACTTCAGTACTTTCAAGTTTCTTGCCATTTAAGATAATAACTTGCTCTACGATTTTTCCTGCCAAAGTGCATAACCTCACACTTTCCAGTATTGTATTCCATCTGCCAAATCTCTGCCCACTTACTTAGCCTGTCTATGTCCCCTTGCAGGTTTTTTATGTCCTCCTCACTCACTACTTTCCCTCCCATCTTAGTATCATCTGCAAACTTTGATGTGTTACACTCGGTCCCCTCCTCCAAATCGTTAATATAGATTGTAAAGAGTTGGGGACCCAGCACTGACCCCTGCGGAACACCACTGGTTACTGATTGCCAGTCTGAATATGAACTATTTATCCCAACTCTCTGCCTTCTGTTAGATAGCCAATCCTCTATCCATGCCAGAATATTACCCCCAATCCCGTGATTTTTTTATCTTAAGCAATAATCTTTTGTGTGGCACCTTGTCAAATGCCTTTTGGAAGTCTAAATACACTACGTCAACTGGTTCACCTTTATCCACACTATATGTTACTTCCTCAAAGAACTCCAGCAAATTTGTCAAACATGACTTCCCCTTCATAAAACCATGCTGACTTTGTCTTATTAAATTATGATTATCCAAATGTCCTGTTACTGTCTCCTTAATAATGGACTCCAAAATTTTACCTACCACAGATGTTAGGCTAACCGGTCTATAGTTTCCAGCCTTCTGTCTACTGCCCTTTTTAAATAAGGGTGTTACATTAGCAGTTTTCCAGTCTGCCGGGACCTTTGCTGAGTCCAGGGAGTTTTGGAAGATTATTACCAATGCATCCACAATCCCTACCGCCACTTCCCTCAAAACCCTGGGATGTAAGCCATCAGGTCCAGGTGATTTATCCGCCTTGAGTCCCATTATTTTACCAAGTACTACTTCCTTAGTGATTTTAATCGTATTTAGCTCCTCCTCCCCCCCCCTATAGCCCCCTGCTTGTCAAGTGTTGGGATATTCTTGGTGTCCTCTACTGTAAAGACTGATACAAAATATTCATTGTGTTTTTGCCATCTCCATATTTGCCACCATTAATTTCCCGGTCTCATCCTCTAAGGGACCAACATTTACTTTAGCCACCCTTTTTCTTTTTATATAACTATAAAAACTCTTACTATCTGTCTTTATATTTTTTGCTAATTTACTTTCATAATCTATCTTCCCTTTCTTAATCTTTTTGTTATTTTTTGCTGTCTTTTAAAGTTTTCCCAATCCTCTATCCTCCCACTAGATTTGGCTACCTTATATGCCCTTGTTTTTAGTCGAATACTATCCTTAATTTCTTTACTTAGCCACGGATGGCTGTCTTTTCTTTTACACCCTTTTTTTCTCAGTGGAATATACTTTTTTTGGAATTTGTAAAATAACTCCTTAAATGTACACCACTGATCATGTATCGTCTTATCCTTTAACCTATTTTCCCAATCCACTTTACTCAATTCCGCTCTCATACCTTCATAGTCTCCTTTATTCAAGCTTAGCACGCTTGTTTGAGATACAGCCTCCTCACCCTCTAACTGAATATGGAATTCAACCATGTTATGGTCACTCATTCCAAGGGGATCCTTTACTAGGACATTTTTAATTAATCCTGTCTCGTTACACAGGACCAGATCTAAGGTTGCTTGCCCCCTGGTTGGTTCAGTTACATACTGCTCAAGAAACCCATCCCTAATACACTCAATGAACTCATCCTCAAGGCAGCCCTGCCCAATTTGATTCGTCCAATTTATATGATAGTTAAAATCCCCCATAATTATAGATGTTCCCTTATTACAAGCCTCAACTATTTCCTGATTGATACTCCGTCCAACCGAGTTGCGACTGTTCGGAGGCCTATATACTACACCCACTAGTTTTTTTCCCCTTATTATTCCTTATCTCCACCCAAACTGTTTCATTATCCTGATCCTTTGACCCAATATCATTTCTCTGTATTACAGTGATTCCTTCCTTTATTAACATAGCCACCCCACCTCCCCTTCCTTCCTGCCTGTCCTTCCTGATTGTTAAATAACCTGGTATGTTTAATTCCCAGGCATTGTCACCCTGCAGCCATGTTTCTGTAATGGCCACAAGATCATACCCATATGTAGCTATTTGTGCCTTTAACTCGTCTATTTTGTTACGAATGCTACGTGCATTCAGATAGAGAACTTTCAAATATGTTTTGTGACACTTAGTTCCTGCTGTTGCCCTTTTTATTACTTTACCTTTTACTCCACACCTTCTACCCCTTCCTGACACGCTCTGGTTTTTAATTTCCCCACTGCTACCTAAGTCTTTGACCTTCTCTGTTGTCATTTTTATTATTTGCTCTCTAGGAACCTCCCCCCCATAGTTAGGGACTTGTTTGAAATCCATACGCATTGTAAATTTGGTAAGGTATTTCAAATGACAGAGAGGTTTTTGTGAATTGTGCTATTGAGTCGAATTTATCCATTTTGACCGGACTCAGTGGCCCAGTATGGCATCACAAGGCAACAACATCATGGGACCATCCAGCTTTTTGGGATTGCTGGATTTCCCAAAGTCCAGGGGACAATAGATGATTTCTGACCTCCCACAGTCAACAGAAAGAGGTACCATTCACTCAATGTCAAGACTATGGCTGGCCACATACAGTTCTACACCCATATTCCCCCCATCACAAAGACTGCCTACTTCCATCTTCGTAATATCGCCCGTCTCCACCCCTGTCTCAGCCCATCAGCTGCTGAAACCCCTGTGCCTTTTGTTACCTCCAGACTTGACTATTCCAATCCTCTCCTGGCGGCCTCCTTCCTTCCATCGGTAAACTAACAAAACTCTGCTGCCCGTATCCTTACTCGCACCAATTCCCATTCACCCACTACCCCATGTGCTCACTCACCTACACTGGCTCCCGGTCCACTGACACCTCAATTTTAAAATTCTCATCCTTGTGTTCAAATCCCTCCATGGCCTTGCCTCCTTATCTCTGTAACCATCTTCAGCCCTACCATGCTCCGAGATCTCTGCACTCCTCCAATTCTGGCGTCTCCTGACATGTCCCAATTCCTTCGCCCCAACATTGGCAGCCGTGCTGCCTAGGCCTAAGCTCTGGAAAATCTCTCTTTAAACCTCTCCGTCTCTCCACCTCTCTCTCTTTTAAGACGCTCCTTAAAACCGACCTCTTTGACCAAGCTTTTGGTCACCTGTCCTAATATCTCCTCCTTTGGCTCAGTGTCAATTTTTGTCTGATTTACGCTCCTGTGAAGTGCCTTGGGACGTTTTACTTTGTTCCAAAGACACATTATAAATGCAAATTGTTATTGTACCCACTTCTGTGGACATTTCAGGGACCATTCCAATTTTGTCAACATAGCTGGCTAAGTGGACAAGTAATCCAGAGAATATGGGTTCAAGTCCCAACGTGGCAGTTTGAGAATTTGAATTCAGTTTAAAAAATCTCAGAATAAAAAGCTTGTATCAGTAAAAGTGGCCATGAAGCTGTCAGATTGTCATAAAAACCCAACTGGTTCAGACATTTCCTTTCAAGAAGGAAACCTGCTGGTCTAGCCTATATATGTAACTCCAGGCCCACCACCACCACCACCTGCTCGGGGCCTTGCCAGCGACACCCACATCCCAAGAAAGAGTTTCTGTTTTTAAAAGCAGTTTGTCAACATAAGTGGTGCTGTTGGAATTAACCATAAACTGGCCAGGACACCCTGAATCCAACGACTACGACTATCAGTTCCTGATACCTTGCTCTGTTCTGGACGCCTGATCCCTGTGTGAAGCTGTCTCCCTGGCGGACCCTTGGCCTCCACTGACCTAGCTGACTAACCAGCATCATTCGAGTAACTCCATCACCTCTGGCAACCAGCCCAGCATGAGGCGCTGAATATCCGCGGGAACCCCTTTCACCTCCGGTGGGCACTGACCTGGGTATCACCTATTCCTGTGTTGGAGCCTTCCAGCGCAGCAAGGCATAAGCGGAATTTACAAGTACAGGACCCTCGGCAGCTCAAAGCAGAGGTTCAACGTGATAACTGGGACATCCCGAATCCAACCATCACAACGATAGCGGGAAATATCTGTCAACGTAAGTGGTAAACGACGTAAGCCTTTAATGCTGTTAGGGACTTGAGACAAAATCTGTCGACTCTAGCAGACCAGAGTTTATGTCGACATCGATATACACAGTAAGTCTTTAGTATTAATGTGTCAACATAAACGGGTTTGGGATAAGTTGGTAGGACTCAGTTCAGAGACTCTAATGTATGTACCTTTAAGGGAGAGAACTACTTTTTACAGCTCCTGTATACTGTAGTACCGGCAGTGACCACACCTGTATATAAACCCTGAGTAGGGATCTGTACACTTAGTTCTAGAGTAACCCTCATTCAGTAAACACCTGTTGATCGTTCCCTGTAGTCTCTTGCCTAATTACTGAAGGACACAACATCAAGATACACGGATCTAACAGAGACATCCCCCTGAGGGACATGAGTGTGAGCCAGTGGGGAGTGCACAGGGTAATGCAGAGAACACAAGGGGCCAGAAGAAGTGGGAGGTGGAAGATAAGGAGGCAGATTATTGGCAGGAGGGTCAGGGGACGTCTTCCTCGGCTGAAAGGCCTCGGGACTCAGGTGTGCTCCGTTTCCCCAGATGTGCTGTTTAATGAACACTGTTCCATTCAATGCTGCTCCCTTGTGGCAATATTTCAGATGGGTCAAGCTGGTTGCTTGAGCTGCAAGCACCTTAAGAGCAATGGGGTATCTGAAGGATTCACTGCAGGGGTGTCTTCAACAACAACATTTATATAGTGCCATTAACGTAGTAAAACTTACAAAGGTGCTTCACATGAGTGTTATCAGACAAAATTTGACACCAAGCCTCATGAGATATTAGGACAGATGACCAAGAGCTTGGTCAAAGAGGTAGGTTTTAAGGAGAGTCTTACAGGAAGAGAAGAGAGGTAATGAGGCAAAGAGATTTAGGGAGGGAATAGCTTGGGGCTTAGGCAGCTAAAAGCACAGCCACCAATGGTGGAGCGATGAAAATTTGGCATGCACAAGAGGCTGGAGGATATTACAGAGATAGCGATACTTCCGAGCTGCCCCTGTGACCTCCTGCACCTTTACTATCATTGTCCTTAAACCGTGGGACACTCAGCAAGCATTCCCCCTTCAAAAAAGTTGGAGGGAGGAAGGTGGCGATCTGACGTGCCCAAGCTAGTGAACAATTCTGACTGCGATATTGAAGGAGGAGGCACCTAATGGCAGGAATATGGAAGGGGGCTAATGAATCTGCTCAATTCCATTGCCTTTCCTGAACTCATAGAGAAGGTCCCTGGGATGACATTGACCCTGATTTGACAGGAGGAGATTGCTCTCGCTTCAGTTTGCCCCATTGTTAGACTCATCAACCGTCAAATACAGACAACTACCTATGTAGGCTTTCTCTACCAACAGTTTAAAGGAGTCGGAACACTTGCGATAGTAAACCACACGGTGCATCAGATATCATCATGTGCTTGATTACACCACAACACCACAAGCATGTTCGACATTGTGAAATGGTTTGCTTAATAACCGTTACATCTGGTGTCCCCCAAGGATCTATTCTTGGCCCTTCTCATCCTTATCTACATGCTGAGCCTTGCCGACATTATCCAAAGACACGGGGTCAGGTTTTACATGTATGCTGAGGACACCCAGCTCTATCTCGCCACCACTTCTCTTAACCCCCTCCACTTCCTCTTGTATTGTCATGCTGCTCGACCGACAATCAGTCCTGGATGAGCTGCAATTTCCTCCAGTTAAACAATAGAAATATTGAAGCCATTGGCTTTGGCCCTCACCACTGACTCCATACCCTAGCCACTGACTCAGGCTCAACCAGACTGTTCATAACCTCACCATCCTATTTGACCCCCAGTTGAGCTTCCGACCCCTTCTCCTCTCCATCACAAAGACTGCCTACTTCCACCTCTGTAACATCAAATGCCTCCCCACCAGAGGAAATTGTTTCTCTTTATCTAACCTATCAACTCCTTTGATCATCTTAAACACCTCAATTAGATTACCCTTTAATCTTCTATATTCAACGGAATACAGGCCAAGTCTATGCAATCTGTCCTCATAATTTAACCCTTTTAGCCCCGGTATCATTCTGGTGAATCTGCGCGGCACCCACTCCAAGGCCAATATATCCTTCCTGAGGTGTGGTGCCCAGAACTGGACGCAGTTACTCCAGATGAGGTCTAACCAGAGTTCTGTACACCTGTAACATAACTTCCACCCCTTTGTATTCCAGCCCTCGAGATAAAGGCCAACATTCCATTAGCCTTTTAAATTATTTTTTTTACATCTGTCCACTAGTTTTTAGTGATTTCTGTACTCGGACCCCTAAATCTCTCTGCTCATCCACCGTTCCCAGCTACTCGTCATTTAGAAAATATTCTGATTTATCTTTCTTGGGTCCAAAGTGCATGAACTCACACTTCCTCATATTGAACTCCATCTGCCAAGGTTTTGCCCACTCACTTAATCTATCAATGTCCCTTTCCAACTTTCTGCTCCCATCTACACTATTTACTGTGCCACCTAACTTAATGTCAGCAAAATTAGATATATGGCTCTCTATATTTATAAATGACTTGGATGAAGGAATAATGAAAAGCTGAGGCCCCATTACAGATCCCTGGGGGGACACCACTAGTCACATCCTGCCAATTTGAGTATATACCCATTAACCCTACTCTGTCTCCTGCCTCCTAATCAATTCCTGATCCAAGCCAATATGTTGCCTCCAATTCCATTTGCTCTCATTTTTGTCACCGATGCTCAGTTTGGGTACCGCCAGGACCACTCGGCTCCAAACCTCATTACAGCCTTGGTCCAAACTATGGACAAAAGAGCTGAATTTCAGAGGTGAGGTGAGAGTGACTGTCCTTGACATCAAGGCAGCATTTGACCTAGTGTGGCATCAAGGAGCCCTAGTAAAATTGAAGTCAATGGGAATCAGGGGGAAAACTCTCCACTGGCTGGAGTCATATCTAGCACAAAGGAAGATGGTTATGGTTGTTGGAGGCCAATCATCTCAGCCCCAGGATATCACTGCAGCAGTTCCTCAGGGCAGTGGTCTTGGCCCAACCATCTTCAGCTGCTTCATCAATGACCTTCCCTCCATCATAAGGTCAGAAATGCAGATGTTCACTGATGGATAGTACAGTGAACAAATAAAAAAAACAGTGGCTTATGTGGAACCTTATCGAATGAAAAGTTTCTATAAATAAAATCCATAGACACTTCCCTATCTACCACATTTGTTACTTCCTCAAAAAATGCAACTAGGTTTGTTAGGCATGATTTACCCTTTACAAAACCATGCTGACTCTCTCTGATCAACTCATATTTGTCCAAATGTTCAGTCGTTCTTTCCCTAATAACAGATTCTAGTAACTTCCCCACAACTGATATTAGACTAAAAGACTTACAATTTCCTAGTTTATCACTTTTACCCTTCTTAAAGAAGCCTCAAAGAGGCTTCTTCGGCAGCACCTCCCAAACCCACCATCTCTACCACCTAGAAGGACGAGGGCAGCAGGTGCATGGGAACACCACCACCTCCAAGTTCCCCTCCAAGTCACACACCATACTGACTTGGAAATATATCGCTGTTCCTTCTATATTCCTTTTTTATAATTTGGAGACCAGAACTGTGCACAGTACTCCAAGTGTGGTCTAATTAAGGTTCTATACAAGTTTAACATAACTTCCTTACTTTTCAATTCTATCCCTCTAGAAATGATCCCCAGTGCTTGGGTTGCTTTTTTTTTATTGCCTTATTAACCTGAGTTGCTACTTTTAGTGATTTCTGTATCTGTATTTCATTTCCTGGGAGAGGCGAAAAACCAGCTAAAAACCCAGGCCAATTAGGGGTAAAATTCTGGAAAATTCCTCTCTGACTCCTTAGCTTGACGGGGTATTATCTTATCAGTAAGTTACAATAGCAACCTGCACTTAAATAGAATCTTTAATGTAGCAAAACATCCCAACATACAAGGAACACGAAGACTAAATCAAGGGGAGGAACTAACTAGATTCAATATAAGTACAAAAAAATGGTGATGGAGAAACTGATGAGATTAAAGATAGACAATCTCCAGGGCTCGATGGTTTCCACCCCAGGGTATTTAAAGAAGTAGGTGAGGAAATTGTTGAAGTGTTAGTCGTGATCTTCCAAAATACTCTCGATTCAGGAATTGTCCCCTTAGATTGGAAAACTGTCAATATCACTCCATTTTTAAAAATGTATTCATTCTCAGGATGTGTGCATCGCTGGCAACGCCAGCATTTATTGCCCATCCCTAATTGCCCTTGAGAAGATGGTGGTGAGCCGTCTTCTTGAACCGTTGCAGTCCATGTGGTGAAGTTACAGTGTTATTAGGGAGGGAGTGCCAGGACTTTGACCTGGTGATGATGAAGGATCAGCGATATATTTCCAAGTCAGGATGGTGTGTGACTTTGAGGGGATCTTGGAGGTGGTGGTGTTCCCATGCACCTGCTGCCCTTATCCTTCTAGGTGGTAACGATGGTGGGTTTGGGAGGTGCTGCCGAATAAGGGAACGCCTCATGACTCTTCGGCTCACCCTAGCCTGGAACCAGTGTGCTACGGTCATCAGTGCGTACGCCCCAACACTGGAAGCCACAGACGAGACCAAAGAGGAATTCTACTCCAGCCTCGAACAATCCCTGTCCCGAGTCCCAACGGGCGACAAGCTGATCCTTCTTGGTGACTTTAACACCAGAGTTGGAAAGGACACAGACCTCTGGGGAGGTGTGATCGGCAGAGAGGGGGTAGGGAAAGCCAACTCCAACGGTACCCTCCTCCTGACAAAATGCTTAGAACATGGCCTTGTCATAACCAACACCTTGATCCATCAGAGAGACAAGTACAAGGCTTCATGGCAACACACTCGCTCCAAGCACTGGCATCTGCTGGACTACGTCATCATTTGAGTGAGGGACCGCAAGGATGTCCGCATCACCCGCACCATGACGAAGCTGACGACTGCTGGACAGACCACCGCCTAATCCGCTCTGTCATCTCCATCAACGTAGCCCCAAAACAGTGGCGGCAACAGAAGCAATGCCGTAGGAAAATCAACACTGGAGCACTCAAAGACCCTGCTAAGAAAGTCCTATTCAGCCTGCGTCTCACAACCAACCTGACGACTTCCAGTGATTCAGAGACACAGAGGGCAGGATTTTCATTGGGCTGTGGAGGCGGGATCGGAGGCGTGCGGGTGGTTAAAATTGCTAAAACTGGCGGGCGGGCCCGACCCCGACTCCATCCGCCTCCATGCAATTTTCAAAAATTCGTGTCTGCTGGTCCCGACTCCGTCCCGCCTCCAACAGGCAGGATAGGCCATTAAGGCCCTTAAAAAGCTCGAAATTGCCTCTATAATGCCATTTTGAATGGCCATTGCGATTTTAACCCTTTTCCCACATGAAACACGCCTGTTGGGAAACACGACGGTGAAACCTGGTGGGAGCACAATTGGATTGCTGACTATCAGCTGCAGGTCAACCATTAAAGAGGAGATTTGATCAGCTATTATTTGCAGGTGGCAGGACTTTGTAGTCTCAGGTCTGGGGGAACTTTTAGAATGCATAACCACAGCTGTGGAAGTTTGGAGCCTGACACCCATCTCCCGTGTGACCTCCTGGGAAACTCCTCTCGCCACCTTCACTGAGCGCTTCCTCAACTGAGGCATCTACCAGAAGCATGGGAGCCATTTATTTCCTTCCCTTCTGGATATTAGATAAGGCCGAACAACAGCAGCAGCCCCAACAGCAGCAGCAACAACAGGAGCGCCAAGCTGCTGCTCACTCACCTGAAGATGCACAGGCCAGAAGGGGCCAGCGCTTGGAAGCCCGTTGGCGCAGGAGATATCCCCCAAACAGGGTCTACAGACACAGGGTCAGCTATCTCAACATGTCTGAGCAGCAGTGCCAAAGGCGGCTCCGACTTTCGCAAGAGGTAATGAGTGACATCTGCGCAATGCTGCAACAAGACCTGCAGGCCAGAGGACCAGGTGGACAACCCTTACCAGTGGCCGTCAAAGTCACCTCCACACTCAACTTTTTTGCCTCAGGCTCATTCCAGGGATCAGCAGCAGACATCAGTGGCATCTCCCAGGCGGCCGCACACATTTGCATCACGCAGGTGACCGATGCCCTCTTTGCCCTCGCGCACAATCACATCCATTTCACCAAGGATCGAGCAAGTGTCACGGCGCGTGTGGTTGGATTAGCTCATCTGGCAGGCTTTCCAAGGGTGCAGGGCATCGTTGACTGCACACATGTGGCCCTTAAGGCACCCCATCGCAACCAGGTACTTTTGTCAATCGCAAGGGCTTCCACTCCCTTAACGTTCAGCTGGTGTGTGACCACAAGAAGGAAATTTTGCATGTTTGTGCCAAGTACCCTGGAAGTTGCCATGACTCCTTCATACTGTGCCAGTCTAGTGTGCCTCCGCTATTCAGTCCGCCAGACCAACTTAACAGATGGTTACTTGGAGACAAGGGCTATCCCCTGAGGATGTGGCTAATGACGCCATTAAGGAGACCATCCAATGAAGCTGAGGAGAGCTACAACTCCAGCCACATGTCCACCAGAGCCATAATCGAGCAAACCATTGGTTTGCTGAAGATGCGCTTCAGATGCCTGGATAGATCAGGTGGAGCCCTGCAGTACTCAGCAGCCAGGGTCTCCAGAATCGTTGTGGTTTGTTGTGCACTTCACAACATGGCACAGCATCGTGGCTTGCAGATTCCTGAGGACCAAGTGGCTCCTCACATATTCTCCTCAGATGATGAGGAGGTGGAGGAGGAGGAGGAGGAGGAAGAGGAGAGCGAAAATGAACATCTTGCAGAGGCCCATCAACCAACGGCAGCAGTACGTGAGAACATTGCTGCCCGGTGTTATGTATTGTGTGTTCTATTGTGTGTTCTCCTCCCACCTGTGGTGGCGCTGTCACAGGAGATAAATGGTGGGGTGTTCTCTGTTAAGTTTAGCTCTCTTTGTTCGGAACTTTCCAGAACTTCCTTTCGTTCCAATAAAGCACTTCATGTTTGAATCTCTGAGTTCTGAGTCCTAAATTGTGTCTAGGTAGAAAGGTACCGACACCACAACAAGTGGCAACGAGGAGCGGATGAATCTGCGTACGTTACGGGTGCAGTGAGTAAACAGAAAATTTAATTTGAAACATGAGATGGCTACTATATTAGGAAACATCGGTGATTTTGATGAAAATGTGAAGCAATGGAGCGCTTATACAGAACGTTTTGACTATTTTGTATTGGCGAATGCGGTGGCAATTGAAAAGGTCGTGCCTACCTTTTTGAGTGTAATCGGGCCGAAGACATTCAATTTACTTCGCAGCCTCATGCAACCAGATAAGCCAGGAACTAAAACATATAAGCAACTAGTGGAAATTCTTGGAGCACATTTTTCACCAAAACCTCTGGTTATTGCTGAGAGATTTAGATTTCATAAACGGAATCAAGAGGAGGGGGAATCAGTGACGATGTTTATTGCTGCTTTAAAAAGGTTGTCAGAACACTGCCAGTTCAAGGAGATGCTGAATGACGCCATTAGAGACAGACTTGTGTGTGGTCTGCAAAATGCAGCCACAAAGAAGCGCCTTCTTACTAAGGACAACCTTACTCTTGAAAAGGCCATTGAAGTTAGTGTCTCCATGGAGATGGCAGAAAAGGAGGCTCACCAGTTGAGTTCAACAGGGAGAGTTCACAAGGTGTCGTCTGAGCCTAAAGGTGCGCGGAACAGCACATGTTACCGTTGTGGGAAAACGGGCCATCACGCTAATGACTGCTGGTGTACGGAGCTGGAATGCCGAAATTGTGGCAAAAAGGGTCACATTGAACGTGCCTGTAGAGGTAAAAAAAGAACAGACAGAGCTGGGAAGCATGGAAGCAAAATGTCTGTATTTGGACAAGAGAGGAAAAAGAGTGTTCATTCAGTGTAGTATGATGCAACAAGCAAAACAGAGGGGAGCGACACCTCTGAGGAGGAAGAGGTGCACATACTGACGGTTGCAGGTGATTTAAATGGCTACTGGGTGTCACCACTGGTGGAGGGACAATCAGTGCGGATGGAGGTGGACACAGGCGTGGCTGTGTCCCTTGTTTCAGACACTGTCTACAACAAAATGCTAAAGCATCTTACCCTTCAGCCAACAAACATTGTGCTAAAGACGTATACCGGCGAACCTGTGGCCATGAGAGGCGTCATTGAGGTGACAGTTAAATTGAACGGACAGACTGCAAAACTGCCACTATATGTGGTAAAGGGAAATTACCCATCGCTACTGGGACGTGCGTGGCTAGAGAAAATCACGCTGGACTGGTCTGCAGTCCGCATGATGTCAAAAGGGGAGTCAGGTCTGACTGCAGTGTTAAACAAACATGCAGAACTCTTCAATGGGGAACTTGGGAGCATGAAAAAGATTAGCGTGAGACTGGACATTAAACCTGACAGCAAGCCGAAGTTTCACAAAGCCCGACCTGTACCCTATGCAATTAGGCCAAAAGTTGAGGCTAACTTGGAGGCCTTAGTCGAGAATGGAGTCCTGGAGCCTGTGAGCGTGAGCAAATGGGCCACACCCATTGTTCCTGTCCTGAAAAAGGATGGATCTGTTCGAATCTGCGGGGATTTTAAAGTGACTATTAACCCGGTGCTGTCTGCGGAACAGTACCCTCTTCCCCTCATTGATGATCTTTTTACGGGCCTGGCCGGAGGGCAAAAGTTCAGCAAAATAGACTTATGCCAGGCTTATCTACAAATGCATGTCGATGACAAATCAAAGGAGCTGCTGACAATTGTGACACACAAGGGGCTATACAGGTACTGCCGCCTTCCGTTTGGAATTACGTCGGCCCCTGCTCTATTCCAAAGGGCAATGGATCAGATTTTGAGTGGACTGCCAGGAGTCCAGTGCTACCTGGACGACATCCTTGTCACTGGGACAAATGAGGAGGATCATCTTCTGAACTTGGATGCGACACTACAACGACTGAAAGAGTACGGACTCAGAGTTCGTAAAGACAAATGTGAATTCTTTCAGTCTTCAGTTGAGTACCTGGGGCATGTGATTGACGCTACTGGCCTGCATAAGGCGCCGTCAAAGGTCAAGGCGATCGTGGAGGCCCCAGCACCCCAGAATGTGAGCCAGTTACGTTCATTTCTGGGGCTACTTAACTACTATGGGAAGTTTATTCCAGACTTAGCAACATTGCTGAAGCCGTTACATCAGTTGCTATGTCAAGGCAAAACATGGAAATGGACTGAACTGTGCAACGAAGCTTTCGCCCAAGCAAAGAAAGCATTGCTGAAATCGGAGGTCCTGACACACTTCGACCCAAAGCTACCCGTGCACCTAGCATGTGATGCGTCACCATATGGTGTGGGAGCAGTCATATCCCACATCATGCCTTCGGGTGAAGAGAAACCTATCGCCTTCACATCACGCACCTTGAACGAGGCCGAGAGTAACTATGCGCAGATCGAGCGCGAGGCCTTGGGAATCGTTTTTGGAATTCGAAAATTTCATCAGTACCTGTTTGGGAGAAGGTTCACACTCCTGACGGACCACCGTCCATTGACTTCAATCTTCGGACCCCACACCGGAATTCCGTCTCTCGCTGCAAGCAGGATGCAAAGGTGGGCTTTACTGTTGTCAGGACACACATACGGCATCAAATATCGCAAATCAGACTTGCACGGCAATGCAGACGGTTTCTCGAGGCTACCCTTGCCTGTTACTCCCCCAGAGCCTCGTCAGATAGACATCTTCTACTTTAGACAAGTGGAGGGAGCACCTGTCACTGCAGTTCAGGTGCGAAGGTACACCTGCAATGATCCAGTCCTGTCTGAGGTAATGGACGATGTCATTCGAGGGAGAACTGTAGGAGATTCTCCTAGTTTGAAACCTTACGTTTCAAAAAGAAATGAGCTCTCCGTCCAGGCAGGTTGTCTTCTTTGGGGACGCCATGTCATCATTCCGCCACCTCTGAGGGAACCTATACTGCAACAGCTTCATACAAGCCACAGTGGGATGGTTCGGATGAAGGAAATGGCAAGAAGCTACTTCTGGTGGCCAGGTCTCGATGGGAATATTGAGGAGAAAGCCAAAGCATGTTCCCTATGTCAAAGGGTCCGGAATGTTCCACAGCTGGCAACCCTACACCCCTGGGATTGGCCTGCAGAAGTGTGGCAGCGAGTACATGTGGACTTCGCCGGTCCTTTCGAAGAGAAGATGTTTATGGTGGTTGTGGACGCTCGTAGCAAGTGGCCAGAGGTCGCTGTGATGAGGTCTACCATGGCAGAGAAAACAATTGAGAAACTTGGTGAGATGTTCAGCCGTTATGGCTCACCGGAACAACTCGTAAGTGACAACGGTCCACAATTTGTATCACAGGTGTTTGCAACCTTCCTGCATGTGAATGGTGTCCAGCACATCAGGTCTGCGCCCTATCATCCCTCTACTAACGGCCAGGCAGAAAGGTTTGTGCAAACTTTGAAGCACGCCTTGAAGGCATCGCAAGGTCAGGGCTCAATCTACCAACGTCTGAACAGCTTCCTGTTGTCCTACAGGAACGAGCCGCATGCCACAACCAAAACTTCCCCGCTTCGCTCATGATGAAGAGGCAGTTGCGGACAAGTTTTGACTTACTCAAACCTCCAAGGGCAGAACAGGTTGTCCATTGTCAACAACAAGCTCAAGTTGAAAAGAGAGAGAAAAGAGCCAAGGAGAGACGGTTTCACCCTGGAGAGCACGTCCTAGCTCGAAACTACAACACTGGACCGAAATGGGTTCCTGCTACGGTGATCATGCAGACAGGCCCTGTGTCTTACACGGTTGAGACTGCTGAGGACGTCATCTGGAGAAGAGACACAGATCAACTGTTGCTAGGAGCAGAGACAGCCACAGAGGCTCCAACGGCTGGTTGGCCTGAACTGTTTCCGGATGATACCGCAAACCAGCATCCTTTGCCACAGTGCTCTTCTCCAACACAGGAAGTCAAAGAGACTGTTCCACCTGTGCAAACTCCTGACTTTCGACTGACACAGGCACCTTCTCCATCCAGGCCTGTGTCAATGCCTACTGCTGTGGGAGCCAGCGATGACCGCCGGTATCCTGTCAGAGAGTGGCAGCCTCCAAGACACTTGGATCTGTAGGCTTAGTGACTTACCCACAAGACTGGGGCAGAATAAACCCCAGGGTAAAGTCAGGGGTTGAGGCAGTCTACCTCTACCCTAGGTTCGTTGAGTGCATTGAAAGTAACTTACCTGTTGAGGAATAATGTGGACCTTCCATTTAAGAGGGGAGGAAATGTTATGTATTGTGTGTTCTATTGTGTGTTCTCCTCCCACCTGTGGTGGCGCTGTCACAGGAGATACATGGTGGGGTGTTCTCTGTTAAGTTTAGCTCTCTTTGTTCGGAACTTTCCAGAACTTCCTTTCCTTCCAATAAAGCACTTCATGTTTGAATCTCTGAGTTCTGAGTCCTAAATTGTGTCTAGGTAGAAAGGTACCGACACCACAACACCCGGGATGCAAGGAATGCACTCATCTTGGCCAGATTTGCTTAGCCTAGGCACTCAAGCACTTTTGCCTCGCATCTTCTTACCTGAGCATCGACAATGGCCATGAACCAGCTGATTCCTAGCAATTTGACTACCATACTTGTTAAGTCTGTGTGTTCTAGTTGTAATTACTAACACAGACTACAAGATTAAAGTTCAACAGGTCTTTACTGGTTGGAGGTCAGGACTATACTAAATACAATATTACTACACAGTGCTTATATACCGGTGGTCACCACCGGTATTACGTATACAGCAGCCAGAGAAAGTAGTACATCTCTTAAGGTGGAACAGGCTTAAGTTCTCTCAAGGTGGAACAGGTTACATACACCACAATACTGACAATTGCAAGTAATCCTAAGCCATCAATGTGGAAGTCCCATTTGCGAAATGACACACGCCACAACTACAGCAGTAGCCATCAGATTTTTTATGTACATGATTCATATGATGTGTTTTAAACATAAAACATCAAATTTCATCCAAGAGACTACCCTTGTGACTACTTGTGCAGTATCTTTCTCTTACGCGTGCTCCTACATGGTGCTTCCCCTGTGGTTTCAGCAGATGTGGAGGCCCCTGGCTCACTTTCTTTCTGCTCCTGTTTCGACACCTTTGGCGGGCGTCCTCTGGGGTGGCGAACCTGTGAGGGCTCGTCAACAGTCTGCTGCTCCTGCGGCTGTGCAGGGGTTGAGACGCCGATCTCACTTGGGTGCGTACTCGGTGGAGCTCTGACCGAGGGCTCTGCAGTGGCATGGAAGTGTGAGCGCTTGGAGAGAAGCCCCCACTTCCTTGATGTCTGCCACCAACTTCCCTCTCATGGGTCAGGTCCCCCTCAGCGCTTGCAAGTGGTTTGAGAGCACCTCGCTGCACATCAGGGGGGCCATGGGGACCCATATCTGCACTGGCAGTCTTACTCAGAGGGCCTGCCATGAAGGTCTGGTTTCTCTGTTCAATAGCTGACCATCGCTCCTCCAGAGATGTCAGTCTATTCTGAACACTCACCATGTTTTCAACACTCTAGCGACTTAGCCCCTCCATGACCGTAGCCATCCTCTCCTCTACTGTAGCCATCCTTTCCATGGAGGTTGCCATCCTTTCCGTGGTAATGCGTTCTTGCGCCAATGACTCCACAAAGGCTCTGCTCATGTTCGCTATGGACTCCTCCATTCGCTCCACACTCACAGCGACCCTAGAGACAAAACCTGCCAGAGACTCCTGCATCTTTTCCTGGAGTGCCATCAACGCTGATACTGTGGATGGACCCAGAGGCAGAGGGCCGACATGCAGCTGAGCCGAGCTGGCAGAGTCCTGCGCCCTCCGACTAGGACTCTCCACTGCTGTCCCTGTCTCCACAATCTGCTGATGCTCACTTGTGAGCTGTGATACACTAGGTGACAACTCTATGTCCTGAAGGTCCCACCGAGGTGTGAGTGTCTGCGTTAGTGCTGGGTGCACTGAATTCTGCTGATGCTGCGCCCTCAGAGGTTGCAGCTTCCTCTGAGGAGTCTGGAGGCTCAGCCTGTTCCTCCTGGCTAGTGGGGATGGGTGCTTGCGATGGTCCTGTGGGGGAGTAAAGGAAAGAGTCAGAGATGTGATGCACATTGCATATTGCAGATGATCATTAGTCCATCTGTTAGAGCATCCAAAACATTATCAGCGACTCATGCAATATCAATGAGAGAGATGGAAAACTATTCTGTCACCAGCTTGGTGTGATGCACCCGTCTGTCCGTCCCCCACATGCGCGTCGTACTCCAGTCCTACGATCTCCAGGACCGCCTCCTCCCAGGGGGTGAGGTGGGCTACTGATGGTGGCCCTCCTCCTGTCCTCGCTCATTCTCTTTTATTGTGAGCTCTCTTTTCCTGCCATGAGGGAGACAAGTGGAGGCTGATTGAGAATGAAGGAGTGAGTGTAGAGAATCCATAGCATAGATGCTTAGAAGGAGACAAAGATGGAGTGAGATGGCAAGACCAAGGTCCCTCCCTGTGTGTTGTCAGTTGTTTTCATAGCATCAGAGTAATAGGGAGTGTGAGGGCTGCATAGTCGAATAGTTAGGTGAATGTGACCATAGAGAGAGAGGGAATGGGTAAAGGTGCATGGATATCAGTGTCAAGTGGGATGTGGAGGAAGAGATTGCTAAAGCTGAGTGCTGGTGAGGAAAGGCAATGGGAATCAGATTGAGAGTGATGGGAAATTCATACTCACTTTTCCAGTGCGCTGAAGGTCATGAAATCTCTTCCTGCACTGTATCCAGGTTCTGCGGGTAGACGATAAGGAGTTGACCTCCTCTGCCACTTGCTGCTACACAGCCTTTGTCTGCTGGGGAGGCATCTTCCTCCCTGATGAAGGGAAGAGCACCTCCTTGTGAGCTCTTGCTCCCTCCACTAAAGCCTGCAGGGCAACGTTGTCGAACCTGGGAGCAGCCCTAGGTCTGTTGCTGGCCATTGTGACTCCAGGTTCCTCTAACAGTAAATGCCAAAAGGTTGGCAGCCTGCAGAAGAAGCAAGGCTTGTTGCAGACCTTAAATGCAGCAGCAATATTGACGTCATATTATGCGACTTTCTGACTGGAAGTACTCATTTGCCATGGGTTCCCACATGCTGGAACTCAATTGGGCAATTTAGTTAAAATTGCATCAATCTCCCACATCGAATTAGATTCGTGTGGATAACATGAAATGCGGATTACACAACACCAACCCGCACCTGAATGAAAATCCAGCCCAGAGTGTCCACAGCGCATGGTCTGCACTCAAGGCCTCCATAATTAGCACCTGTGAAGAGATGCTCCGTCACTCGACCAGGAAACACCAATACTGGTTCGACGAGAATGACCAGGAGATCCAGGAGCTAATAAGCCGCAGGCGCAAGGCATTCCTGATCTGAAAACAGCAACAGAGCGCGAGAGCAAGAAAGCAGCTCTACAGATGCCTGAAGGCTGAGGTCCAACAAAAAACTCGCACCCTAAAGAACAGATGGTGGGTGGAGAAAGTGCAGGAGATCCAGCAGCTAGACAACAACCACAACATGCGTGGATTCTTTAGTGCAGTCAAGACCACCTACGGCCCAAGCAGTCAAGGTCTTACCCCACTGCGGGCCAAGAACGGAGAGGTATTCATCAAGGACAGAGAGGCAGTCAGTGCCCGCTGGAAGGAACACTTCGAAGATCTCCTTAACCGAGACTCTGTCTTTGACGCGAGTGTCCTCAACTGCATCCCGCAGCATGCTACCTGCCACCACCTCAGCACAACGCCAGCCCAGCATGAGGTTGAAAAGGCCATCCAACAACTAAAGAACAACAAGGCCTCAGGAGCAGATGGAATCCCCGCCGAGTTGCTAAAACATGGCAGAGAAGCACTATTGGCGCGAATACATGAACTCATCTCTCTTATTTGGAAAGAGGAGAACATGCCAGGCGATCTCAGAGATGCCATAATTGTGACCATCTTCAAGAAAGGTGACAAGTCCGATTGCAGTAATTACAGAGGAGTCTCCCTGCTCTCTGCCACAGGAAAAATCATCGCAAGAATCCTCCTCAATCGCCTTCTCCCAGTGGCTGAAGAGCTCCTCTCAAAGTCGAATTGCAGATTCCTCCCACTAAGGGCCACAATGGACATGATCTTCACCACGCGTCAACTACAAGAGAAATGCAGGGAACAGCACCAACCACTGTACATGGCCTTCTTTGACCTCACAAAGGCCTTCGACACGGTCAACCGTGAGGGATTATGGAGTGTCCCCCTCAAATTCGGCTGCCCTCAAAAGTTTGTCACCATCCTCCGCCTGCTTCACGACGACATGTAAGCCGCGACCCTGACCAATGGATCCACCACAGACCCAATTCACGTACGGACTGGGGTCAAGCAAGGCTGTGTCATCGCACCAATGCTCTTCTCGATTTTCCTGGCTGCAATGCTCCATCTCACCCTCAGTAAGCTCCCCGCTGGAGTGGAGCTAATCTACAGAACAAACGGGAAACTGCTCAACCTCCGTCACCTCCAGTCCAGATCCAAGGTTTTCCCATCCTCTATCATCGAATTACAGTATGCAGACGACGCTTGCACTAGCTTTTAGTGATTTCTGTACTCGGACCCCTAAATCTCTGCTCATCCACCGTTCCCAGCTCCTCGTCATTTAGAAAATACTCTGATTTATCTTTCTTGGGTCCAAAGTGGGTGAACTCACACTTCCTCACACTGAACTCCATCTGCCAAGGTCGTCCCATCCTCTGTCATCGAATTACAGTATGCAGACGACGCTTGCATCTGCGCACACTCTGAGGTCGAACTCCAAACCATCGTCAACACCTTCACTGAAGCGTACGAGAGCATGGGCCTTACACTAAACATCTGTAAGACAAAGGTCCTCTACCAACCTGCCCCCGCCAAACAGTACTGCTCCCCGATGATCAAAATCCATGATGAGGCCTTGGACAATGTGGACCACTTTCCATACCTCGGGAGCCTACTGTCAACAAGTGCAGACGTCGATGACGAAGTCTAACACCGTCTTCAGCATGCCAGTGCAGCCTTCGGTCGCCTGAGGAAGAGAGTGTTTGAAGACCAGGACCTCAAACCCAGCACCAAGCTCATGGTCTACAGAGCCGTAGTGATACCCACCCTCCTGTATGCTTCAGAGACATGGACCATGTACAGCAGGCACCTCAAAGAGAACTCATTTTTAGTGTGGAAACAAGACATCCTCGGTTCCGAGGGACTGCCGAAGAAGAAGACTGTGTAGAGTTCTCCATATTATAAAGATGATATAGAGGCACTGGAGAAGGTGCAAAAAAGATTCACAAGGATGATACCAGAACTGAGAGGTTATAACTATCAGGAAAGACTGAACAGGCTGGGGCTCTTTTCTCTAGAAAAGAGGAGGCCGAGGGGTGACCTAATCGAGGTCCTTAAGATAATGAAAGCATTTGATAGGGTAGACATGGAGAAAATGTTTCCACTTGTGGGGAGACCAAAACTAGAGGTCATAAATATAAGATAGGGAATTCAGGAGAAACTTCCTTACCCAAAGAGTGGTAAGAATGTGGCACTTGCTACCACAAAGAGTAGAAGGCAAATAGCATGGCAGCATTTAAGGGGAAGCCAGATAAGCACACGAAGGAGAAAGAAATAGAAGGGTATGCTAGGTAGGGTGAGATGAAGAGGGGTGGGAAGAGGCTCATGTGGAGCATAAACGGCAGTATAGATGTGTTGGGCCAAATGGCCTGTTTCTGTGTTGTAGACAAAGAACAAACACCACAACTCCCATAGTGAACCTCTCTCATTCATATTCACATATATATTTTAAAGTCTCATCCGAAAGACGGCGCCTCTAACAGTGCAGCACACCCTCAGTCAGCCAGCGATGATGAAAGAACGGCGATATATTTCCAAGTCAGGATGGTGTGTGACTTGCAGGGGAACTTGGTGGTGATAGTGTTCCCATGCATCTACTGCCCTTGTGAGGTGGTAGAGGTCGCGGGTTTGGGAGGTGCTGTTGAAGAAGCCTTGGTGAGTTGCTGCCGTGCATCTTGTAGATGATACACACTGCCGGTGGTGGAGGGTTGTTTAAAGTGGTGGATGGGGTGCCAATCAAGCGGACTGCTTTGTCCTGTATGGTGTCGAGCTTCTTGAGTGTTGTTGGAGCTGCACTCATCCAGGCAAGTGGAAAGTATTCCATCACACTCCTTACTTGTGCCTTGTAGATGGTGGAATGGCTTTGGGGAGTCAGAAGGTGAGACACTTGCTGCAGAATTTAAACCGAGCTCCAAGAGCGGGAGAGGCGGACCTGTGAGAGGAGAAGCGGGAGAGGCTGATTTAAACTGAGCTCTGAGAGCGGAAGAAGCGGACCTGCAAGAGGAGAGGCAGGAGAGGCTGATTTAAACTGAGCTCCGAGAGTGGGAGAGGCGGACCTGCGAGAGGAGAGGCGGGAGAGGCTGATTTAAACCGAGCTCCGAGAGCGGGAGAGGCGGACCTGCGAGAGGAGAGGCGGGAGAGGCTGATTTAAACTGAGCTCCGAGAGCGGGAGAGGCGGACCTGCGAGAGGAGAGGCGGGAGAGGCTGATTTAAATCGAGCTCCGAGAGCGGGAGAGGCGGACCTGCGAGAGGAGAGAGAGAAGTAAAAAGTAATCGAAGTGTGATGTCATCAGAAAGCAGGTAAGTGATTCGTTGGTGAGTATTTCTCTCTTTCTCGCTTTTTTCCAAACTTAAATTTTGTGGTTTATAGTTTCTAAGGTCTCTGTTGTGTAGCGGGGACTGAGTATATCATTTAATTATAGTGTAATTGGTGGGATTGATTTGATTTAATTTAATTTGAATTAATTAAAGGGTAAGTCATGGCAGTACAGCTCAGCGCCATGGTATGCTCCTCCTGCACTATGTGGGAAATCAGGGACACTTCCTGTGTCCCTGACGATCATGTGTACGGGAAGTGTATTCAGCTGCAGCTACTGGCAGACCGCATTGCGGCGCTGGAGCTGCGAAACATAGAAACATAGAAGATAGGAGCAGGAGTAGGCCATTCGGCCCTTCGACCCTGCTCCGCCATTCAATGAGATCATGGCTGATCATCCAAATTCAGTACCCTGTCCCTGCCTTCTCCCCATATCCCTTGATCCCTTTAGCCTTAAGAAATATATCCAACTCTTTCTTGAATATATTTAATGAACTGGCAGAGAATTCCACAGGTTCACCACTGTCTGGGTGAAGAAATTCCTCCTCATTTCAGTCCTAAATGGCACAAAGTAATCGACACAAAGCCTTCAGGCTTGTTTTTTTAACACTCTTAGACCTTTTAGAATTATTATTTACTGTGGCCATGTTTTGATTTAAACCCTTGCTTTCTCTGACTGCCACCTTTGCTTTTCTCCTTCCTGTCTTTTGCTTCCATTCTTGTAGGGAAATGGTGTTAGGAAAATTGATGGGACTGAAGGCCGATAAATTCCCAGGGCCTGATAATCTACATCCCAGGGTACTTAAGGAAGTGGCCCTCGAAATAGTAGATGCATTGCTGGTCATCTTCCAGAACTCGATAGACTCTGGAACAGTACCCATGGATTGGAGGGTAGCTAATGTTACCCCACTATTCAAAAAAGGTGGGGAAAATGCTAGAGTCTATTATAAAAGATATAATAGCAGAGCACTTGGAAAGCAGTGACAGGATCGGACAAAGTCAACATGGATTTACGAAAGGTAAATCATGCTTGACTAATCTACTGGAATTTTTTGAGGATGTAACTGGTAGAATAGATAAGGGGGAACCAGTGGATGTGGTGTATTTGGACTTTCAGCAGGCTTTCGATAAGGTCCCGCATAAGAGATTAGCGTGTAAAGTTAAGGCACATGGGATTGGGGGCATGGTACTGACTTGAATAGAGAACTGGTTGGCAGACAGGAAGCGAAGAGTTGGAATAAACGGGTCTTTTTCCGAGTGGCAGACAGTGACTAGTGGGGTACCGCAGGGATCAGTGCTAGGACCCCAGCTATTCACAATATATATTAATGATCTAGACGAGGGAACAAGATGTAATATCTCCAAGTTTGCAGATGAAACAAAGCTGGGTGGGCATGTGTGCTGTGAGGAGGATGCCGAGAAACTCCAGTATGAATTGGACAGGTTGGGTGATTGGGCAGATGCATGGCAGATGCAGTATAATGTGGATAAATGCAAGGTTATCCACTTTGGTGGCAAAAACAGGAATGCAGATTATTATCTGAACGGCAATAAATTGGGAGAAGGGGAAGTGCAATGAGACCTGGGTGTCCTTATGCACCAGTCGCTGAAGGTAAGCATGCAGGTGCAGCAGGCGGTTAAGAAGGCAAATGGTATGTTGGCTTTCATAGCGAGAGGATTCGAGTACAGGAGCAAGGATGTCTTGCTGCAGTTGTACAGGGCCTTGGTGAGACCACACCTTGAGTATTGTGTGCAGTTTTGATTGCCTTATCTGAGGAAGGATGTTCTTGCCATGGAGGGAGTGCAGCGGAGATTCACCAGACTGATACCTGGGATGGCAGGAATGACGTATGAGGAGAGATTGTGTCAATTGGGCTTATACTCACTGGAGTTTAGAAGAATGAGAGGGGATCTCATTGAAACTTATAAAATTCTAACAGGACTAGACAGACTAGATGCAGGAAGGATGTTCCCGATGGCGGGGGAGTCCAGAACCAGGGGTCACAGTCTAAAGATCAGGGGTAAGCCATTTAGGACAGAGATGAGGAGGAATTTCTTCACCCAGACACTGGTGAACCTGTGGAATTCTCTACCATAGAAGGCAGTTGAGGCCAATTCATTAAATATATTCAAGAAGGAGTTGGATATATTTCTTAAGGCTAAAGGGATCAAGGGATATGGGGAGAAGGCACGGACAGGGTACTGAGTTTGGATGATCAGCCATGACCTCATTGAATGGCGGAGCAGGCTCGAGGGGCCGAATAGCCTATTCCTGCTCCTATCTTCTATGTTTCTATGTTTTCTATGAATACCCAGCTTCAGACCTGCTCTTGTTGCCACAATATTTATGTGTCTGGTCCAGTTAAATTTTCTGGTCAATGGTGACCCCCAGGATGTTGATGGTGAAGGATTCGGCAATGGTAGTGTTGAATGTCAAGGAGCAGTGGTTAAACTCTCACTTGTTGGAGCTAGTCATTGCCTGGCACATGTACGTTGTAAATGTAACTTGCCACTTATCACCCCAAGCCTAAATGTCATCCAGGTCTTGCTGCACGCAGGTGTGGACTGCTTCATTATCTGAGGAGTTGTGAATGGAACTGAACACTGAGCAGTCATCAGCGAACATGCCCACTTCTGACCTTATGATGGAGGGAAGGTCATTGATGAAGCAGCTAAAGATAGTTGGGCAGAGGACACTGCCCTGAGGAACTCCTGCAGCGATGTCCTGGGGCTGTGATGATGACCTTCAACCACCACAACCATCTTCCTTTGTGCTAGGTATGACTCCAGCCAGGGGAGAGTTTTCCCCCCGATTCCCATTGATTTCAATTTTACTAGGGCTCCTTGATGCCTCACTCGGTCAAATGCTGCCAAAGGCAGTCACTCTCACCTCACCTCTAGAATTTGGCTCTTTTGTCCATGGTTGGACCAAGGCTGTAATGAGGTCTGGAGATGAGTGGTCCTGGTGGAACCCAAACCGAGCATCGGTGAGCAGGTTATTGCTGCTATAATATAAAAATGTGGCATTTTCAGACCTGTATTACATAAAACTAAAGCACACAAAGCACAACATGGCTTCCTGTTTTAAGCAACAGTTTTTCTTTCAAGTTTATTTTGATCAAAAATAATCGCTTCACCTTCCCACCATCCCTTGCTCTTCCTACCACACGCTTACCCCAACCTCTTCCTATCTACTGCTCAACTCCTGTACTTTCCCTCCCCTTGCTCACCTGTCACTGATCTCACCCTTAACCCATTCCAACTTGCTCCCCCCAAGGGCAACTCACCCTCAGCCTGCTTCGCTACTGTTGTGTATGTAACCGTTCTACCTTTAAGAGAACTATTGTATGTAACCGTCCACCTTTAAGAGAACTATTTTAGGTGTTGCACTACTTTATTTTGGCTGCTGTATACTGTAATACCGGTGGTGACCACACCGGTATATAAGTGCTGTGTAATGAGTGATTGGGCAGATTCGCCCTGACCTTCGAATAGTAAAGTCCTGTTAAAGTAGTCTGTGTATTAATTCGCCATAATACCTACAGACTTTACAGTGGCGACGAGTTCGATCTTACCCTGCGGCAGCGATACATCCGAAGCAGTTAACAAGCGTCGAGAAGAGGCATCCGCCCTCGTCGTTCTGCTGAGAGAAGACTCGAGTCTGCAGAGCAAGGAAGAAGGAAGAATTCTGACACGAGGCCTTCCATCAGCAACAGGCAGTGATTGTCCCTTCTGTCACGGTAGTGAGTGAGCCGATCAGCCACGAGAAGCAAGTCGGCCATGTTGACTGTGAGTAGGGGGAAAAATAAAAAATAAATGGAGGATAAGGGCGGTGAACTCGACCACGGCCAGGGGAAAGGAGCCAGACAGAAGTCGGGGCCAGAGGCGCTGAGACTGGGGCAGCGTAGGGCACGGCAGCCGCGGTGCAGGGAACGCAGCCGGTGTGAGAGACCGGACTGCAAGCGGGAATGCAGCGGGTAAAAGGCCGGGCACCTACCGAGGCCGCGAGGCGCTGTGACCGGGGTCATAAGGCGCGGAGGCAATAAATAAAGAAATAAACCGTGAGGGACTCGGCCGCAGCCGGGGGAGGAAAGGACCGGACTGCGGGAGGTCTGGGAGAGCCGAGCGAGCGGGAGAGACGGAGCCCGAGAGAGAGAGCGAGCGAGACCGTGCCGGCGAGCGGGAGAGACAGAGCCCGAGCGAGGGGGGAGCGGGGGCCGAGCGAGGTTCCGGCCAGCGGCTTACAGCGGCTGCCGTGAAGGACCGGGAGCTGGAGCTGTCCGACGCCAACTGGTTGTCCCCAGCGCCGGTTGCCCCTGCCGAAAAAGGGAACGCGATCGGCTGTTCTCGCGCGCGCTTCAGAATAAACTGAAGCCGGCGCGCAGGCTGCAAACCCTGTAAACCAGCGGTCGTCGCCCGAGGGCAAAGCTTACCCCTCCCACCAGAGGAAGAAACGCGGGAAGCCGCCAGTTAGGCGGGGAAGAAGACAAGCGCGAAACCGCCATCTTGAAAGTGGGTGGGGAAGAAGATCAGCGCGGGAAACCGCCATTTTAGAAAAAAAAGTTAAAGGAAAACTTCGTTGTTGTTTCTTAGAAAGATTGTGAAGATGCCCAAGCATGGTAACATCAACGATTTCGATTCCGAGGTAGAAAATTGGGCCACGTATGTAGAACGCATCGAGATATATTGTGAGGCCAATAAAATAGAAGATGATGATAAAGCTATAACCTTACTAAACTCAATGGGGGCGAAGACATATGGGCTATTGAAGCATCTTCTATCACCGGCTAAACCGGCGGATCAGACGTTCGCTAATATTGTTGCTGTCCTGAAGGATCATTTGAACCCCACACCACTGATGTTGGCGGAACGATTCAAATTTTATGCGAGAACGCAACGGAAAGAGGAAAGCAACGCGGAATATTTGGTTGAACTACGTAGACTAGCGAAATACTGTCAGTTTGGGGAAAATCTGACAGAGGCATTGAGAGACAAGTTCGTGTGCGGGTTGTCGAAGGAAGGAACACAAAAGCGACTGCTTGAAGAGAACGATCTTACACTTGATAAGGCTGTCCTTATTGCAGCATCGCACGAAGCCGCAGCGAGAGGCACGGCGGAAATGCAGCTGAAGGCAGCGGTACTCAGCGTGGATCAAATGACTTTGGGTACAACGAAATGTTATCGTTGTGGGAAGACAACACACGGCCAGAACCAATGCTGGTTTAAAAACCAGGAATGTAGAAAATGTGGCAAGATTGGTCACATAGCTAAAGTATGCCGGTCAGGAAAGAAGACCAGCAACAAAAAAAAGTCACCGCAGGAAAAGCACAGCAAGGTACACAAGGTGACTGAGAAGAGTTCAGATGAACAGAATTCGGATTCAGACTCCAACAGCCAAGAACTGGATAGTCTGAGAATTCACAATGCGAGTAAGGAAGTTGACCTACAAATTATCTGGGTCACACTCAAAATAGCCGGAGTCCAAGTGAAAATGGAATTGGACACAGGATCAGCCCTAACAGTCATAAACCGAAAGGACTACAAGAGGCTATTCTCACATATTCCCTTGAGAGATACCAAGATTGTATTGCAGACATACACGGGGCGAAGAGTATACCCCATCGGAAAGATAAAAGTCAAGGTGAGAGACAAGGGCAAAGAACACCAAGGAATG
Source organism: Somniosus microcephalus (assembly GCF_052327205.1). Lineage (NCBI taxonomy): Eukaryota > Metazoa > Chordata > Chondrichthyes > Squaliformes > Somniosidae > Somniosus > Somniosus microcephalus. Next base: position 167,323,119 of record NC_140989.1, on the reverse strand, counting down.
GACTTATATGTACTGCCTGAGGGGGGTCCACCACTTCTGGGACGGGAGTGGATCAGGAAAATAAATATGGACTGGCACTTCCTAAAAACCATAAAGAGTGAGAACTCGGTGAAGATAATCAGCCCAGACTCTGGAACTGATGATGGTAAGACCAACCCATGTGCAAAAGACAAGGCTAAAATGGACTTGCAGACTAATGTTGGAAAAACGAAGGAGTGCATAAATGCTTATGCTTTAGAGGAGAACAAAGTTTCAGAACAGAATTCCACTGAGCAACAACAACATAGTTTGACAGAGAATTCTGAGTCTGTCCAGCCTACAGACATGCACACTTCTGAGGGACACCGGGCTCGAACTCAACTCCAATTCAAAGTACAACAACAATTAGAACAAATGATTCGCCGTCTTGAGCAAGAGATGAATGCAACGAAAAAGTTCTTTGATACAGAGTGGGAGAATCTGGAAAGACAACAGAAGCAGCTGATGGAGAAAATGGAGCAGGAGCACACAAACCATCTGCGCGAGGAGGCCAAACGAATCAAAGCTGATTCAGGTTCTGAAGGGGCGTGCCCCAATCTGGTAGAGCAAGATGTTCAGCAACTGAAGGCGCTTGTTAGCAGGTTGCAGGCAGAAAAGGCTGATTTGGTTGCCATGAATTCCGAGCTCCTACTGAAGTTGGGTGCAGCACCACCGAACGATTCATTTGTTGAAATTTGAATGGTGGAGGCTGCAGATGATGGAGAATTAGAAGCAGCAAAGGGACCCCAGTGCAAGGTTACCAACAGCCCTGTAGCCTATCCGTCAAAAACACAGGATGACGATACTGGGAAACGTCTGATGTCAGAAGGGTTAACGGTCAGTCAACTCCTTCATATGCTAAGGAACACCGGGAGATGGTGGCGCTACTACGGAAAAAGGAGGAAGAGAAGGAGGAAATGTGCATGCAGCTGGCAGCTGACAGTGGAGCCCAGAGAGTCTCCAAGAAGCAGAAAAGGAAAAGTCGAAGCAGAAGATGACCATCTGAACCATTATCACCTGCCAGATCACACACGTGGTCCCTCCGAACGGAGCCAAATCAGTTCAGAAGTAGAAAAACTTTCCAAGGTACTCAAGCTTTTAGAAGTCAGCAATGCTGGTTCAGAAGTGACGGAAGTTCAAGCTGTTAAGTCCATTGAAGGACTATTGGATGAGTCACTCCAGCAACGTGAACCGACTACACCACAGGGAACTGTTACAACACCGAGGCGTTGTCCGGACCGAGTCAGGAAGCACAGGAGACGCCTCCACAGAGACTGAATCTGTGAACTGTTTCCGCAGAGACTGAATCTGTGAACTGTTTTCCTGCAGAGACTGAATCTGTGAACTGTTTTCCGCAGAGACTACATCTGTGAACTGTTTTACATGAAGTTGGATATATGTTATGTTTAATGGGGAATAAGTATGTTGTAAGCTAAAAAGGGAGGATTGTTGTGTATGTAACCGTTCTACCTTTAAGAGAACTATTGTATGTAACCGTCCACCTTTAGGAGAACTATTTTAGGTGTTGCACTACTTTATTTTGGCTGCTGTATACTGTAATACCGGTGGTGACCACACCGGTATATAAGTGCTGTGTAATGAGTGATTGGGCAGATTCGCCCTGACCTTCGAATAGTAAAGTCCTGTTAAAGTTACTCTTGTAGTCTGTGTATTAATTCGCCATAATACCTACAGACTTTACAGCTACTTCACTCCTTCTCGTACCCTCCCCTCCTCTCACACACACACACACACACACATTGATGAAGTAATATTAACATCAGATAATAGGAGGCACGATAAGAGAAGTGAAAGACATTTAGGAGATACAGAGATCATGTGCATAGTTGAGGCGATGGGGAGTAAGGCTTATAGAAATGGGAGCCGGATAAACTGGCAGAGCAGACTTCGGTTGAGATGAAATACTCCAATGGAGGGTCACCAGCCCGAGCACCCAACCCACCCCACTCCCCATAACCATCCCACATCACCAGTCCCCTGTTGCCTGTGCCTCTTTTGGTAGGACCAATCAAAAATAAACAAATAAACTGTAACTAATAGAACTTTAAATAAACGTTAACAAATCAAATTAGAATTTGGTTATCCAAATCAATTATGCACTCCAGTCCCCGCGGCGCCCACCGGTCACGGATGTCCTCGAGCGTGCCGGCGGACACCGCGTGCTCCATCTCCAGGGCTACCCGGGCGCGAACATGGCCGCGGAAGAGAGGGAGGCAATCTGGCTGGACGACCCCCTCGACCGCCCGCTGCCTGGACCAATTGATGGATTCTTAGCCAGGCCCAGGAGCAGACCCACGAGGAGGTCCTCCAACCTGTCCGCTCCCCTCCGCACCGGGTGACCGTAGATCAAGAGCGTGGGACTGAAGTGCAACCAAAAATCGAGGAGCAACCACTCCTGTTGCCTGTGTTGGTGTGCATATAAGTTTAGTCAGATGATCAGCTACACCTGTTACTATGACAGCAGATTGTGGAACCTGATGAATCATTAATTCAGTTTCTGTCCTGTCAGGAATGGGTTATAATTTTTTTTTGATAATGGTGACATGGAGTACATGTGGATCTGTGGTTAATTCAGCGCGTTTCCAGTTATCAACTTCCTTCGGGTTACAGGCGATAACTTTCACTGGCCCGTGCAGCCCAACCTGGAACTATCAAAGTTGCACATTTCAGTGGTTATGCTGTTTCTGGTTATCCTGGGGGCGCTAGGACCCAGCAAAGCATCAGTTCGGTCGCGTCCCGTTGCCTGGCAACAGCGGAGCGCAGCCGCCGGCAAGATGTCGAAAGCAGCCAGAAAGCGGGATTCGGTGCTAAAGGCGAGCCCGTCCCCTGTACAGGTCCCCGTGAAAGAGTAAGTGCCCGGCGCTCACTGACCTTCGGACCGCGACCCCACCCTCCACCCTGGACATCCCGGTAACCAAACAACACCCGCGGGCAGGACAGGGCACCTGTTCACCGACCAGGAGGCCTCCCCACCTAACCCAAATAACCTCTTCCCCCCTCCCCCCCTCTCTTCTCCCCCCCCCCCTCTCTTCTCCCCCCCCCCCTCTCTTCTCCCCCCCCTCTCTTCTCCCCCCCCCCTCTCTTCTCCCCCCCCTCCCTCTCTTCTCCCCCCCCTCCCTCTCTTCTCCCCCCCCCCTCCCTCTCTTCTCCCCCCCCCTCCCTCTCTTCTCCCCCCCCCTCCCTCTCTTCTCCCCCCCCCTCCCTCTCTTCTCCCCCCCCCTCCCTCTCTTCTCCCCCCCCCTCCCTCTCTTCTCCCCCCCCCCTCCCTCTCTTCTCCCCCCCCCCTCCCTCTCTCTCCCCCCCCCCTCTCTTCTCCCCCCCCCCTCCCT
>NC_140989.1:167192274-167319251 GCF_052327205.1 Somniosus microcephalus | reverse complement strand
CCCTTCTCCCTCCCTCCCTCCCTCCCTCCCTTCCTTCTCCCCTCCCTCTCTCCCTCCCTTCTCCCTCCCTCCCTCCCATCCCTCCCTTCTCCCTCCCTCCCTCCCTCCCTCCCTTCCTTCTCCCCTCCCTCCCTCCCTCCCTCCTCCCTCCCTCTCTCCCTTCTCCCTCCCTCCCTCACTCCCTTCTCCCTCACTCCCTTCTCCCTCCCTCCCTTCTCCCTCCCTCCCTCCCTTCTCCCTTCTCCCTCCCTCCCTCCCTTCTCCCCTCCCTCCCTCCCTCCCTCCCCCCTTTCTCCCTCCCTCCCTTCTCCCTCCCTCCCTCCCTTCTCCCTCCCTTCTCCCTCCCTCCCTCCTTCCTCCCTCCCTCCCTCCCTTCTCCTCCCTCCCTCCCTCCCTCCCTCCCTTCTCCCTCCCTCACTCCTCCCTCCCTCACTCCTCCCTCCCTCCTCCCTCCCTCCCTTCTCCCTCCCTCCCTCTCTCCCTCCCTCCCTTCTCCCTCCCTCCCTCCCTCCCTCCCTTCTCCCTCCCTCCCTCCCTTCTCCCTCCCTCCCTTCTCTCTCCCTCCCTCCCTCCCTTCCTTCTCCCCTCCCTCCCTCCCTCCCTCCCTCCCTCCCTTCTCCCTCCCTTCTCACTCCCTCCCTCCCTCCCTTCCTTCTCCCTCCCTTCCTTCTCTCTCCCTCCCTCCCTTCTCCCTCCCTTCCTCTCCCCTACCTCGCTTCTTCTTCCCCCCCCCCCCCTCCCCCCCAAAAAAAGAGGGCTGAGGGGTGACTTAATAGAGGCCTTTAAAATTATGAAATGGTTTGATATAGATACAGGGAGAGTGTTTCCATTTGTGGGGAAGAGGAAAACTAGAGGCCATCAATTTTAGATAATCACGAAGAAAACAAATGGGGAATTCAGAAGAAACTTCTTTACGCAGAGTGTGGTGAGAATGTGGAACTCGCTACCACAGGCAGTGGTTGAAACAAATAATGTAGATGCATTTAAGGAGAGGTTAGATAAGCATATGAGGGAGAAGCGAATAGAGGGTTATGCTGCTAGAGTTAGATGAGGAAAGATGGGAGGAGGCTCGATGGAGCGTAAACGGCAGCATGGACTGGTCGGGCAAAATGGTCTATTTCTGTGCTGTATATTCTGTGTAATTTACAATATCAACGTTATCAGTTTTCAGGGGCCCACATTTCTCCTGACCACCCTCTTTTTCCTATAATTGTAAAAAAAAAATTGTGTGTTGATTTTAATATCCCTTTCAAGTTTATTTTAATACTCCCTGTTTGTAGCTCTTTCTACTGTATCTGTTTTGTCACTTTTTGTTGTTCTTTGTATCTTTCCCAGTTGCCAGGATCTGTGCTAGTTTTTGCATTTTTGTTGTTTTTTCTTTTAGTTTTATGCTGTCCCTCACCTCTTTAGTCATCCATCGCTGCTTTTTTTGGGCAAGTCGAGCTCTTGCCCCTCAGCGGTATAAACTGGCTGTGTATCACATTAAATTATTTTTTTAAACATCTCCCACTAATCATCTGTCATTTTACCCATTAACAGGTTTGCCCAGTTTACTGTGGACAGTCTCTGTCTCATCACATTGAAGTCAGCCGTACCCAAATCTAGAATCTTAGTAGCTGTTTCGCGTTTCACCTTTCAAATACTATGTTGAACTCAATCATGTTATAATCGCTATTGGATAAATGTTCATGCACTGTTAGGCTGTTGGCTAAATCTGGCTCATTGCTCATTACTAAATCATGCCCCCTGGTTGCTTCTAGGACATATTGTTGCAGGAAACTATCCTGAACACACTTGGGAATATCACTGCCTTTCTGCTTATCCCAATCTATGTGAAAGTTAAAATCCCCCATTAAAACCATTCTGCCACATAATTTCACCTATAACCAGCGGTGCGTGAACTGAATTGGGATATACACAATGGCTTCCCATGTTTTCCTAACCAGCTCTAAATTTTAAAATGGAAAATATATCTCCAAGAGTTAACCCTGTGTAAATTGAATCTAACCTTTTAACAATATCATGACAGGAATTAAAACAAAATTCCACCCAGGCCAAGTAAGTAAAAGTATTGTGCTGACATTTGGTTTAATCGGTGCTGAAGAGGCGGAAGCAGTGGGGAATCTGATGGGTGATGCATTCCCACTTCCCTTTTTGCCTGTCTCTTCCCTCACAGGAAAATTGCGTTGTCGGATCTTTGGGGCGGATTTCTGGCGTTCCCCGATTATGCACTATTTTCTATCCCTACCAGTCACTGTCGACTGGTCCTCTGCCCCACATTCATCATTGATTCCCTGGAAATTCGGGACCAAGATTTTTATCTATAAGTCACAGTTCTTCCATGGTGTTGCTCGTGTCAAGTTGGCTAATGGACTGTTTTATAACAAGAACACTAATCCGTGGGGAGCGCAATGTATTTTTCTGCTGCTAAGGTGGAATTGTGCTTCATGTGTTCTGCCCCTTTAAGGCAAAACATTTCTGTAAATAGGACATCCTGCAGTCAACTAGAAGTTAATTGCTTCTGGTAAGGGAAATTTGCAGATTGGCAGGTGTTTAAAAATTTCTGGCTCCATGTCAGAGGGTACTAGCATTAAATGACTGCTTCTCTGTAATTTATTTTAATACTTTTTAGATTTTCAAGTGTGAGGTCTGAAGTGTACATATTTGACATTTTTTATATGCCAGCAGATTGTCCAACCAGTGTTCTTTGTATTAAGCTCCTGATCATTTTTCCTTAGCTGTTGAGGAGAGGAGGCCATAGGGCAGCAGCAGCAGCACAGCACAAGTGAAGGGCGGGGGACAGGGGGAAGTAGTGGGATGGAGGGAGGGGTGCGTAGGTAGCTGCAGAGTGGGATTGTGGGAGGGCGTTCTGCAAGGAGGGCCATAAGGCAGCAGCACAGTAGGACTCCAGTTGAGTGGGGATGGGTATTTTATGTAAAAAAAAAAGGGATTTCCTCGGCATTGCTCACAGAACAGCCACATCAGGGGACCAGAAGGGCCTGCACCAGGACGACAGACACTGGCCCCAAAGTCAAACTCAGGCCCCAAAGTCAAACTCAAGCCCCAGGGCACCACATATTCTATATCATTCTAATGGGAGTTGGAACATTTCCAAAAAAAGCCACCTTTTTTTAAAATTGCTATATCGTTGTGAGATGGTGAAGCATGAATAAAGCTGTCGACACGAGAAAAGGAAATGGTGATAAATCAAATATGGTTCAGCTTGACATAATCAGGTCACACAGATGGATTGTGCATTTCATGATAATACTTCAGAAATCATCTTTTTTAAAAATCCTTAATTTTAGTATTCATCTAGTCTTAATCTAGACAATTTTAATAGGTCAGTAGTTAATTACTTTATTTTCAGTCAACTGGAAGAACATCCACTGCTGTCTATATTGGTGCCAAGGGAATGCCCAAAATAACTGAACTAGTTTCCATGACATGGAATATTTCTTTCATGGTATAGAAATTGTTCTTCAAAGTGCAGTACTTCAAAGTGCAGGGTTCAGAGACCAGATTACAGAAGTGGGCTTATTTATTTTTTACAAGAAATGTCAAAGTGAGAACATGTGGTAGAAGAGGTTATTGTTATATTTTGTATGGAATTCATGTGGAATATTTAGAAACACACACGTGCTTCTGTCTATGTCTTTCTACAGTAAGGGATGATTTAAGCAGCATGCACAAAAGCCCTGTTCATATTGCTGTCATTTTTACTGCGATAACTACCCCAGGACATTGTTTCATATTCTGCATGTTGTTTTAGTGTGGCTGGTCTCTCGCCTGTCCTGTTCCTCGCCCAATTGTTGTGTAGAGCCAACTTTCAGAAGGTGACAGCAACTACCAAATAGCACCCCCTCCGCCTTGTGAAACCTGCCAGCTAATGCAAGGTGAGAACTGCTAGATCCAGGAGGTAAGTGCCTTTACACTTACCTCCTGGATCCAGGGTCCCTACCTAACCCAACCCCATGATCGAAGAACCCCCTCCACCCCACCCCCCCAATGATTCTGATTATCAGAGCCAAAGTGGATGACCTCACACCTCCCCGTATTGAACTCCATCTCCCACATTTTTGCGCACTCACTTCATCTATCCATGTCTCTTTGTAGATTCCCATCCACGCTGTGCCTCCTAATGTGTCATCTGCAAACTTGATATACAACTCCCTATTTCTTTATCCAAGTCATTGATATGCATGGTGAAAAGCTGAGGCACCCAGTACAGATCCTGGGAAACACCACTTGTCACATTCTGCCCATCAGAGTACATTCCTTTTATCCCCATTCTCTGTTTTCTACCTCCCAACTAATTATCAACCCATATCACAAGGTTACCTCCAATTCCGGGTGCTCTTATTTTTGCTAATCTCTTGTGCAGGTCGAGAGCAGGGAATGGGGAGAGGTTATCGGCTCTCAGGACAGGGGTGGGTCAGGAGCAGGGAATGGGGAGAGGGCACTGGCTCGCAGAGGTGGAGGAGCAGGTAATGGGAGGGGGCACTGGCTTTCAGGACAGGGGTGGGTCATAGAAACACAGAAGAAATGTAGAAAAATAGGAGCAGGAGTAGGTCATTCAGCCTTTCGAGCCTGCTCCACCATTCAATATGATCATGGCTGATCCTCTACCTCAATACCATATTCCCGCTCTCTCCCCATACCCCTTGATGCTTTTTGTGTCGAGAAATCTATCTATCTCCTTTTTAAATATATTCAGTGACTTGGCCTCCACAGCCTTCTGTGGTAGAGAATTCCACAGATTCACCACCCTCTGAGTGAAGAAATTTACGTACATACGTACATACATACGAATTAGGAGGAGTAGGCCACTCCGCCCCTCGAGCCTGCTCCGCCATTCAATAAGATCATGGTTGATCCGATTACTCCACATTCCCGCCTACCCCCAATAACTTTTCACCCCCTTGCTTACCAAGAATCTATCTACCTCTGCCTTAAAAGTATTCAAAGACTCTGCTTCCACCGCCCTCTGAGGAAGGGAGTTTCAAAGACTCACGACCCTCTGTGAAAAAAAATTCTCCTCATCTCTGTCTTAAATGGGCGACCCCTTATTTTTAAACAGTGACCCCTAGTTCTAGATTCTCCCACAAGAGGAAACATCCTCTCCACATCCAGCCTGTCCAGACCCCTCAGGACCTTATATGTTTCAATCAAGTCATCTCTTACTCTTCTAAACTCCAGCAGATACAAGCGTAGCCTGTCCAACCTTTCCTCATAAGACAACCCGCCCATTCCAGGTATTAGTCTCGTAAACCTTCTCTGAACTGCTTCTAATGCATTTACATCCTTCCTTAAATAAGGAGACCAATACTGTACACAGTACTCCAGATGTGGTCTCACCACAGCCCTGTATAACTGAAGCATAACCTCCCTACTTTTGTATTCCATTCCCCTTGCAATAAACAATAACATTCTATTAGCTTTCCTAATTACTTGCTGTACCTGCATAGTAACCTTTTGTGATTCATGCACTAGGACACCCAGATCCCTCTGCATCTCCGAGCTCTGCAATCTCTCACCATTTAGATAATATGCTTCTTTTTATTCTTCCTGCCAAAATGCACAATTTCACATTTTCCCACATTATACTCCATTTGCCAGATCTTTGCCCACTCACTTAACCTATCTATATCCCTTTGTAGCCTCCTTATGTCCTCTTCACAATTTACTTTCCTACTTATCTTTGTGTCATCAGCAAATTTAGCAACCATACCTTCGGTCCCTTCATCCAAGTCATTTATATAAATTGTAAAAAGTTGAGGCCCCAGCACTGATCCCTGTGGCACACCACTCGTTACATCTTGCCAATCAGAAAATGACCCATTTATGCCTACTCTCTGTTTCCTGTTAGCTAGCCAATCTTCTGTCTGTGCTAATATGTTACCCCCTACACCATGAGCTTTTATTTTCCGCAATAACCGTTGATGTGGCACCTTATCAAATGCCTTCTGGAAATCTAAGTACAGTACATCCACTGGTTCCCCTTTATCCACAGCACATGTTACTTCCTCAAAGAACTCCAATAAATTGGTTAAAAATGATTTTGCTTTCACAAAACCATGTTGACTCTGCCTGATTACTTTGAACTTTTCTACATGCCCTGCTATAATGTCTTTAATAACAGCTTCTAACATCTTCCCTATGACAGATGTTAAGCTAACTGGCCTGTAGTTTCCTCCTTTCTGCCTCCCTCCCTTTTTGAATAAAGGAGTTACATTCACTATTTTCTAATCTAATGGAACCTTCCTCGAATCTGGGGAATTTTGGAAAATTAAAACCAACGCATCAACTATCTCACTAGCCACTTCTTTTAAGACCCTAGGATGAAGTCCATCAGGACCCGGGGACTCATCAGCCTGCAGCTCCAACAATTTGCTCAGTACCACTTCCCTGGTGATTATAATTTTCTTGAGTTCCTCCCTCCCTTCCATTTCCTGATTTACAGCTATTTCTGGGATGTTACTTGTATCCTCTATAGTGAAGACCGATGCAAAATACCTGTTCAATTCAACTACCATCTCCGTATTTTCAATTATTAATTCCCTAGACTCACTTTTTATAGGACCAAATTTCCCATGGATTGGAGGATAGCTAATGTAATCCTACTATTTAAAAGGGGTGGTAGAGAGAAAATGGGGAATTATAAGCCTGACATCGGTAGTGGAGAAAATGCTAGAGTCCATTATAAAAAATGTAATAGCAGAGCACTTGGAAAACAGTGACAGGATCGGACAAAGTCAACATGGATTTACAAAAGGTAAATCATGCTTGACTAATCTACTGGAATTTTTTGAGGATGTAACTGGTAGAATAGATAAGGGAGAACCAGTGGATGTGGTGTATTTGGACTTTCAGAAGGCTTTCGATAAGGTCCCGCATAAGAGATTAGCGTGCAAAGTTAAAGCACATGGGATTAGGGGTAAGGTACTGACTTGGATGGAGAACTGGTTGGCAGAACAGGAAGACAGATTATTATCTGAATGGCAATAGATTGGGAAAAGGGGAAGTGCAACGAGACCTGGGTGTCCTTGTGCATCAGTCGCTGAAGGTAAGCATGCAGGTGCAGCAGGCGGTTAAGAAGGCAAATGGTATGTTGGCCTTCATAGCGAGAGGATTCGAGTACAGGAGCAAGGATTATACCTCAGGGCAAGAGGACAGGCTCATGTATTCATGACATTCAGAAGTACAGTGATACATAGAAACTCATAATATGAAATGAGAAAGTCTGTTCAGCTCATTGACTCTGTTAGCATTGCATATTGCAGACAGAGGAAGTGAGAGAGGTACATTAGACCAGGAACGTGTTAACCAAGAATTTCCTAGGGAGGCCTTTTTTGGGGGCAGGTCTGAGGTAGGGTCAGGAACGCTCCCTGTCACAGAGATGCAGCCCTGACCATGTCTCGGGTCATTTTGAATAATATGAGTGGGTTGCCTGCACCATTTTCAGCGTTGTACCAGCCTCAGCTAGAGGGGAAAGATTTCCCTACACGGCACCTTGCCACAGCACAAGTGGGACAGATACGCTAGCCGCAAACTTTTTAAAAAGTTAAAAATATTTAAATTTGGCTGTTCACCCATCGGGAAATCAGTTTGAATTTAAAAAAAATAAGAGCAGGCCCCAATTCCACCAGGACCAAGCCCCCATAAGTTGCACAGCATTTGTAGGTACGTTGCATGATAGACTGCCACAAATTTCTGTAGTGACGATAGCATCTGACTGAGCGAATGCAGATGGTTTCGAGGATGTATGTGGGAAGAGGTGATCGTGTTAATTGGTATGTGTACGAGTAGATAATTACAAGTTAGCTCACATATTTATAGGGAGCATGAATGATTTGTAGCTGTTCTGTTCCCTTTACGTGGCAGCTTGTGAAACTGCCCCAAGTATCAATGGGGCAGTGTCACCAGTTCACATGGTGACTTGTGTCTGATTCATCTAACTATCGCTGTGCTTTATTTAGCATAGCTGTTGAACCGCAGGTTGAATTACTGTGGGAATTTTGCTCATGCCATTTTGAGCTATGCACAGGGTAACCCAATTTGAATTATAGGCGGTGGAACATACTGATATGCTTTAAGAAAGTAATATAACTTAGGGATGAATGATTTTACTCACGGTGGGAAGCCAGCGGGAGTGGATGGCAATCCCATGGGGGTGTGAGTCGGAAGCCCTGGCAGATCTTAACTGTTCAGGTTTCGAATTAATCCCTTTGGTCAGCTGCTCACCTATTTCAACAACAACTTGCATTTATAGAGCGACATCAACATTGCAAAAAGTCTCGAGGCATTTCACAGAAGCGTAATCAGATAATAATTGACATCGAGCCAAAGAAGGAGCTGTGAGCAGGGGTGACTAAAAGCTCTGTCAAAGAGGTAGGTTTTAAGCAGTGTCTTAAAGGAGGAGAGAGAGGTGCAGAGGTTTAGGGAGGGAATTCCAGAGCTTAGGGCATAGATGGCTGAAGGCACGGCCACCAATGGTGGGGCGAAGGGAATGGGGAGATAGACAAGAGGCCAGAATTGGAGGCGTGCAGAGATCTCGGATAGTTGTAGGGTTGGTGGAGGTTACAAAAAAACCAGAAAGACTTCCATTTATATAGCTCCTTGCATGACCTCAGGACGTCCCAAAGCGCTTTACAGCCAATAAAGTACTTTTGAAGTGTAATCACTGTTGTAATATAGGAGACGCGGCAGCCAATTTGCGCACAGCAAGCTCCCAGAAACAGCAATGTGATAATGACCAGATAATCTGTTTTAGTGATGTTGATTGAGGGATAAATATTGGCCAGGACTCCCCTGCTCTTCTTCAAAATAATGCCGTGGGATCTTTTACGTCCGCTTGCGAGAGCAGACGGGGCTTCGGTTTAATGTCTCATCCGAAAGACACCACCCCTGACAGTGCAGCACTCCCTCATACTACACTGGAGTTTTGTGCTCAAGTGTCTGGACTGGAACCCACAACCTTCTGACTCCGAGGCGAGTGTGCTACCAACTGAGCCACGGCTAACACGATACATAGATAGGGAGGGGCAAAGCCATGGAGGGATTTGAACACAAGGATAAGAATTTTAAATTGTGGACTTGATGAACTGGGAGCCCATGTAGGTAAGCGAGTACAAGGGTGATGGGTGAATGGGACTTGGTGCGAGTTAGCATACGGGCAGCAGAGTTTTGGATGAGCTGAAGCTGAGGGTGGAAGATGGGATACCGGCCAAGAGAGCATTGAAGTAGTTGAGCCTGGGGGTAACTAAAGCATGGATGAGGGTTTCAGCAGCAAATGGGCTGAGACAAAGACATCAAGCAAAGTTTACCCTAGTGTAAACCTTCCTTGATGCGTTCTTTACTGTCCCTCCCTCGTTGCGAGTGCACTCTTAGGAAAAAAAATCTAAACTTCGAACTCCCTGCACATTGAGTCATTTCACCCACTTTGTACCAGCTTTGGACGAAGAGTTTGCAAAGAAAAACCGCTCTATTAAGATCATGCATCCACAAGGCTGAGAGTTACATGGATAGCACATTTCTAGAGGTGGTCACCCCGCAGCTTAAAAGTATGCAAGCAGAGAGGGAATGGGTGACCGCCAGACACAAGAGGAGGACCAGGCAGGTAGTGCAGGAGTCCCCGGAGTGCATCGCGCTCTCCATCCAATATTCTGTTTTGAGTACTGGTGAGGGAGATGGTTCCTCTGGGGAGTGCAGCCAGAGTCAAGTCCATGGCACCACAGGTGGCTCAGCTGCACAGGGGAGGAGGAAAAAGAGTGGAAGAGCGATAGTGGTAGGGGATTCAATAGTTAGGGGAGCAAACAGGCGTTTCTGTGACCGTAGACGTGACTCCAGGATGGTATGTTGCCTCCCTGGTGCCAGGGTCAAGGATGTCACTGAGCGTCTGCAGGACACTCTGAGGGGGGAGGGTGAACAGCCAGAGGTCTTTGTCCATATCGGTACCAACGACATAGGCAGAAAGAGGGATGAGGTCCTGCAGGCAGAGTTTAGGGAGCTCGGAGAGAGATTAAAAAGCAGGACCTCAAAGGTAGTAATCTCCGGATTACTCCCGGTGCCATGTGCTAGTGAGTACAGGAATAGGAGGATAGAACAGATGAATGTGTGGCTGGAGAGATGGTGCAGGAGGGAGGGCTTTAGATTCCTGAGGCATTGGGACCGTTTCTGGGGAAGGTAGGACCTATACAAGCCGGATGGGTTACACCTCAACAGAGCCGGGACCAATATTCTCGCGGGAAGGTTTGTTAGTGCTGTTGCGGAGGGTTTAAACTAACTTGGCAGGGGGATGGGCACCAGCATATAGGAGTAGAAAAGAGGAATAAGGTACATAAAAGAGTGAGTGTGTTGGATAGTACTAGAGAAGACAGTACTAGAGGCGGTAGTAGTACCATAGGAGCAGACTAAAAAAGACTATGAAAAATTCAAAAATGGGTTTAGAATGCATGTACGTAAACGCACAAAGTGTGGTGAATAATGTTGGTGAGCTACAAGCACAAGTGGCTGTGTGGCAATAACGGAAGCGTGGCTTAAAAACGGTGAGGACTGGGCACTTAATATTCAAGGGTACAAGGTGTTCAGAAAAGATAGGGAAGGAAAAAAGGGAGGTAGGGTGGCAGTGCTCTTTAAGGAAGACATTGTAGTGTTGGAAAGGGAGGATGTTCTTCAGCGGACAAGGAGAGAATCCATATGTTTAGAGTTGAGAAGCAAAAAGGGTATGATCACGCTATTGTGAGTATTCTATAGGCCTCCAAATAGTGAGAGGGAGGAAGAGGAGCAAATCTGCAGGGAAATCGCAGAGATATGCAAGAGCTATAGAGTGGTGATATTGGGGGACTTTAATTACCCAAATATTGATTGGGATAATGCTAAGGTAAAGGGAAAGGAGGGGGAGGAATTTCTGAAATGTGTTCAGGAGAATTTCCTTGACCTTGGATGACGAGGGAGATAGAGAAGATGATGAAACAAAAAAAGAGGGTGAATGTCAGGTTAATTTTTCGAGGGAGAACCAGACCAAATACAATAAGTTGAGAGGGGAAGTGAAGATCAAAATAAGATTGGCAAAGAGAGAATATGAGAGTAAAATGGCGGTTAACATAAAAGGGAACCCAAAAATCTTCTACCGGCATGTAAACAGTAAGCGGGTGGGAAGAGATGGGGTGGGGCCTATTCGGAACAAAGAAGGTGATATATGCTTAGAGGCACAGGGCAAGGCTAGAATACTCAATGAGTACTATGTATCGGTGTTTACTAAGGAGGTGGATGCTGACAAAATATCGGTGGAAAAGGTAGAAGCAATGGAAGGGGTGAAAATTGATAGACAGGATGTACTAGAAAGGCTGGGTATGCTTAGAGTGGACAAGTCGCCTGGTCCAGATGGCTTGCATCCCAGGTTGCTTAGGGAATTGGGGGAGGAGATAGTGGAAGGGCTTGCCATAATTTTCCAATCTTTCCTAGATGCGGGTGAGGTGCTTGAGGATTGGAAAGTGGCAAATGTGACACCATTGTAAGGACAATCCTAGTAACTACAGGCTGGTCAGTTTAACATCAGTGGTGGGTAAAGTTTTAGAAACAATAATCAAGGAAAAAATTAACAGACTTTAGGAGAGGTTTAAGCTAATTAAGGAGAGCCAACACTGGTGTTTTAAAGGAAGATCGTGTTTGACTAATCTAATTGAATTTTTTGATGAAGTAACAGAGGGGATCGAGTAAGGGAATGCAATAGAGGTTGATTACATGGATTTTCAGAAGGTGTTTGACAAAGTACCATATAGAAGGCTGGTTAACAAAATTGAGGCTCATGGAATAGGTGGGTCAGTGGCAGCTTGGATAAGGAATTGGCTTAAGGACAGAAAACAGCAAGTTGTGGTAAATGGCTGTTTTTCAGACAGGTGGATGGTAGACAGTGGTGTTCCCCAAGGGTCAGTGCTGGGGCCACTGCTTTTTTTGATATATATAAATGACCTGGATATTGGAATACAGCGTAGAATTTCTAAATTTGCCGATGACACCAAACTTGGGGGTGTGGCAAACAGTGAGGATAATACCAATCGACTGCAGCAGGACACAGAAAGGCTAGCAGAATGGGCAGACAGGTGGCAGATGGAATTTAATACAGAGAAGTGTGAGGTGATGCATTTTGGCAGAAGGAACAGGGAGAGGCAATATACACTTAATGGCACAGTTTTAAAGAGTGTGCAGGGACAGAGGGACCTGGGAGTTAATGTGCATAGGTCCCTGAAGGTGGCAGGACATATTGAGAGAGTGGTTAGCAAAGCATATGGGATCTTGGGCTTCATAAATAGAGGTATTAAAGTACAAAAATAGAGAAGTTATGCTGAACCTTTATAAAGCACTGGTTAGGCCACAACTGGAGTATTGTGTCCAGTTCTGGTCACCACACTTTAGGAAGGAAGTGAAGGCCCTTGAGAGGGTGCAGAGGAGATTTATCAGTGTGGTTCTGCAGATGGGGGATCTTAACTGCAAGGACAGGTTGGAGAAGCTGAATTTGTTTTCATTAGAGCAAAGGAGGTTGAGGGGTGATTTGATAGAGGTGTACAAGATTATGACGGGTTTGGATAAGCTAGACGGGGAAAGGCTGTTCCCACGAGTTAATGGTACAGGGACGAGGGGACACAGATTTAAGGTTTTAGGCAAGAGATACAGGGAGGATGTGAGGAAAAACCTTTTTACGCAGTGAGTGGTGAAGACCTGGAACTTGCTGCCGATGGAAGTGGTGGAAGCGGAGACACTCGATGTTTTCAAGGGGAGACTGGATAGGCACTTGAGGGAAATAAACTTGCAGGGCTACGGGGATAGAGCGGGGTAATGGGACTGACTGGATTGCTCTGCAGAGAGCCGGTGCAAACTCGATGGGCCGAATGGCCTCCTTCTGTGCCGTTATGACACTCCACATTATAGCAAAAAATGGCTGAGCGCACTGGATGTAGCAAAGGCTATGGGACCTGACAACGTCCTGGCTGTCATGTTGAAGACTTGTGCTCCAGAACTAGCTGCGAATGTAGCCAAGCTGCTCCAGTACAGCTACAACACTGGCATCTCTCCGACAATGTGGAAAACTGCCCACAAAAAGCAGGACAAATCCAATCCGGCCAATTACCGCCCCGTCAGTCTACTCTCAATCATCAGCAAAGTGATGGAAGGTATCGTCAACAGTGCTATTAAGCAGCACTTACTCACCAACAATCTTCTCGCTAATGCTCAGTTTGAGTTCTGCCAGGATCACTCGGCTCCAGACCTCATTACAGCTTCAGTCCAAATATAGACAAAAAGAGCTGAATTTCAGAGGTGAGGTGAGAGTGACTGCCTTTCACATCAAGGCAGCATTTGACCGAGTGTGCCATCAAGGACCCCTAGTAAAATTGGAATCGGGGAAAACTGTCCACTGGCTGGAGTCATACCTAGCACAAAGGAAGATGGTTGTGGTTGTTGGAGATCAATCATCTCAGCCTCAGGACATAACTGCAGGAGTTCCTCTGGGCAGTGTCCAAGGCCCAACCATTTCAGCTGCTTCATCAATGACCTTCCCTCCATCATAAGGTCAGAAGTGGGAATGTTCGCTGATGATTGCACAGTGTTCAGTTCCATTCACAACTCCTCAGGTAATGAAGCAGTTCATGCCCCCATCCAACAAGACCTGGACGACATTCAGGCTTGGGCTGATAAGTGGCAGGAAATATTTGCGCCACACAAGTGCTAGGCAATGGCTATCTCCAACAAGCGAGAGTCTAAGCACCGCCCCTTGACATTCAACGGCATTTCCATCACTGAATCCCCCACCATTAACATCCTGGGAGTAACCAATGACCAGAATCCTAACTGGACTAACCACATAAATACTGTGGCAACAAGAGCAGGTCAGGGCCTGGGTATTCTGCAGCGAGTGTCTCACCTCCTGACTCCAAAAGCCTTTCCACCATCTGCAAGGCACAATTCAGGAGTGTGATGGAATACTCTCCACTTCCCTGGATGAGTGCAACTCCACTAACACTCAAGAAGCTTGACACCATCCAGGACAAAGCAGCCCAGTTGATTGGCACCTCATCCACCACCTTAAACATTCACTCCCTCCACCACTGGCGTACCGTGGCTACAGTGTGTACCATCTACAAGATGCACTGCAGCAACTCGCCAAGGCTTCTTCGGCTGCACCTCCCAAATCCGCGACTTCTACCACCTAGAAGGACAAGGGCAGCAGGCGCATGGGAACACCATCACTTGTAAGTTCCCCTCCAAGTTACACACCATTTCATCGTCGCTGGGTCAAAATCCTGGAACTCCCTCCCTAACAACACTGTGGGAGTACCTTCCCCACATGGACTGCAGCAGTTCAAGAAGGTGGCTCACCACCACCTTCTCGAGGGCAATTAAGGATGGGCTATAAATGCTGGCCTTGCCAGCAATGCCCACATCCCATGAACAAATAAAAAGACCAGCTGAGGATTGACAAAAAGGTTCATCCTTTCTGTTCACCTGTCACAGTATCCCAAAGTAACATATGGTTTATTGCTCCATTCTCTAAGGGTGTGGGTTCTGACATCGCAATGGGACTCTTTCTATCAGATTCCTTTATGAGAGAACCCACCTGGGAAGGTTCTTCTCTTGTTTGACTATTTTGCACCCATGCTGGATTTGTAATTTAGGAAGGGGAAGTTCAGGACAGTAGAGATACCACATAGGATTCAGGCCGAGTCAAACTTGTTGCCACTGAACTAAAAGGTACATAGCTTCATGTAATGCTCACATTGTTAGAGTATCTTACCATGTCTCAAAGTACCCCAATTCCTGCACTCACCAACCTGTGCAATTTTGGCCCGTGTGTTTATCTGGACAAGTTTTTCTTGGGCAACTTGTTCAAAGTGCAGGAATCAGAAGGAAATGATGAGCAGGGTACCTGTAAATTACCTACTCAAAGACTATTGCTTAAAAAGTCAACAGTTTTGCATTTATATTGTTTTCTTTTACAGTACAATTAGCATGTCTTTCACATAACATTGTGACTGTCATTTGAATGCACACAGTGTTCTTTAAGAACCTGAGTCCTTTAGTTTATGAATGTTTAAGTCTGTAACCTTTGTTCCTCTTCTTAATGACTGACTACATTTGCTTAGTTTTATTTGCCTGAGGTGCTCCTGAAGCTATGAGTTTAACAACTTCCATAAATGCGTGTCCTCTTTGTGGTCTCTTGTTCCTCTTCAGTACTGCTTCATTTGTTCTGAGCTGTGGAGGTACAGGGGGAATTACTGAATCCAGAAAAGGTCGATATCCCCTCTGGCCTGAGTGGAATGAAGCAGATGTGAATGCTGAGAAATGGGAAGTAGTTAAAGCAGTTAAAGAAAAGGAGAAAAGTGCCAAAAGCCCTAGTCTGGTAAGTCCCATTAATTACTCCAGAGTGTTTTTTATCACACCTGGCTCTTTTTCTTTTTGTGCTAATAGCTAACATTAGCCTTTCAACCACATATACTGTATACACAGATACAGCTTCATTAGTTATCCTTCACATAGGTGTGAGCACGTCCCTTTTGAGACTTCTAACAATCAACGAACAAATTACCTACTATGCCCTGAAGATGACGACCCCACGTGATCATCCCAATTTTTCTCCCCGTGTTATTTAAAATGAGAGAGAAATGTTCTTTCCGCAGCATTGCTTTGGGGCTAAGGGCTCCAGTTTATCTAAAGCAGGTGCTTCTCTTCCTACACCTATTCCCATGAGGAAAAAAGACTCCAAGAAATGGGAGGGGAGCCCTCCGGTTTGATCAAATCCTATTGCTGAAATCCAAGATGGTCTCGTTGAGATTGTGGAAAAAAGCACAATCAGAATGTCATGAGGATGGACCCCTCCCTCACACTGAGGTAGAAGCTTGTCCAAATTATGAATGGCTTGAAACTTTTATTCTTGATATTTTTGCCTCATGTGTACACTAATAATTACTCTCACGGCACACTTGATGCACCTAGCTCTGATTAGAGCTGGTTGGGTTGTTCAATAGCTGAAGTCTACTTCTGACAGCACAGAAAACATTGACATTTGCCAGTTCCTATGAAATAAGGACACACACTATACCCAGTCCTTGTAGGAGGAGAAAACCGTGGAAAGTGATGCTGGTTCCATGTATTGTGTTTTTTTCCCCAGTAATGACCTACCTAGTGCAATAATTTTTTAGTTTGAAGGACAACCAAAGAACTCACAGGCCAGCTCACGGAGGCAACTCTTGTCTTGGAAACAGGCCCAAACCAGGTCCTTCTGTTGGTGACAGCCAAATTAGTTCAGGTTCTTCAAACCACCATTATTAGTCACACCAGTTATATTTGGGGAGGGATGGGACCATATACAGTTGCTGTAGATTTCAGCTGTGACATTTAGGAGTGAAGAACAGTCTCTGAGGTGGTTGGTGAAATAATGGCATCAAATTAGTATCCCTCTAATGACCAATATTTTTTTTCAGTGCCTATTTCTTCTGCAAACGTCTGATCAGCAATTTTTGTAAGCTGGCAATACCCACTTTAGTATTGCCACTTTAGTTATGTCAGCAACACTCATATTGTAGAGTACAGTAGTGTAGTGGTTATGTTACTGGACTAGTAATCTGGAGATGTGAGTTCAAATCCCACCTTGTCAGTTTAAATTCAGTTTTTAAAAAACAATTAAATAAATCTGGAATAAAAAGCTGGTATCAGTAATAGTGACCATGAAGCTACTGGATTGTCGTAAAAGCCCAACTGGTTCACTAATGTCCTTTAGGGAATGAGACCTGCTGTCTTTACGTGGTCTGGCCTATATGTGACTCCAGACCCATAGCAATGTGGTTGACTCTGAAATGGCCTAGCAAACCACCCAGTATCAAACTGCAGCAAAGAAATATAATTAAAAAATAGGCATCAGATTCATACATGACAAAGGCACAGTCGACCCTGCAAAGTCCTCCTTTTGGGACCTGTGCCAGATTTGGGAGAGCTGTCCCACAGACAGCAACATCCTGACACAGAATCGTACCTATCAGGCAATGTCCCAGACTCATCCATCACCATCTCTGGGTATGTCCTGTCACACCAACAGAACAGACCCACCAGAGGTGGCAGCTCAGTGGTATACAGTTGGGGGAGGGGCCTTGGGAGTCCTCAACATTGATTCTGGATCCCATGAAGTCTCAAGGCATCAGGTCAAACATGGGCAAGGCAACCTTCTGCTGATTACCACCTAACGCCCTCCCTCAGCTGATGAAACAGTATTCCCCCATGTTGAACACCACCTGGAAGAAGCACCAAGGGTAGCAAAGGCACAGAATGTATTCTGGGTGGGGAACTTCAATGGCCATCACTAAGAGTGGCTCAGTAGCACCACTACTGATCGAGATGGACGAGTTCTGAAGGACATTGCTGCCAAACTGGACTTGTAGCAGGTGGTGAGAGAACCAAAATGAGGGAAAAATCTACTTGACCTTGCCCTCACCAATCTACCTGTCGCAGATGCATCTGTCCATGACAGTATTGGTAGGACTGACCACCGCACAGTCCTTGTGGAGACGAAGTCCCATCTTCACACTGAGGACACCTTCCATTGTGTTATGTGGCACTACCACTGCGCTAGATGGGATAGACTATGAACAGATCTAGCAGCTTAAAACTGGGCATCCATGAGGCACTGTGGGCCATCAGCAGCAGCAGAATTGTATTCCACCACAATCTGTAACCTCATGGCCCGGCATATCCCTCACTCTACCATTACCATCAGGCCAGGTGACTAGCCCTGGTTCAATGGTGAGTGTAGAAGAGCATACCAGGCATACCTGAAAGAGAAGTGCCAGCCTCATGCCTACTAAACAGAAGAAGCAGTATGCTATAGACAGAACTAAGCGATCCCACAACCAACAGATCAGATCAAAGCTCGACAGTCCTGCTACATCCAGTCATGATTGGTGATGGATAATTAAACAACTACGCGAGGAGGAGGCTCCATGAGCATCCCCACCCTCAACGGTGGTGGAACACAGCATGAGTGCAAAAGACAAGGCTGAAGCGTTTGCAACCATCTTCAGCCAGAAGTGCGAAGTGCATGATCCATCTCAACCTCCGCCCAAGGTCCCCACCATCACAGAAGCCAGTCTTCAGCCAATTCACTCCACGTGATATCAAGAAACGGCTGAGCGCACTGGATACAGCAAAGGCTGTGGGCCCAGACAACATCGCGGCTGTCGTGCTGAAGACTTGTGCTTCAGAACTAGCCGCGCCTCTAGCCAAGCTGTTCCAGTACAGCTATAACACTGGCATCTATCCGACAATGTGAAAAACTGCCCAGGTATGTTCCGTCCACAAAAAGCAGGACAAATCCAATCCGGCCAATTACCGCTCCATCAGTCTACTCTCAATCATCAGCAAAATGATGGAAGGTGTCAGTGACAGTGCTGTCAAGCAGCACTTACTCACAATAACCTGCTTGCTGATGCCCAGTTTGGGTTCTGCCAAGACCACTCGGCTCCTGACCTCATTACAGCCTTGGTCCAAACATGGACAAAAGAGCTGAATTCCAGAGGCGAGGTGAGAGTGACTGTCCTTGACATCAAGGCAGCATTTGATCGAGTGTGGCATCAAGGAGCCCTAGTAAAACTGAAGTCAATGGGAATCAGGGGGAAAACGCTCCACTGGCTGGCGTCATACCTAACACAATGGAAGATGGTTGCGGTGGTTGGCGGTCAATCATCACAGCCCCAGGACATCGCTGCAACAGTTCAGGGCAATGTCCTAGGCCCAACCATCTTCAGCTGCTTCATCAATGACCTTCCCTTCATCATAAGGTCAGAAATGGGGATGTTCGCTACTGATTGCACAGTGTTCAGTGCCATTCGCATCTCCTCAGATAATGAAGCAGTCCATGCCCGCATGCAGCAAGACCTGGACGACATTCAGGCTTGGGGTGATAAGTGGCAGGTAACATTCGCGCCACACAAGTGCCAGGCAATGACCATCTCCAACAGGAGAGCATCTAACCATCTCCCCTTGACATTCAATGGCATTACCATCATCAAATCCCCCACTATCACCGTCCTGGGGGTCACCATTGACCAGAAAGTTAACTGGGCCAGCCACATAAACAAGAGCAGGTCAGAGGCTAGGTATTCTGTGGCGAGTGACTCACCTGCTGACTCCCCAAAGCCTTTCCACCATCTACAAGACACAAGTCAGGAGTGTGATGGAATACTCACCACTTCCCTGGATGGGTACAGCTCCAACAACACTTGAAGCTTGGCACCATCCAGGATAAAGCAGTCCACTTGATCAGCAGCCCATCCATCACCCTTCACTCCTTCCACCACCGGCATACCGTGGCTGCAGTGTGTACCATCTACAAGATGTATTGCAACAGCTGGCTAAGGCTTCTTAGACAGCACCTCCCAAACCTGCGACCTCTACCACCTAGAAGGACAAGGGCAGCAGGCGCATGGGAACAACACCATCTCCAAGTCACACTCCATCCTGACTCGGAAATATATCGCCGTTCCTTCGTTGTCGCTGGGTCAAAATCCTGGAACGAACTCCCTAACAGCACTGTGGGAGTACATTCACCACACGGACTACAGCGGTTCAAGAAGGCGGCTCACCACCACCTTCTTGAGGGCAATTAGGGATGGGGAATAAATGCTGGCCTTGCCAGCGACGCCCACATCCCGAGAATGATTAAATTAAAAAGAACTTGTTAAAGAAGAAATTTCTTGGATTAAGGTCAACCAGTACAGCTTTGGTATTCTATACTGTTCTGAATGAGTATCATTTGGGTCTGACAATTAACTCTGATCGTGGTAAATTACCTTATTAGATTATGTATATGATGATGCCACTATCTCCTGTCCATACGGAAGGCAAAAAAAAATCACTACGTTTTACAGGTTAAAACTACGGAATAAATTTATTGAAGCAAAGATGCAGATGGAACACTGCACAGTGTGAGTGGTATAATTTCTACATTTATAAAATTAAAGCCAATATCTGAAGATTGCAAATGGAACAGAACCTTTGCATGGAATAATGGCTTGGGCTATCTCAACCACTGTTTTAACACACGGTAACAATCAAAAATTACATTTTACGGTGTCATTATAACAAGGTGAATCCACATACAGTATTATTGTTCATCAAATCATAAGGAATTATTAACTAAGACAGGATACAAAATTTCACACTGATGAGGACAATTCAGTACTTTTCAATGGGGAGACAACTAATTTGCCGAATTGAGAACGTTTGTGCTCCTTTGAAGTATGAAAAAACTAACCTGCTAAATACTGCCAGTGGTTTTCTTTTTTACACATTCAGAATAATCGAGCATTAATTTCCACAAGGAAGGCAGGAGTTCACCAGGTTCCAATTTTCAAAAGGATTAGTAAATTTACTGGCAAGCCGGTTAAGCCATTAACCTGGATGGATAAACTGCACTGGGTGTACAGAGACCAGTTCTGCTTTCTGAATCACCACTACAGCTGAATCGCCATTTCTTACCAAATAAACAGAAGATTAGGTTACCTTCCCTGCTTCCCCCACTCTCAGTCTCAAAGGGTTTCAAAATCTGGCTAAGTAATCTATAAAGCCAGATACCATACCTGACTCAATTGATCTCTCAGCTACCTTTTTAGGGTTTGCATGATCTAAATCCAGGCAAACTTCACCTAAATAGGTCAAGAGAGAAATATTAGTGAATATCCTGCCTAGAATACAGCTATACATCTGTCAGTGGCTGTCTGTCGTGTTTTTGATGTGGCTAAATATAGTCAGTTGTTTCTAAAGATCTCTTGTTCGTGAATGGATTCTGGCATTCAGTCCAAAAGCAGGACTCCACAAAAAAAGTGGATCAAAGAAAGTTAAAATGGAGAGCAGGCTAAGTTACGCCAAGAAAGCAGAGATCTCAGCACTTGGGTATAGGTTTCCTCTCACTAGCTCATCTTATAACATTGATCATATTTATGCTTTGGTATTGTTTAGTTCTTTGAATACCTTGTTTTTCCATAGCTGTTATTTGAGGACCCAGAGGGGAAGATTGAACTGCCACCATCTCTAAAAGTTCACACTTGGAAGCGTCCTCATGAGATTTTCATAGAAAAGGTCAGTCTGCTATGCACTGTTTCTGTAGTGTCCGAGGACTAATGGTGAGGTTATAGTGACAAACCTACCTACTTTATGGATTCTTGGGTTAACATTCCAATTGGCAAAGTTGACATACAAACTCTCCCCAGTGCTGCTTTTAACCCCTTTAAAATAAGCCGGGAGCTGCTCTGTTGCAGATGTTGTCTGCAGGTAAAACTGCAGCAAACGGTACTACTCTGTAGTAACTGCTCTTGTGAAGTGAAGGCAGGTCTTATCTGATGTGTCCAGGTGGGTGTGGAGGCGGCAGTGAATGCAGGTTCTGTGGTAGTGATAGTTGCAGACAGGAAGCCTAAAATATTGTTGCACCTGCATTTGTTGCTCCCTCGTGAGCTCCCCCTCCACAGTTAAATCGTATAGTATGTTGAGACCCCCCTCCCACCCAAGGCGCTCTTTCCGTGGTGAGCTTCCCACCCGACACGCGAGCTTGCCGAAAAACCTTAAATAGTGATAGGTGCAGACAGGATGCCTCAAGTATCACTTTGTACAGTGTGATGCAAATAGCAGCAGCAACCAAGAATAATGAAGGAAAGCGTTTGTGGGGAAACGCCAAGAAAATGTGAAAAAGGAGGATTAACCAGCAAATGCAGAGCAAAATGTAATTAAATCTGCAAAAAGCACAAAGATTTTTACAACAACTAAAACTGCCAGCTTCCTTTAAGAAGCCTACTTGTGCAGGCCAAGTCCCAGGACTGCCATGGGCTCAGTTTGTATGGGTGAAACAAACACCATGGAAGATGCTTTACCTGTAGTTGGAACATTCAAGACAGGACATTTTTTTAAGCTAATTTTAAGTTTGAAATAAGGTCCTGTTGTAGGAAGTAACGAATTCCTATGAATAATGGAGATCGATGTAAGAGAACAATTAAACAGGTCTTTACTCAACGGAGATGCCACGAGGACTGCCTGGGCAGCCCCGTGGTTTGCGACGTGACATCATCGCGTTTACCCGCGCTCTTAAAGGGGCCACGCCCTGTACATGCAAACTCTATATACAAAACACAGTAATGCCTAACACAATGGTACAGGTTTAGGCTGGTGTTAGAACATGGTTAAAGAGAATTATATACAGTTAGCCAGAGTCATTCAGTGGTTCTGCCACATGCGCCCCCCCAGAATTCGCTTTAACGGACAAAGTCAAACGGTGAGGGGGTCTGACGAGCCTGTCAGAACGACTCCTGTACTCTCGAGACGGAGGCTGCTGGTCGGCTGGCGGTCTGGCGGGCGGTCGCACTTGGTCTGCCGTAACGACGATGGGTGGCCGACCCCATCTCGGCGGTTGTGCTGTCTCGACGGGGCGGTCGAGGTCTAAATGTGCTGGCTTTAAGCGGTCGACCGAAATGTGGTCCAGTTTACCACCGACATCCACCGTGAAGGTTTTGTCCCCTGCTTCCAACACTCGGAAGGGACCGGTATATGGGGCCTTGAGCTGATCCCTATGTGCGTCATGGCGAATAAAAACGTATTCAGCCTCGTGAAGCTCCGTGGGAACGTGTGACCTCTGCAGCCCGTGGTGCGAAGTGGGCGCCAGTGCGAAACATCTGGCGGCCTCTTGGTGGCTAGCAAGCTGGGCAGACGCGGACTATGGCTTCGTCGATGTTGGCAGGAAGTTCCCCGGGACTCGCAGCGGCTGACCATACACAAGCTCCGCTGATGAAGAGTGAAGGTCTTCTTTGGGGGCCGTGCGAAGGCCCAACAGGACCCACGGTAGCTTGTCTGCCCATCCAGCGTCCTGGAGGCTGGCCCTCAGGGCGGCTTTCATTGACCGGTGGAAGCGTTCGCAGAGGCCATTCGCCTGTGGGTGGTAGGCTGTGGTGCGTTGCAATTTGACACCGAGTCCTTGGGCCACTGCATTCCAGAGTTTGGAGGAAAACTGCGGTCCCCTGTCTGACGAAATATCTGCGAGCACTCCAAAACGGGCGATCCAGGAGGAAATGAACACCCTGGCCACGTCCGCCGAAGTAGTGGATGACAGGGGGACCGCCTCCGGCCATCTGGTGGTGCGGTCAACCATGGTCAGGATGTGTGAAAAACCATGGGAGGGTGGGAGTGGTCCTACCAGGTCCACGTTGACATGGTCAAAACGTCGCTCCGGAACTGTGAAGGTGGCCAACGGAGCTTTCATGTGGCGCTGTACCTTGGCCTTTTGGCAGACCACGCAGGTGTTGGCCCAGTCGCTGACATCTTTATGCATGCCATGCCATACAAATTTCGCTGACATCAGTTTCTGAGAGGCCTTCATTCCTGGGTGTGACAACCCATGTATGGCGTCGAACACTTTGCGGCGCCAGATGACCGGCATGACAGGGCGAGGATCCTGTACGGAGACGTCACACAACAGCGTGGTACCTGCCGAATGAAACTTGACATCGGCCAACTGGAGGCCAGTGATGGCCGTTCTGTAAGCTTAGATTTCCGGGTCTGAGGCTTGGTCTGCTGCCATGAGGGCGTAGTCGATGCCCAAATGAACCGTATTGACGATCGCGCGGGAGAGGCAGTCTGCCACCAGGTTGTCCTTACCGGCCACGTGCAGTATATCCGTGGTGAATTCGGATATGTAGGTCAGTTGACGCTGCTGTCGGGCTGACCACGGTTCGGCGGTCTTGGCCATTGCAAAGGTTAGCGGCTTATGGTCCAGAAAGGCGGTGAAAGGACGTCCTTCCAGCAGGAACCGAAAATGGCGGATGGCCAGAAAAAGGGCGAGCAACTCCCGGTCGAACATGCTGTATGCTCTCTCGTTCTGCCGTAGTTGACGGCTGAAGAATGCCAACGGCTGCCACACCCCATTCACCCACTGCTGTTGCACGGCACCGACTGCGTAGTCCGACGAGTCGGTGGTGAGGGCGATGGTGGCTCCTGGCAGCGGGTGCGCCAGCATAGTCACGTTGGCTAAGGCGCTTTTGGTGTCGGCGAACGCTCGGGCCATGTCATCCGTCCAGTCTACCGGGTTCTTGCCAGTCTTGCCCTTCAGGGCCTCGTACAGGGGCTGCATGAGTAGTGCCACCTTAGGCACAAAACGGTGGTAGAAGTTTACCACGCCTAGGAATTCCTGCAGGGCCTTTACGTTCTGCGGGCGTGGAAAGGATGTCACCGCCTCTACTTTCGAAGGTAAAGGAACCGCTCCCTCTGAGGTGATGCGATGCCCCAGGAAGTCAATTTGGTGCAGGCCAAACTGACACTTGGCCGGGTTGATAATCAGGCCGTGTTGGCTGAGGCGTCGAAAAAGGGTGCGTAGGTGACAGGTATGTTCTTCCTTAGTAGGACTGGCAATTAGAAGATCGTCTAGGTAGATGAAGAGGAACTTGCTGTCCCGCAGCACGGAGTCCATGAGGCGTTGGAAAGCCTGGGCGGCGTTCTTTAACCCAAACAGCATTCGTAAAAACTCGAAGAGGCCAAATGGGGTGATGACTGCGGTCTTCTAGACGTCTTGTGGATGAACTGGGACCTGGTGGTAGCCCTGGACGAGGTCAACTTTTCAAAACACGGTGTTCCCTGCCAAATGGGTAGAGAAATCCTGAATGTGGGGGATCGGGTACCGATCAGGAGTGGTAGCGTCGTTTAGGCGTCTATAGTCGCCGCATGGCCGCCATCCGCCGCCAGGCTTCGGGACAATATGGAGGGGTGAAGACCAGGGACTATTTGACTGGTGAATAATCCCTAACCGTTCCATGGTTGCGAACTCCGCCCTTGTGACCGCCAGCTTGCCAGGTTCCAGGCGCCGGGCCCGCGCGTAGACCGGGGGGCCGTTGGTGGTGATGTGGTGTTCCACACCATGTTTCATGGCTGTGGAGGAGAACGTGGGTCTTGTCAGGTCGGGGAATCAGGCGAGCGAACTCATCAGGAGTCGGCAACGCACAGGAGACGGTGCGCGACGTAGTGTTTCTGCGGTAACACGGAAGAGAATTAAAACTTGATGCGTTGATCAGCCGCCAGTTCCTAACGTCGACTAGGAGGCTGTTGGCGCACAGGAAATCCGTGCTGAGGAGGGGCTGGGAAACTTTGGCTATCACAAACTCCCAGTGAAAACGTTACCCCCCGAGGCACACCTCCACGTGCCGTCTGCCGAAGGTGCGAATTGTTCTGTCATTGGCCGCTTCAAGGGCGGGGCCGTGATTCCCCGTCTGCACGTCGAGGGCGGACGCGGGTAATATGCTGCACTGCGCTCCGGTGTCGCACAGAAAACGACGACCGGAGAGAGTATCAGTGATGAACAGCAATTTTCCCGCATTGCCGATCACCATCGCGGCCGCGGGGTGCCCGTTAAACCCGTTCCTCGGTGGTCGCAATGTCCATTGTGGTTTGTTTTGTTGGGGAAAACTGCAGGGAGGACGGCAACGCTTTGCCTTCGTGCCGAACTGCGCGTGGTAGAAACACAGCCCAGCATGCTGACGAGCTGGGGCAGCGTCTGCGGGGGATGGGTGCTTCGTGGCGGCGCAGTACTGCCGAGTTACAGCGAAAATGTTGTCAGCCTCCGCAGCGAGTGTTGCGCAGTCTTCAGTTTCAGAACTGGCCAGGGCAGCTTGTACCTGTTCAGGCAGCTGGCTGAGGAAAATCTCGCGGAATAGGAAACATTCCCGCTCTGAGCCCAGGAGTGTGAGCATTTGGCTCATCAACTCTGAAGGCTTGGAGTCCCCGAGCCCGGGCATAGCGAGTAATCGACGGGCGTGCTCCGATTTTGTGAGTCCGTTAACCTGCAGTAACCGCGCTTTGAGGGTTTCATACTTGC
Source organism: Somniosus microcephalus (assembly GCF_052327205.1). Taxonomy (NCBI): domain Eukaryota; kingdom Metazoa; phylum Chordata; class Chondrichthyes; order Squaliformes; family Somniosidae; genus Somniosus; species Somniosus microcephalus. The sequence goes on along the minus strand of NC_140989.1, from coordinate 167,293,363 downwards.
GCTCCGTTGGGGGGTTTTCGAGGAGGCTGATGATCCGAGAGGCGGTAGAGCTGTCGAGTGCGGAGACCACATAAAGGTACTTGGTCTGATCTGCATCGATGTTCCTCAGGGCGAACTGGCCTCGACCTGAATAAACCACGAGGGCACTTGCTGCTCCCAGAACTGCGGTAGCTTCAGAGAAACGGCGTTTGCTTCCATGCTGTGCTCTTCTTTTGTGAAAACGTTCACAAAAACGGGGTCTCCAATGTAGGGATTAACGAATTCCTATGAATAACGGAGATCGACGCAAGAGAACAATTAAACAGGTCTTTACTCAACGGAGATGCCATGAGGACTGCCTGGGCAGCCCCGTGGTTTGCGACGTGACGTCATCGCGTTTACCCGCGTTTTCCCGCGCTCTTAAAGGGGCCACGCCCCGTACATGCAAACTCTATATACAAAACACAGTAATGCCTAACACAATGATACAGGTTTAGGCTGGTGTTAGAACATGGTTAAAGAGAATTATATACAGTTAGCCAGAGTCATTCAGTGGTTCTGCCACACTGTGGTCTTTTTTTGGTCCCCAAATTGGCTGTCAGAAAATTAATCGTTTTGGGTAGAATGTTCCGTTTTCCACCCCCTTCCCCCTGTCCATGCCACCCTCTGCCAACAGCAGGGCCTCGGAAAGTGGAGCCTTCAGAGTGAAGGTCTCTTCTTGCAGTTGGGTACTTGTTAGGAATTTTATTTTCCATGTCTAAATTGCTCTTTTCTGAAAATCAGTTACCAAACTTCTCGTTTACAACTTTACCTGCTTTCAGGCTTCATTCCATTGCTCATAGGAATGCATGTTCTGAAAGGTGCTCATGCTCCAAAAACAGATGGACAGATTGGCCCAGAAATTCCAGAACGGGGCTTGCAGCGCGTGCAAGCCCCATATTTACACTTACCCCGCGCTACTGACGATCAGCTCCAGGGATGCCTGGACTTGGTGAATGAAAAAGAAGAATCCCGGGCAGCATATGACGTCACGCCGCCCAGGAGTGCAGCCAGCGCGAAGCCAGGAGCGTGCAGTGTAAGTGAGACACGCCCCTTGAGGTCTCAGTTTCACTGGACACGCCCCCAATGTTTCTGTCAAGCTGCTAAGCATTTCTACATGCAAAGCAGCAGTTTAAATAGGTTTTTGGAAGTTTTTTGAAGATTTTGGTAACTTTTATAAACTTTTAAAAACGTTTACATTATTTTGAGTAATCTGAAGTAGTTTTAAAGAGAATTAAAGCAATTTAAAGACTTTTAAAAGCCCTAAAAGAATTTTTAAAATTCCATTTATTTATTTAGCAATGTCGTCGTCATACGTGTCTTCACACTGTTCCCTTTGGGGAACTGTATGAAGTGGTGGAATGATTTATGGCCGTGATTAACGCTCATTCCGTGACCGTAACCATCTTTGAACCAGCCATTAGGGCGGTTAGTCCTATGGTGGGAGGGTTTTACGGGCTCCCACAAGCTATAGAAGGAGGGGGGGCCACCCACACCCACGGACGCAAATATCCCACTGGATGTCAACCCAGAATTTAGAGCCGGAGCTCCGACTCCACTTGCCGGGACTGTCTGGAGCGGGGTTGGAAACCCTACCCTGATCTGGCCCAGCGGCGGGGATCCTACCGCTATGACAAAGGCCCAATCCGATTAGCAATGTGAAATGGCAGCATAGGGCTCCAGTCACGGGGAGGGAAAAGGCGCAGGAAACGTATGGGTGTCACCTTTTGTGCGGAGTGGGCCTTTTGCGTCCGTGGGTGTTGGTGGCCCCCCCCCCTCAGATGGGTTGTGGGAGCCTGTAAAACCCTCCCGCCATAGGACTAACCACCCTAATGGCTGGTTCAAAGATGGTTACGGTCACGGAATGAGCGTTAATCACGGCCATAAATCCTTCCACCACTTCATACAGTTCCCCAAAGGGAACAGTGTGAGGATACGTACGATGATGACCTCTTGCGCAATGCACCTCCTTGGACCCTCAGTCGCAGATGCGAGGGGGCAAGTCGTGCAATTGTTAAATTTTTCATTTTATTGACATGTAAAATGTTGGCCCAGTAATTCCCTTCCAACTGCGCGAGTACGGTCGGGGTACTTACGCATCTGGCCGGATGAAATGCCGGTTTTCAGCATGCACAGTGCTTTTGTGGAAAACCGGCATTTCCTGTCCTCTGAACGAAGGGGTTCAGAGGCAGAACGCGTGCGACTGCACAGGCAGCGCGTGCGCAGTATAATTCGCCGCTTTCATTACTGCTTTCAGTGAGGTCAAGTCCTTACAACTTACACATGAAAAAAGCATGGGTGCAGTTCTTCCAGAGGCTGCGGAGGAAGATATTTCTTATCGTGGAGCTTCTGAAAGTATGTATGTCTGTATATATTCCTTTGCGTGTTATGTATATATTCCTTTACTTATGTGTATGAATGTATTATTTAATTATGACTTTCAGAGAAAGTAACTTATTGGAAAATCATAATTAAAAACATACATTCATACACATTAGTAAAGGAATATAAAACATACATACATATACGTAAAGGAATATATGTGGACATACATACATAACTCATTCTCACATTCCATTCACACAGCCACAATTGCTCCTTCTACCTACCGTTCTGAAAACCCTTTTATAAAAAAAAAAAAAAAAAAAAATTTTAACTTTAAAACTTACTTAAAATTTCTTAAAATAACTTCCCTCCCTTTCCCAAACAAAAATATTGCATTTCAGAAGCTCCACGATAAAATGTTTCTTCCTCCGCAGCCAATGAACCACTTTACACTTGCTTTTTTCGAGTGTAACTTCTGAGGACTTACCCTCACGGATTTCATGAATGAAATCTACGAAGTTCACTGCGCAAGCGCTGCCTGTGCAGTCGCACGCGCTCGAGGTCTGGAAATGCCGGCGTTTCCCGCATGCGCTGTTCATGCTGAACGCCGGCATTTCCAACGGCCAGATGCGTGAGTACCCCGAGCGCACTCACGCCTTTGGCTGCGAATTTCTGGCCCAATAACTGTGTTAATACGTGGCTGCTCAGCATATTCTGTATTACCCCTATAGATATTGTACAATTTTATGGTGTTACCATACGATTTGATTGGGAAATTTAGAGGAATGTCACCATAAAAGCCAAACATTTTCTTTACACTAAACAGCAACATCCATCCTACAAAACTTTGAGGAGACTGTAGAAAATTACACAAAACAGCCAGAACTATTGTGGAAGATTTTATATGATTGTTACTAATGACGATGAGCCATTTATATCGAACTGTTTAAAATAGGCAGCAGTCTAGACCTCTGGTGCACCAGAGTGTAGAGAGACAGCACAGGATTAGTTTTCATAAGGTAGCAATTGCCTTCAACAAAGTTCAATTATGTGGGACTGCCACTGAAGATCCCTGGCCTAGATATGACTCAGTAGTCACCATAACTGTTGTAATTGCGATGGGGAAGGACTTCCGCCCAACTTCCATTTATCTCAGAGAATGGCCCGGATTTGCCGTCAGTGGCAAAGGGACGGTGCTCGCCGCTGACCTAGTAAAAATCTGCCCACAAAGATTTAGCTGGCTCTAGAGTGTAGATTTCCTCATTTCCAACATCAGTTTCAGTTTGGCATCATCTACAGGGGATCTGTGGCGTCCAGCAACATGACAGGTAGCAGGCAGGTTGATTAGCCAATCAGATTGAAGAATTCTCACAGACAGAAAAGCAGGGAATATAAGTCATATTTAAATCATTGTACAGAAAACAAAATAAAGATTGGGACATATACATGGGGTTAAGGGAAAAATGTAAATATCAGAACACGAATTTAAAAAAAATTATTTTATTAAAAAGCTGCAAATTTGAAATGTTCTTCTGAGGGAATAAGACTGCACTTGTCAAATTAGTTTTTCAGGGTTAGAGAGATTGTTCAGCAGTAATTATGACTTAGTATGCCGTTAAAAACTGAGTTACTCCTGATTGAGCAAGGCTGAACATTTTCATTGGTTTTATTCAGTACAATTTTCGGGCACCAAGTTTCAATGGTCCAGCAAAAAAGGTGTGTAAATAGTTGAAGTTCATGACAAATCAGTGATTTCTAATGATTACATCTGCGAAGACTGCAACATCGTACCCTGTGGAGGAGCAGGGTACCACAGTCAACAGCTTCCAGATTTCCGCGTTTAACTGCGCATGTGTGGACACCAGAAGTTGCTGTCAGTTTTACACAGTAATGACGACGAGCTCTGACAGTTTTGCCATTATTACAACCGCAAATTCCGGGCCAATATTATTTTCGGATGGGAAACTCGCCAAATGAAGAGTGCAGTGGCTTAAATGGGCCCTCCTCCTTCAGGCCAGGGAAACCTGTCTGGCCTGTGATAGATCCCAAGTGAACTGTCGGTAGGAGAGTGTAAATTTTGTCTTGAGATTTAATTTTTCAAGGTCTCTGTCAGCCCCAGCAATTCTGGATTCAAAAGTTTGGTTAAAGAGGTGGTTCCATCAGGCATTGGATTCAAGGACCAGAGGGCACAGTTTGTCCATCAGGCTTTGGATTTAAGCACTAAGGGGCACGATGGATTCAAGATCTAGGGGATATGGTTTGTTTGCCGGGCATGGATATAATGACTAGAGGATACGGTTTGTCTTGTTAGGCAATAGATTGAAGGGCTAAGGCGCATGGTTTGTCTGCCAGGTACTGTATTGGGTTCAAGGACTAGGGGGCATGATTTGAAGTTCAGGGTGTCAAAACAAAAGAAGAAATTTAGGCAATAATTATTTAGCAAATGGATGATCGAATTGTGGCGCTGATTACTAGCATGGCTGGTGGAACTGAAAACCATAGCAGTGTTTAAAAAAGGCTGTTAATTCTAGAATCAAAGTAACAAACCTGATGGGAAGTTTGGAAGGGTAGGTTAGATGGCCTTCTACCAACAATGTTGCTGTAGTGCTAAATACACTTGTTTCCCACATATGACAGACGGTCCAGTGATTTTAAAAAAGAACATAATATACGATATCCTGAATTAAAAACAAAAAATGGTGGAAATGTATAGCAGGTCAATCAGGCCTGAGTTCTGCCCCACTCTCAATGTATTAAATCACTTAGCCGGTAGACTTTTGTTAATAATGTATTTTACGTTAATTACAGATTCCTGTTGTTGTTGAGAAAGAAACCTGGTTTGATCTAATGACTGCTAATGAACATATGATGGAGAGTGAGGTGAGTGCTATCAAACAATCACCCACACAGCATTGCACACATTTGCTTTTCATAGTCACAAAGGACTTTAATATATCTTTAATACATGCCGCTTGCCATGTTCATACTGGCTGTATATATAGAGCATTGATGTTCATCAAATGTTCAACAGTAATTAGTACTGGTTGTTTAGAATGAGGTACTGCAGTAATTTTTGGTTTAAATTTGAATGTGGATCTAACAGCCTCGTAAATGCCTTATACAAGCAAGCTGTGCAACCTGCAGGGGAGTAAAATACACATGGGCTGTCATCCTGAATCAAGTACAGCTCCCATTAGCTCAGTACTCGGCTTCAAACTGATGAAGGAGATTAGCTGGAAGAGATTCACTAAGATCATGCCAGGGTGAGAGGCTCTCGTTATGAGGAGAGACTAAAGAACGAGGTTCTTTTCAGTGGTATGGGGAAGGTTAAGAGGAGATCTGATGGACCTGTTCAAAATTAAGAGAGGTTTAATAAGTTAAATTGGGGAAAAAAACTATTTGCCGGTCAGTCATTAACTAGAAGGCATAAATTTAAGATCAACTCCAAAAGAACAAAGGGAGTGGTTAAGAGAATTATTTTTTTACACACAGGTTGTTAGGACATGGAATGCCCTACCATAAACAATGGTGGAATCAGAATCCATAATAACTTTTAAAAGGGAAGTGTATTTAGTATCTTATGAAAAAGACAAATGGTAAAGGGTAGGGTATAGGGACTAAGTGGATAAATAATCAATGCACTGTGCTCCTTGTGCTCACTCCCACTGACAGCATCCTTTTGTAGCCCTGCAGTCTCTCAATCTCAGCTCGCCTGACTGTCAGCAATTTATATAGATCCTGAGCATGTTTTAGATCATCTTTTCTAAGCAGTAAGCCAACCGGATATCTTTCTTAAAATCTGAACCAGCTTTCAGCAAAATACTGCAGCTGCTGGAAATCTGAAATAAAAAGAGAAAATGCTGGAAATACTCAGCAGGTCAGGCAGCATCTCAGGCAGCATCTGTGGAGAGAGAAACAGTGTTAATGTTTCAGGGCGATGACCTTTCGTCAGAACATTCAAACATTTTTTTATCGCAAACTCAAATTGTTCTTAGACTATGCAAACAAGAAAATATGCATTCATCATGAAAAAGAAATAACTTGCATTTATATAGCACCTTTCACGACCTCGGGATCTTCCAAAGTACTTTACAGCCAATGAAGTACTTTTTAAAGCATAGTCACTGTTGTAATGTAGGAAACACAGCAGCCAATTTGTGCACAGCAAGCTCCCACGAACAGCAATGACATAATGGCCAGATAATCTGTTTTAGTGATGTTGGTTGAGGAATAAAAGTTGGCCAGGACACCAGGCATAACTCCCCATCTCTTTGAATAGTGCCATGGGATATTTTAAGTCGACCTGAGAGGGCAGACGGGACCTCAGTTTAACTTTTCATCTGAAAGATGGCACCTCCAACAGTACAGCAGTCCCTCAGTACTGCACTGGAGTGCTAGCCTAGATTATGTGCTCAAGTATATGGAGTGGAACCCACAGAGGCGAGAATGTTACCACTGAGCCACAGCTGACACACGAGTTTATACAGTTGATGGCTTACTCATTGCTAAATGTCAGGCTGCGCCAGCATGGGCACCCCATGTGATAACACAGTCGCTGGGTAGAATTACATAGACTCTCCAGCACAGAAATAGGACATTCGGCCCAACTGGTCTATTCCGGTGTTTGAACTCCACACGAGCCTCCTCCCACTGCAATTACCTTGTCCCACCCTGCCTCCACATCCCTCTTTTCCCTTCTCCCTCATGTATGCATCAAGCCTCCCAGTGTCAGTGCTATCTGCTTCAAACCACAGTCGTGGGATCTCCTCACACTCACGAGTATCTGGAACTTTGTGCATGCGTGAAACTCCGCATGTGTACACAAACAGTTTAGGGGGCATTCTGGGCTGAATCTTCGCCCAGGGTGCAAGAGGCAATACAAATGTGGATTTTTATTCACAAACAGTGACAAGAAGATAACGCTGCAGGAGGTCTGACTGTCAGCTGACAGTTGGGATGTATGCACTTAAAAGGCTGGCAACAGACTCGGGAGTTCAGGTGAAATTAAGTGTCCAATGATGATGCTCGAGTGGTACAACTGCATCCTGAGATTAGATAACAGCTGTCAACCCTTTCCCTTTTTTTCATTAAATGTGTTTATCTAAATTTTACAATTTAAAGTACACTGTCAAATCAAACTACACAGCAATCGGAGTTATCATAACACATAAGATACTAAATATCCAAGCCAAAAACAAATACATAGTTTGTCTAATGCTCTAATAAAACCAGAAATCTCAGGCCCACACCAGACATCTCATTTTCCAGACGAGTTAATTTTTCAGTACTTCTGCCTGTACTCATGTAGTGACAGATTTCTCAGTCTGTGTAGAATTTGATGCCCTGCCAATATGATTGACACATACCCTGCTACAAGCTTATATCGTATTCCAGACAGGTTATAGGAGCAAGTCTAAATTTATCTGGAAAGTCCTGACTTGTTTTTATTTAAATGGACAGCATCAGCTGTAGGCAAAAGTCTCAATCTGGAATGGATTCTGAGCTTGGCAGCACTGATCATACCCATCTCTGCTTCCAGTGTGACAATGGGCCGAAATTTGCTGACCCGGGGGAAAAAAAAATCCGAAAGTACCTGCTGGCTCCCGGGCTTCGGAGTCTTCGGGCCCTGGGCCTCCGGGCGTATGCCTGCGTAAAGGCCCACGGATCCCAGGTTTGGAAACATCCCTGGAATAACGTGGGCCTGGTCAACCCATTAGAAAGGGGGATTCCATTTACGAACGGAATCCCTATTAACATATGAGAAATCCCCAAATAAATAAATAATTAACACAATTTTAATAAAAATAAATATACCCATGACCAAAATTAATTAAAAGTCCCTTTAATTAATTTTGATCATGGGTATATTTATTTTTATTAAAATTGTTAATTATTTATTTATTTGGGGATCTCTCATATGTTTAAAATAAAAATTAATTTTTTTGAAAAATAGTTTTAAACATTTTAATCCAGGCCAAAATTTACATGAACTAATTTTAAATATTTTTGTATGTTTTAATCATTTTTAAAATTTTAATTTAACATTTATTTGAACCCTTTCGCTGGTAAAAGCAGGCCCTACGCCTGCTTTTCACAGGTGTAAGGCTTTCGTGGGCATTTGGGGCACATGTGGACGATCTGTAAAGGTGAACCTTGACAAATCGCAAGTTCCGGGTTTTCGTGCATGCACAACACCTGCGGCAACCCGGAACGTGCGGGGCCATTCTGAGGGCTTATGCCGTCATCGGCCCCGCAAAATCCAAGCCAATATAAAAATGGAGCAACCCCAGTTGCATGAACAGGGTGGCGCTACTGAAACTGGATCTACCATCCCAAAATGGTGAACCTAGACTGATCCCAGGTTTAACACACTACATTAATGTGAGACAGAGGAGGTCAATGGAACAAGTGGCAGGTGTGTGAACTCGGGTCTCCTCAAAGAGAGCAATAGTCATTGAACAGGTGATAGACCGATAAGCTGATGGATCTTCGTGCACTCGCACGAACGATTGGAACTTTGCACAAGTGAGAAACTCAGCAAATGCACGTGAAGAGCTTTCGGGGCCATTCTGCGATGAGTGTTAGCTCATGGTGCAGGAGGCAATACAAACCAGATTTGTATCCACAAAGGCTGACAGGCACATAAAGCCGTGAGACATCTGACAGTCAGCTGACATGTACGCAACAAGCATCAAGAGGCACAGTAGGACATTGCAACATTTCCTACATTACAACAGTGACTACAATTCAAAAGTACTTCATTGGCTGTGAAGCGCTTTGGGACGTCCTGACCACCTGGGGTCGTGAAAGGCACTATATAAATGCAAATCTTTCTTTCTTTTGGGACAGCCTATGCCTCAGTCTCCCCACAGCCCCACATGCTACTTTAGTCTCTTTCACCTTACCTTTCGCTGTTGCAATGCACTTAAATCATTAATGACTTTTGCAATAAGTCAAACCTCAGGAATTTGAGGGAGAAACTCTTCAATTGCTCTTTAATAAGGCCTTAGCAAGCGAAGACACTTTGAAGCCAGGGGGAGCGTGTTAATATTTGTTACACCTCTGTACTCCCAGAAGCAGTTTACAGTGTCTGGGAAAAAGTTGGTAGCCACTCCATTAATGCGAATGCAGAGAAAGATTGCACCGTATCATATACTAGTGTGTGCACTACTCTAATACACAGAGAAAATAACTCCTCTTCTAGATCTATGATACTGTGAACACAGTGCTTAATTCAATTTAAAAAGGCAAATAAAGCAATGGATTGAATTAGCAGAGGGGAGTACAGATCTCCCCAGAATGTCCCTGCTATTTTAAAGCGTTGCAGTGATTTGTTCTGTTTTAACATTACCAGTTGATGCGATGGATTATCAGTGAAATCATTATGCTCTGGATCACCTGCCAGAACACTAATTTAAATGAAAAGAGCTTGCTGGAGGCAACAGGACCCCCTTGGAAGCCCTGGGAGCACATATATGCCCTTTGTAAGGCCACGAAGGGACACCAACCTCTCTATAACAGTTATGGAAAGTATGTCGTGAGGCTGTACTGGATGGTAAGAGTTTAGTCTGAATTATCAGTGAACTTGGAACTGCCTTTTTGATTAAAAAAAGTTACAATAAGCCTTCGAGCTTGTAATTGTAAAGCTAGCTTGGTAATTCACACATTTATTTTGTAATTCAATTAAGAGTTGAGTAGGAGTGGAGCAGTACATTTAAGAACTTAGATTTAACTATGGAATAAAGTGCCAGATTAATGCATCATCATTGCCTTTAATAATATTTTACGGTCTTGCAATATTACCAAATTAGTGCAAATTAAGGACCAATTAATAGATAATGGTAATGATACACATGCAATATTTGGTAACATTGTACGATAAAAGCTCTTTTATTTGAAAAAGAGTACCTTAATGTGTGCTACGTTAAAAGTACATAATGTAATGATCCTTGAGCGATTTGGCTGTGCGAAGGTGGAATTGTGGCTTCTCCCACCCCAGGGGCACAGGAAGGAAAAGTTGAGTATATAAGGTGAGCCATGGTAGGTTCTTAAAAAAAGAGAGGGGGACGAAAGGCTTGGTGCTGTTGTGTTGCTGACCTGATTCCCTTTATTATTAAACATATTGCCTGGTGTTTTCCACTTCTTGCTTATTACTAAACATGCTCTGTTCTATATAAAACTGAGTTTGTTTTGAAGCAGTTGAAGACACTAATATCTGATGCTATATATGGGTCTTAGCAGTTGATGCCTGAATAAGAACACCCTTAGTCTTTAAAATTCTCATCTTCATGTTCCAATCCCTCTATGGCCTCACCCCTCCCTATCTCTGTAACCTCCCCCAGCCCTACAACCCTCCGAGAACTCTGTATTCCTTCAATTTTGCCCTCTTGTGCAACCCCGATTTTAATCACCACATCATTGGCGGCCATGTCTGCAGCTGTCTGGGCCCTAAGCTCTACCTCCCTCTCCTCCTATAAGATACTCGTTAAAACCTACCTCTTTGATTAAGCTTTTGGTCACCTGTCCTAATATCTCCTTATGTGGCTCGGAGTCAAATTTTGTCTGATTATGCTCCTGTGAAGCACCTTGGGATGTTTTACTACATTAAAGGTGCTATATAAATGCAAGTTGTTGTTGTAGTCAGTAGAGAGATAGAGAACCTAGTGGTCAGCAGGGTCAAGGAAGAAACTCTATGTATATTTTTTTGATATGAAATGGGCACAATTTTAATAGTCAAATAGTTTGAATGGTAGTGTGGCGGAGACCACATAGGGACAATAACACAATGTATAGCCAATGCTGTTATATGTACCTAAACACAATTCACTATGTATAGCAATGTTGTGATATGTACGTTCTGGGTTGGGTTATCGGTGCAGGGTCCCTTTAAGAGCGTCAGTAGCGTGATGACATCATGACGTCGGTTGCGTGATGACGTCATAGCCCCTGCGTGGGGCTGAGCCCTTCAGACCTCGTGGAGAGTGATTAAAGTAAGACACGTTTTGCCTTTGCTTAAACAAAAGTCTCAGCCTGTTGATTTCTATCGACCCCAACATTGGTGACCCCACTGCTCTTTTGAACGATTCCAAAGACCTCATCTGAAATGGCGACGAACGCCGTTTCCATCAAATTACCCGAGTTTTGGGAACAACAGGCTGCCGCTTGGTTCGCCCAGGCCGAGGCTCAATTTGCAATCCGGGACATCATCGCGGACGACACGAGGTACTACTCGTCTCTGCTCTCGGCAGCTCCACCGCGGCCAGAATCGTGAAGCTGCTCGAAAACCCCCCGGAGCTCAACAAATATGAAACGCTGAAAGCGCACCTCTTACAAACTTTCGGACTCACCGAAGCCGAACGCGCACGCCGGCTTCTCTCTCTACCCGGGCTTGGCGACTCCAAGCCCTCGGAGCTGATGGACCACATGCTGGCCCTCCTGGGCACACGCACACCGTGCTTCCTCTTCAAGGAACTGTTCCTTCAACAGCTGCCAGGTCAGGTACGGTCGGCTTTAGCCAACTCTTCCACTACCGATTTCCGCGACCTGGCCAAGGAGGCCGACAAATTTTTCTCCGCCGGCCACGCGAAGCCCTGCCCCCACTGATACAGCCCAACGGCGGCAACCCTCAAGCTTCTGCTTCTACCATGTGCAGTTCAGCCCCAAAGGCAGGAAGTGCCGGCCCCCGTGCAGTTTTCCCGCGTCGAAACACTAAAGACCACTCGTCAGCTGCTATGGCTGTCGGCCGTTCAGGCAGTTTGTTGTTTATTACAGACACCGACTCCGGACGTCGTTTCCTTTGCGACACGGGCGCCCAGGTGAGCGTCCTGCCCGCGTCAACCATAGACATTCAAGGCGGGAACCACGGCCCCGTCCTCGAAGCCGCCAACGGCAGTTCCATCCGCACCTTCGGGAAACGGAACGTGGCGCTTTGTTTTGGTGGGCAGCGGTTCACCTGGGACTTTGTCCACAGTATACCACCCTCAGGCTAACGGGCTGTGCGAACGGTTTCATCGCTCCATGAAGGCCGCGCTCCGGGCCAGCCTCCAGGACGACAGCTGGATCGACAGACTCTCGTGGGTCATGCTGGGACTCAGGACCGCTCCCAAGGAGGACCTCCAGTCCTCGTCTGCCGAGCTCATCTACGGACAGCCGCTGCGGGTTCCCAGGGATTTCGTCCCCAACACAACGGAACCTTGGTCCACAGCCCGTCAGCAGTCCGACCTTCTGGACAACACCAAGGTTTTCACGCCGCTGCCCACGTCGCAGCACGGCCTCCTGCAGTCCCACGTTCCGCTTGACCTTCGTGAGGTGGAGTACGTTTTCGTCCGCCACGAAGCCCACCGGGGACCTCTTCAGCCACCCTACGATGGACCATTCCGCGTCCTGGAAACCGGGGACAAGACCTTCGTAGTGGATGTCGGCGGTAATCCGGACTGCATTTCCGTGGACCGTCTTAAGCCGGCCCACCTGGATCTGGACCGACCCGTTAAGTTGGCACAGCCCCTGAGGCGTGGCCGACCTTCGGTTTCCGCACCCTCAGTCCACCACCGAGCGCCTGAGGTCCCTCCGACGAACCCCCCGATCCCCGCCCCAGAATTGAGGAGCCGTTCCGGCCGTGTGATCCGGCCCCCCCAACGACTGACATTGCCAGTGCTAGTGAATTCTGGGGGGACGTATGTGGCGGAGACCACATAGGGACAATAACACAATGTATAACCAATGCTGTTATATGTACCTAAACACAATTCACTATGTATAGCAATGTTGTGATATGTACGTTCTGGGTTGGGTTATCGGTGCAGGGTCCCTTTAAGAGCGTCAGTAGTGTGATGACGTCGGTTGCGTGATGACGTCATAGCCCCTGCATGGGGCTGAGCCCTTCAGACCTCGGAGAGTGATTAAAGTAAGACACGTTTTGCCTTTGCTTAAACAAAAGTCTCAGCCTGTTGATTTCTATCGACCCCAACAGTAGCACCATTTGATAACCATTACAGTGAAATAGATTAATGCAAGACTGTGCTTTCTTAGATTTATTTCTGTACATTCCTGTTCAGGAGAAGTAAAAATTTCTGAAAAGTTTATAAAACCTTGTTTGGACGCAGAGAATAGGTGGAGAAATATGTGAAGCTGATTGCAGATTAGCGGCTGTAAGTGTAGCAACTGGCTAACATGCAACTGAGCGCGCTCACCGTTGCTTCTTCTGGTACAAGCAACCTTGCGCAAGTGGGTGTAATCACTTGGTTGTTTGGATTTCAATTTGAGCCATCATTATGGGAATGGCTTCAGCGCTGTTGCACCCAACCTGAGCTGAGACTAGATTTTTAAATTATTATTACTACAACAAAAAGAAAGAACTTGCATTTATATAGCGCTTTTTGTGACCTCAGGATGTCCCAAAGCACTTTACAGCCAGTTAAATACTTTTGAAGTGAAGTCACGGTTGTAATGTGGGAAACGCAGCAGCCAATTTGCACACAGCAAGCTCCCACAAGCAGTAATGTGATAATGAGCAGTTAATCTGTTTTTCGTGATGCTGATTGAGGGATAAATATTAGCCAGGACACCGGGATGTTGCACAAGACAAGTCAAGACCGAGTGCAATGCTCAGTTGAAGTAGGGTTAGAGGCCGGAGATAGTTGCATCAGGGCGTGCTATTATTAGTTATGGTTAACTAGAAAATGTTAGAGCAGCTTGGAAAGCGGAAAAGTACAGTTCGTTGGAGCATTGGAGTCAGAAGAAAAAAGATAAAAACAGCATTGCACTGGAGCTTTCCAAACCTTGCTCCACATCGTCACTCGGTGGCTCAAGCTTGCAACTGCATGCAGACTCAAACCCAGTTATTTTTAATAGGAGAATTGCAGTCACAGAGGCTTAATGACAGGCAAAACAGAAGTGCACTCATGTACTATATGGGATACGGTAGTGTAGTGGTTATATTACTGGACTTGTAATTCAGAGAACCCGAGTTAAAATCCCACCATGGCAGTTTGAGCATTTGAATTCAGTTTTTAATAATCTGGAAATAAAAAGTGACCATGAAGCTGTCAGATTGTCATAAAAACCCAACTGGCTCACTAATGTCCTTCAGGGAATGAATACTTCAGACCTAACCCAGTCAGGCCAATACATGACTCCAGTCCCATCCCAACATGGTTGACTCTTAACTTCCTTCAGAAATGGCCTAGAAAGCCACTCAGTTGTATTCGTCTGCCAGCGGTTCAAGGAGAAGGCCCCACCACCACCTCAAAGTGACATACATCCCCAGAATGAATTTAAAAATAAAGTTGGGGAAAAAAACCCTGTTGCAGTGCCACCTACAGGCGCCACAGGCAATTACAAATGTAACATATAGGTGTAGACACAATTAATAATATGGATAAATCCATAGGTAGTGTTTACAATAATATAATAGATCTTTAAATATAATTGAATCCAAAATTATATAAATGATTGAATTTCAGCAGAAAATATTTAAGCTATTCTATTTTGGAATCCAGGTCAAACTACTGCTTGAAACCAGATTCAATCCACAGCTTTGGGTGTTTGTTGTAAGCTAGAGCTCCTTTTGGCATTTAGAATAAACACTGCCAATCAGCTGGGAGTGTGGCTGTGTCATTCCTCATCCATCAGCCTCACCGAAAATCAAATAAACAGAGCAGCATGAATCATGATTAAGGAATCTGCATGACCCCATTTACTTTGGCTATCCTGTTTCCTGCTTGACTTATTAATATGGTTTGTGCTATTGCACAGGCATGACACAAAGTTTTCAGATGAATCCTTATTAAATGGCTATTTTATTGGTGAAACTCTGTAATGGTACTCTGCATGCCAGTGTCTCTGGATAACAGTGATAAGAGTCACCATGGAAGCTAAATGCAAGCAGAGGAATGAAGCAAGATGAATTGCACAGTGTTCAGTTCCATTCGCAATTCCTCAGATAATGAAGCAGTCTATGCCCGCATATAGCAAGACCTGGACAACATCCAGGCTTGGGCTTATAAGTGGCAAGTAACATTCACACCACACAAGTGCCAGGCAAAGACCATCTCCAACAAGCGAGAGTCTAACCACTGCCCCTTGACATTCAACGGCGTTACCATCGTCGAATCCCCCACCATCAACATCCTGGGTGTCATCATTAACCAGAAAGTTAACTGGATCAGCCACATAAATACTGTGGTTACAAGAGCGGGCCAGAGGCTGGGTATTCTGGGGCGGGTGTCTCACCTGTTGACTCCTCAAAGCCTTTCACCACCTACAAGGCTCAAGTAAGGAATGTGATGGAATACTCTCCACTTGCCTGGATGAGTGCAGCTCCAACAACACTCAACCTCGACACCATCCCGAACAGAGCAGCTCTCTTCATTGGTACCCCATCCACCACCTTAAACATTCACTCCATCCACCACCGGCGTACCGTGGCTGCAGTGTGTACCATCTACAAGATACACTGCAGCAACTCGCCAAGGCTTCTTTGACAGCACCTCCCAAACCCGCGACTCTACTATCTAGAAGGTCAAGGGCAGCAGGCTCATGGGAACACCACCACTTCCAAGTTCCCCTCCAAGTCACTCACCATCCTGACTTGGAAATATATCACCGTTCCTTCATCATTGCTGGGTCAAAATCCTGGAACTCCCTCCCTAACAGTACTGTAGGAATACCTTCACCACACGGATTGCAGCGGTTCAAGAAGGCGGCTCACCACCACCTTCTCAAGGACACTTAGGGATAGGCAATAAATGCTGGCCTTGACACCGATGCTTACATCCCGTGTGTAATGATCAATAACATGTCATTCTATAGTGGACACTAGGTGGAGCCGTAGAGCTGTATTAAGACTACACTACCCAGCTGTATGTATATTAAGACTACATTACCCATGAGGCACTAGGCTACCCACAAGGCAGCAGTCAAGATGGATGCCTCTACAGATACTGTACCTAGTCCACATGTGCTCAATATAAGTGTCTAGCAAAAGCTAGCTGTGTTCATAATATGTGTTTATTAATGAACATAAGACCGTGGATGAATGTGCAAAGCATTTTCATTTTTTATTCATTCAGCAGAACTGGTTTGTTTTATATGAAGCATTGTCTGTCTAAGGCCCAGGTGCATTCTAGCCATCATTATCGTTATTCGTTTGAGAATAGAAGATTGAGGAGTGATCTGATTGAGGTGTTTAATATGTTAAAAGGATTAGATAGGGTAGATGGAGAGAAACCATTTTCTCTAGTGGGGGAATCCAGAACGAGGGCCATAATCATAAAATTAGAGTTCGGCCATTCAGAAGCAAAATCAGGAAGCCCTTTTCACACAAATTGTACTAGAAATCTGGAATTCTCTTCCTCCAAAAGGCTGTGGATGCTGGGGACAATTGGACCATTCAAGACTGATATTGATAGATTTTTGTTGGGTAAGGGTATCAAGGGATATGGAGCAAAGGTGGGTAAATGGAGTTAAGGTACAGATCAGCCATGATCTCATTCAATGGCAGAGCAGACTCAAGGGGCTGAATGGCCTACACAGATACTGTTCTCTGCAGCCAAGAGCGTGAGTCCCGAAGACTCTGTTGCCTGCCCGGTGCTAGGGTTAAGGACGTCTCCTCGGGGCTGGAGAGGAACTTGGAGTGGGAGGGGAAGGATCCAGTTGCCGTGGTTCACGTAAGAACTAACGACATAGGTAAGACTAAGAAAGAGGTTCTGCTGAGGGAGTATGAGCAGCTAGGGTCTAAATTAAAAAGCAGAACCACAAAGGTAATAATCTCTGGATTACGACCTGAGCCACGTGCAAATTGGCATAGGGTCAATAAGATCAGAGAGTTGAATGCGTGGCTCAAGGATTGGTGTGGATGCTGGGGACAATTGGACCTTTCAAGACTGATATTGATAGATTTTTGTTGGGTAAGGGTTTTGATTCATGGGGCACTGGCACCAGTACTGGGGAAAGAGGGAGCTGTTCTATTGGGATGGCCTTCACTTGAACCATGCTGGGACCAGTGTCCTGGTGAATTGAATAACTAGGGCTGTAGATAGGGCTTTAAACTAAATAGTGGGGGGGAGGGTTCAAGCGAGGGGAAATTTAGAAAGTTAAAGAGAAAGGACAGGGCTATAGTGCAGGGTAGTGATATGGGCAATGAAAACCAGAGCATGACAGGAAGGGACAGAGCATACAAACATAGGAGTGCACCAGCAAACAAGGTCAGAGTAGGGAAAAATGATAAAAAGACAAAATTAAAGGCTCTTTATCTGAATGCACACAGCATTCGTAACAAGATAGATGAATTGACGGCACAAATAGAAATACATGGGTATGATCTAATAGCCATCACAGAGACGTGGTTGCAAGGTGACCAAGGCTGGGAACTGAATATTCGGGGGTATTTGACATTTCGGAAGGTTAGATAGAAAGGAAAAGGAGGTGGGGTAGCTCTGTTAATAAAGGATGAGATCAGTACAATAGTGAGAAATGATCTTGGCTTGGAAGTTCCAGATGTAGAATCAATTTGGGTGAAGGTAAGAAATAGTAAGGGAAAGAAGGCACTGGCGGGAGTAGTCTATAGGCCCCCTAACAGTGGCTACACTATAGGACAGAGTATAAATCAAGAAATAATGGGGGCTTGTAAGAAAGGTACTGCAATAATCATGGGCGATTTTAATCTTCATATAGACTGGACATATCAAATTGGCAAAAGCAGTCTTGAGGACGAGTTCATGGAGTGTATTCGGGACAGTTTCTTGGAACAATACGTTGTGGAACCAACCAGGGAACAGACTATTTTAGATCTGGTAATGTGTAATGAAACAGGATTCATTAAAGATCTCATGGTAAAGGATCCGCTAGGGAAGAGCGATCATAACATGATAGAATTCCACATTCAGTTTGAAGGTGAGAAACTTGACTCTAAAACTAGAGCATTAAACTTAAATAAAGGCAATTACAAAGGTATGAGGAGAGAGTTGGCTAACGTGGACTGGGAAAATAGATTAGAAGGGTAGATGGTAGAAAAGCAGTGGCAGACATTTAAAGAGATATTTCATGACTCTCAACAAAGATATATTTCAGTGAGAAAGAAAGACTCAAAGAGAAGGCTGAACCAGCCATGGCTAACCAAGGAAGTTAAGGATGGTATCAAATTGAAAGAAAAGGCATACAATGTTGCAAAGATTAGTGATAGGCCAGAAGATTGGGAAAATTTTAGAAACCAGCAAAGGATGACTAAAAAATAAAGAGGGAGAAAATAGCTTATGAGAGTAAACTAGCAAGAAATATAAAAACTGACAGTAAGAGCTTCTACAAGTATATAAAAAGGAAGAGAGCAGCTAAAATAAATGTTGGTCCCTTAGAGGATGAGACTCGGGAAATAATAATGGGAAACAAGGAAATGGCAGCGGCATTGAACAAATATTTTGTATCTGTCTTCACACTAAAAATATCCCAGTAATAGTAGAAAATCAAGGGGAAAAAGGGAGGGAGGAACTTAAAACCATCACTAGAGAAAAAGTGCTAGGCAAACTTATGGGTCTAAAGGCTGACAAGTCCCCTGGACCTGATGGCCTGCATCCTAGGGTCTTAAAAGAAGTGGCTACAGAGATAGTGGATGCATTGGTTGTAATCTTCCAAAATTCCCTTGACTCTGGAAAAGCCCCTGCAGATTGGAAAACTGCAAATGTAACACCCTTATTCAAAAAAGGAGGGAGACAGAAAGCAGGAAACTATAGGCCAGTTAGCCTAACATCTGTCATTGGCAAAATGCTCGAATCCATTATTAAGGAAGTAGTAGCAGGGTATTTAGAAAATCATAATACAATCGAACAGAGTCAACATGGTTTTATGAAAGGGAAATCATGTTTGACAAATCTATTAGAGTTCTTTGAGGAGGTAACGAGCAGGGTGGATAAAGGGGAACCAGTAGATGTAGTGTATTTGGATTTCCAAAAGGCATTCGACAAGGTGCCACATAAAAGGTTACTGCATAAGATAAGAGCTCATGGTGTTGGGGGTAATATATTAGATTGGATAGAGGATTGACTAACAGAAAACAGAGAGTCAGGATAAATGGGTCATTTTCAGGATGGCAATCTGTAACTAGTGAGGTGCCACAGGGATCAGTGCTGGGGCCGCAACTATTTTCAACCTATATTAATAACTTGGATGAAGGAAGCGAGTGTATTGTAGCCACATTTGCGGACGATACAAATATAGGTGGGAAAGCAAGTTGTGAGGAGGACATAAAGGGCTCGATGTTACCTCGGGTGCAGGCTGTTGTTGTGTTATCCAAATTTCATGTTTCCCACATGAACCTAAATGGATGTGGGAGATTGATGCAATTTTAACTCAATTGGCCAATTGATTTCCAGCGTGTGGGAAGCCTTTGCAAAGGGATTTTTCATGACTGAAAGTCCCCTCCGATGACATTATCATTACTGCTGCATTTAAGGTCCACAGTAAGCCTTGCTTCTTCTGCAGGCTTCCAAGCTTCCTCCATTTGGTGCCAGAGGGACCTGCAGGAAAGATGACAAGCGGGAGAGCAAGAGCAGCGCCTTGCTTTGAGGAGGCGGCACCGCAGGCATTGGTGGATGGGGCTGGGGCCAACAGGGAGGTCCTGTTCCCTTCATCAGGAAGGAAGAGGCCTCCCACTCAGACCAAAGTTGTGTGGATGCAGGAAGCTGAGGAGGTCAACTCCTTGGGAGTCACCCGCAGAACCTGGATACAGTGCAGGAAAAGATTTCATGACCTTCAGCGCACTGGAAAAGTGAGTATGAATTTCCCATCACCCTCAATCTGATCCCCATTGCCTTTCCTCATCAGCACTCAGCTTTAGCAACCTCTTCCTCCACATCCCACTTGACACTGATATCCATGCACCCTTACCCATTCCTTCTCTCTCTATGCTCACATTCACATAACTATTCCACCATGCAGCCCTCACACTCCCCATCACTCTGATGCTTTGAACACAACTGACAACACACAGGGAGGGCCCTTGGTCTTGCAACCTCACTCCATCTTTGTCTCCTTCTAAGTATCTATGCTAAGCAATCTCTACACTCACTCCTTCATTCTCACTCAACCGCCACTTGTCTCCCTCATTGCAGGAAAAGAGAGCTCACAACAAAAGAGAGCGAGCCAGGACAGGAGGAGGGCCACCCTCAATAGCCCACCTGACCCCCTGGGAGGAGGCCGTCCTGGAAATCATGGGCATTGAGGATGATTCGCGCGTGGGGGGCGGACAGACTGGTGCAACACACAGCAAGCTGGTGACAGAAAAGTTTCCCATCTCTCTCTTTGACACTGCATGAGTCGCTGATAATGATTGTGAAGCTGTAACAGATGCACTTATGAGCATCTGCAAAAAGCTATGTGCATGTAGCCTTTGCATCTCATCTCTGACTCTTTCCTTTACTCCCCCACAGGACCATCACAAGCATCCGTCCCCACTAACCAGGAAGAAGAGGCTGAGCAGCCAGACTCCTCAGAGGAAGCTGCAACCTCTGAGGGCGCAGCGTCAGCAGAATTCAGCGCACCCAGCACCAGCGCAGACAGTCACACCTCGGTGGGACCTTCGGGACATAGAGTAGTGTTGTCACCTGGTGTATCACAGCTCACAAGTGAGCATCAGCAGATTGTGGAGACAGGGACAGCAGTGGAGAGTCCTAGTTGGAGGGCGCAGGACTCTGCCAGCTCGGCTCAGCAGCATGTCGACCCTCTGCCTCTGGGTCCATCCATAAGATCAGAGGTGATGGAACTCCAGGCACAGATGCAGGAGTCTCTGGCAGGTTTTGTCTCTAGGGTCGCTGCGAGTGTGGAGTGAATGGAGGAGTCCATAGCGAACATGAGCAGAGCCTTTGTGGAGTCATTGGCGCATGAACGTATCAACACGGAAAGGATAGCTACCTCCGTGGAAACGATTGCTACCTCCGTGGTAAGGCTGGCTACCGTACAGGAGAGGATGGCTACGGTAGAGGAGAGGAGGGCTATGGCCATGGAGGAGCTTAGTTGCCAGGGTATGCAAAACATGGTCATTGATCAGAATAGAATGACATCTCTTGAGGAGCGATGGGTATCTATTGAACAGAGAAACCAGACCTTCATGGAAGTCCTTCTGAGTAGGACTGCTATTGCAGATACTGGTCCCCATGGCCCCCCAGATGTGCAGCAAGGTGCTCTCCAGCCACTTGCAGGCGCGGAGGGGGACCTGACCCATGAGAGGGAGGTTGGTGGCAGACCTCAAGGAAGTGGGTGTTCCTCTCCAAGCGCTCACACTTCCATGCCACTGCAGAGCCCTTGGTCAGAGCCCCACCCGAGTCCACACCCAAGTGAGATAGACGTCTCAACCCCTGCACAGCCGCAGGAGCAGCAGACTGTTGACGAGCCCTCACAGGCTCGCAACCCCAGAGGACGCCCACCAAAGGTGTCGAGACAGGAGCAGCAGGAAAGTGAGCAAGGGGCCTCCACATCTGCTGAGGAAGCACTACGTAGGAGCACGCGTAAGAGGAAGATAATGCACAAGTAGTCACAAGGGTAGTCACTTGGGTGGAATTTTGTGTTTAGTGTAAAAATGCCATCACGTCGTAATTGTGCATAAAAATTCTGATGGCAAATGTTGCAGTTGAGGTGTCTGTCATTTCGCTATTGGGACTTCCACAGTGAGGCCTTAGGAATACTTGCAGCTGTCAGTATGGTGGTCAGAGTGCTAGGAATTCTCTGGTTCTTGGACATTGTCAATGCTCTGGTAAGAAGCTGCAAGGCAAAAGTGTTTGATTGACTAGGCTAAGCAAATCTGGCCAGGATGAGTGCGTTCCTTGCATCCCAGGCAGCAATGTTCTCGCGTAATGCTGCCGCTGGTTGATGGGCCTCTGCAGGATGTTCGTTTTTGCCCTTCCCCTCCTCCTCCTCTTCCTCCACCTCCTCCTCCCCCTCCTCCTCATCTGAGGAGGATATGTGAGGAGCCACTTGGTCCTCAGGAATCTGCAAGCCACGACGCTGTGCCATGTTGTGAAGTGCACAGCAAACCACGACGATTCTGGAGATCCTGGCTGCTGAGTACTGCAGGGCTCCACCGGATCTATCCAGGCATCTGAAGCGCATCTTCAACAAACCGATGGTTTGTTCGATAATGGATCTGCTGAAATGTGGCTGGAGTTGTAGCGCTCCTCAGCTTCGTATGCTGGCCTCCTCAACGGCATCATTAGCCACGTCCTCAGTGGATAGCCCTTGTCTCCAAGTAGCCATCCGTTAAGTTGGTCTGACGGACTGAATAGCGGAGGCACACTAGACTGGCGCAGTATGAAGGAGTCATGGCAACTGCCAGGGTACATGGCACAAACATGTAAAATCTACTTCTTGTGGTCACACACCAGCTGAACGTTGAGGGAGTGAAAGCCCTTGCGGTTGACAAAAATACCTGGATTGCGATGGGGTGCCCTAAGGGCCACATGTGTGCAGTCAACGATACCCTGCACCCTTGGAAAGCCTGCCAGATGAACTAATCCAACCGCTCGCGCTGTGACACTTGCTCGATCCTTGGTGAAATGGATGTGATTGTGCGCAATGGCAAAGAGAGCATTGGTTACCTGTGTGATGCAAGTGTGTGTGGCCGCCTGGGAGATGCCACTGATATCTGCTGCTGATCCCTGGAATGAACATGAGGCAAAAAAGTTGAGTGCGGTGGTGACTTTGACGGCCACTGGTAATGCTTGTCCACCTGGTCCTCTGGGCAGTAGGTCTTGCTGTAGCATTGCGCAGATGTCAGTCACTACCTCTTGCAAAAGTTGGAGCCGCCTTTGGCACTGCTGCTCAGACATATTGAGATAGGTGACCCTGCGTCTGTAGACCCTGTTTGGGGGGTATCTCCTGCGCCGACGGGCTTCCAGGCGCTGGCCTGTGCAGACTCAGGTGGGTGAGCAGCAGCCTGACGCTCCTGCTGTTGCTGGTGCTGCTGTTGCTCCTGGTTCTGCAGCTGGTGCTCGAGCTCCTCTAATGCCCAGATGGGAAGGAAATAAATGGCTCCCATGTTTCTGGTATATGCCTCTGTTGAGGAAGCGCTGAGTGAAGGTGGCAAGAGGGGTTTCCCAGGAGGCCACACTGGAGATGGGTGTGAAGCTCCAACCTTCCACAGGTGTGGTTAAGCCTTGTAAAAGTTGCCCCAGACCTGAGACCACTAAGTCCTGCCACCTGCAAATGATGGCTGACCAAATCTCTTTAATGTTGACCTGCAGATGCTAGTCAGCAATCCAATAGTGCTCCCGCCAGGTTTCATATTCGTGATTCCCACCAGGTGTGTTTTACGTGGGAAAAGGGTTAAAGTTGCAAGGGCCTGTTAAAATAGGATTATAGAGGTAATTTAGTGGTAATTAAGGCCCTTAAAGACCAGCCTTGCCTGTTGGATGCGGGACGGAGTCGGGACCATCAGACACGCCTTAGATAAAATTGCTCGGAGTCGGGAACCAGGCCGGGGGGGGGGTCCCGCCTGCCCGCCAGTTTCTGCAATTTTAAACCCCCGCACGCCTCCAAGCCCGACTCCACGGCTCAATGAAAATCGAGCCCAAAGAGTCTGCAAAGGGATATAGGTAGGTTAAGTGAGTGGGCAAGAATTTGGCAGATGGAGTATAATGTGGGAAAATGTGAAGTTTTCCACTTTGGTAGGAAGAATAGAAAAGAAAAATATTATTTAAATGGAGAGAGACTACAGATGCAGTGGTACAGAGGGATTTGGGTGTCCTCGTACATGAAACACAAAACGTTAACATGCAGTTGCAGCAAGTAATTTGGAAGGCAAATGGAATGTTGGCCTTTATTTCAAGGGGGATAGAGTAGAAAAGTAGGGAAGTCTTGCTACAACTGTATAGGGCACTGGTGAGACCACACCTAGAGTACTGTGCACAGTTTTGCTCCCCTTATTTAAGGAGGGATATACTTGCTTTGGAGGCAGTTCAGAGAAGGTTCACTAGGTTGATTCCTGGAATGGAAGTGTTGTCTTTTGAGGAAAGGTTGAGCAGGTTGGGCCTATACTCATTGGAGTTTAGAAGAATGAGAGGTGATCTTATTGAAACATATACGATTCTGAGAGGGTTGGACAGGGTAGATGCTGAGAGGATGTTTCCCTCATCAGGGAATCTAGAACGAGGGGGCATAGTCTCAGAATAAGGGGTCGCCCATTTAAGACGGAGATGAGGAGGAATTTCTTCTCTGAGGGTCGTGAATCTTTGGAATTCTTTGCCCCAGAGAGCTGTGGAAGCGGAGTCATCATTGAATATATTCAAGGCTGAGATAGACAGATTTTTGAGCAATAGGGGAATCAAGGATTATGGGGAGCGGGCAGGAAAGTGGAGTTGAGGCCAAAATCGGATCAGCCATGATCTCACTAAATGGTGGAGCAGGCTCGAGGGGCTGAATGGCCTGCTCCTGCTCCTATTTCTTATGTTCTTATGGCCTACTTCTGTTCCTAATGTTCCTATTCTTTATGTAGAATTATTATAGTTGGCATTTGATTGCAGCAATAGGTCAGATGACTGGTAATTCTGGTTGGAAATACTAATTTTCTTAATTTATAGCCTGAAGAGAGAGTTCCTCAGCATCCCCACCTCTAGTTCCAGCATGACTTTTGTATATTGCAAATTATGTCTACAGGTTGGAAAATGGTTAGATTAAAGAGCCAGAGAAAGGTGGGGGAGGAGCATACTTTCTGAACAATATCTTCAGAACTGATCGAAGGCTGCCTTACCCCATAAACTGTCCAGACTGGACTAATAAACCAGAGAATGTGAGTTCAAATCTCACCATGGCAGTTTGACAATTTGAATTCAATTTAAAAAAAAATCTGGAATTAAAAAAAAAAAGTTGGTCTTAGTAAAAGTGACTATGAAGTTGTCAGATTGTCGAAAAAACCCAATTGGTTCACTTGCGTCTTTTAGGGAAGGAAACCTGCCATCCTGACCCGTTCTGGCCTTTATGTGACTCCAGTCCCAAACCAGCGTGGCTGGCACCTTCCCGTGCAAGCGCAGGAGATGTAACACCTGCCCCTATACCTCCCCCCTTCCCACTGTCCAGGGCCCCAAACACCCCTTCCAGGTGAAACAGCGATTTACTTGTACTTCTTGCAATCTAGCATACTGTATTCGCTGCTCATGATGCGGTCTCCTCTACATTGGGGAGACCAAACGCAGATTAGGTGACCGCTTTGCGGGACACCTCCGTTCAGTCCGTAAGGGTGACCCCGAGCTTCCGGTCGCCTGTCATTTTAATTCACCGCTCCATTCCCACTCGGACCTCACCGTCCTTGGCCTCTTGCATTGTTCCATGGAAGCTCAACGTAAACTCGAGGAACAGCACCTCATCTTCTGATTAGGCATTTTACAGCCTTCCGGACTCGATATCGAGTTCAACAATTTCAGATCATAACCTCGGCCCCTATTACATTTTTACTTATATATTTTTTTTCCCCACCCCTTTGTTTTGGGTTTTCCCTCCCCGCCCCCCCCTTTCCTCTTTTTTTTACATGGCAGCTGTCTCTCATTCTGCCAGTACATTTCACACCTAATCTGAGCCATCTTTTGTCTCTTTACTAGTCCTATCACCATCTCGTCTCATTTTGAATACCTCTTAATGTCTATTCACTTCTTTTGTTCCCTCCCCAGCCCTGCCTTTCGATCTATTTAATTTCCTTTCCAGTTTTGAAAAAGGGTTTCGACCCGAAACGTCGACTCCAATTTCTCTCCACGGATGTTGCCTGGCCTGCTGAGTTTTTCCAGCATTTTCTGTTGTTATTTTGGCTGCTTCTTAACTGCCTTCTGAAGTGGCCCATCAAGTCACTCAGTTGTATCAAACCACTACTAGCGGTTCACAGAGAAGGCCCACCTCCACCTACTCAGGGCAATTGGGGATGGGCAATAAATGCCAGCCTTGCCAGGGACACCCACATCCCGAGAATTAATTTTTTAAAAAGACTGTAGGAGGGAGAGTGAATTGTGGATTGTTCTCTTACATCCTGATGGCTGGCTCACAGTGGCAGCAGTGGAAGATTGACTGCCCCTCTCTGTGGCTGCATGTGATTGGGATAAATGGCAGGAATTAAAAACAAAAGGAATGCAGTCAGAAGATGAATCCTCTGTACACCAAATATTGACACAGAGTAGGTACTAATAATTCGGAGTGTCTGTCAAGTTGAATATCTCAATTAGATTTGTAGTCTCAGTGCCTGGTCCTATTCATTAAAGTAATCACTGGTGTCAATCAGCTGTGTGTCTCAATACACGGTAGGAGCGTGCTGCAATATGTTGTGCTGAATGGCATGGGTTTGTTGGACTCGTCTGTTTACTAGTTTTCCTGTTGACTATCAGTCTTCCTTTCTCCTCCCAGGGGTGCTGGCGCAAGATCACACTGGACGACACTATGCCCTTCGATAAAAACGATAACCTGCTGCTTCCGTCTACAACCTGTTGGGCGGAGCTCTGGCCGATGTTGCTGTCGAAAGCTCTCATAAAAGTCGCAAACATTGAGTATGTTAAAACCATCTCTTGAAGGATACTGTCACCTAAGAACAAGTTCAGCTTTTTAATCTTTAAAACTCGTGTGTACTAACTGTCAGAAAAAAATGTCTGCCGCTATATTGTGCTAAAGTGAAATCTGCAGTGTATTATACATCTTTTGGTCACTCGGGGCTGGATTTTCTAATCATACAGCACAGAAGGAGGCCATTCGGCCCATCGTGCCTGCTCTGTGAAAGTGCTATCCAATTAGTCCCACTCCCCTGCTCTTTCCCCATATCCCTGCAAATTTTTCCTTGTCAAGTAGCTGTCCAATTCCCTTTTGAAAGTTATTATTAAATCTGTTTCCACCACCCTTTCAGGCAGTGCATTCCAGGTCGTATCAGTGGCATAAAAAAAATTCTCAACTCCCCTCTGGTTCTTTTTGCAATGACCTTAAATCTGTGTCCTCTGGTTATTGACCCTCATGCCAGTGGAAACAGTTACTCTATCAAAACTCTTCATCATTTTGAACACCTCTATTAAATCTCCCGTTAACCCATACTGCTCTAAGGAGAACAATCCCAGCTTCTCTAGTCTCTCCACATAACTGAAGTCCCTATTCCCTATTCCCTACTATTTGAGTAAACCTCCTCTGCACTCTCTCCAAGGCTTTGATATCCTTCTGAAAGTGTGGTGCCCAGAATTGGACACAATACTCCAGTTATGGGTGGTTTCTAGGCCAGTGGGCAGACAGCATTGTAAGACGGAACATATTACAGCTTAGCTCCAAACAACCAATATCTGTTTGGAAGCAGAATTAGCGCCCAGAAGTGCCCAAATACTGTCGCTCGCATTTTAATGATGTCTGAATGTTGCCCTGAATGGGGGGCAGCAGAGTTGCAGTGTGCAAGAAGTGGCCATGGCAGTCATTGCCAATTCAGTGGCCCCACTCACAGCAAAGCCTTGCCAGGACTGAGAAGTCAGCCACAGCTTCCAAAAATGCACTGTGCTAAGCATGTCTACCACTCACAATGAACTCTCCGCGGTTGGACCACACTTCGAGAACTGTGCACTGTTCTGGTCTCCATACTACAGAAATGACATAGAAGCACTGGAGAAGGTGCAAAAAAGATTTACGAGGTTGATACCAGAACTGAGAGGGTATAACTATCGGGAAAGACGGAACAGGCTGGGCTCTTTTCTCTAGAAGGGAGAAGACTGAGGGGTGACCTGATAGAGGTCTTTAAAATTATGAAGAGGTTCAACATGGTAGACATAGAGAAGATGTTTCCACTTGTGGGGAAGTCCAAAAGTAGGGCCCATAAGTATAAGATAGTCACTAATAAATCCAATAAGGAATGCAGGAGAAACTTCTTTACCCAGAGAGTGTTGAGAATGTGGAACTCGCTACCACAGGAAGTGGTTGAGGTGAATAGCATAGATGCATTTAAGCGGAAGCTGGATAGTACATGAGGGAGAAAGGAATCGAAGGATATGCTGATGGGGTTAGATGAAGTCAGGTGGGAGGAGACTCATGTGGAGCATAAATATCGGCATAGATCCGTTGGGTCAAATTACCTTTTCCATGCTGTAAATTCTATGCAAGATATTCCCATAATATTGCTGGTTTTGTCTTTGTTTGTGCTGGAGGTCATGTGGCTGGGGCTATCGAAATAAGCTTAGTTCTCAGCAGTGAGGAGTTTTATTTGTCCTTTTTTTCCTGAAAGCATATTCTGCCTCTGCAGTTGAAAGTGTTTTTCTCATTTAGTCAAAATAGGGCATCACCAGGATTCAGATTGCCTTTGCATTTGTTGTGTGAGATGACTTTCTTTGCATCTTCCAAATCTGCAATAGGCTTATCAGCCTTGTGCTGATCAATGCCCACTTCCTAGGATGCAGCTGCGGTGATTCTTTTATTTGAAGGCAATCCTCTGTGTCTGGTTTATCTGAAGGAGAAGGCAGACTTGCAGGAGAGTTCCTAGGCAACCAGGCTACCATCTGCAGTTCTGACTAATGATACCCTTATACGGGTATGGTGGTGTAGTGGTTATGTTTCTGGATCAGTAATCCAGAGGCTTGGACTAATAATGCAGAGAATTTAACTTCAGCTCCCACTGTGGCAGTTTGAGAATTGGAATTCAGTTTGAAGCTGTTGAATTGTTGTAAAAACCCAACTGATTCACTAATATCCTTCAGAAAAGGAAACCTGCCATCCTTACCCAGTCTGGTCTAGATGTGACTCCAGTCCCACACCAATGTGGTCGACTCTTATCTGCCCTGTGAAATAGCCGGGCAAGTATGCATCAAAACTGCTTGGGCAACTAATGATGGGCAATAAATGCTGGCCTTGCCAGCGACACCCACATCCCAAGAATAAATTTTAAAAGGCCCATGGTGAAAAAGTGCCAGGAAAGTCGAACCCTGCCCCCACCCCCATCCACCCCGGCGCCCCAGCAGGACTGCTAAATCCCATGATCTGTCCCTCATGGTTGTCACAGAGCAGATTGCTTAGGAAGGAGCCAAGCCAAACATTTCAAACACAGGCATGCTGTGTGATTGGTTCAGTTAGGCATGATTGCCAACTTTTTGAAATGAACAGACCCTTATGTAAATTCCTGCTGTTTAATTTGGTCACTGTTTTATCAGCTGGCTTCTTTCCAAATCTTTTGAGTTGATCTGCCGCTTTCATAGGGGCCAGAGGTTTCCAGCAATTTCCGGCAACAGACTTAGTTGAAACTTTCAAAATGTTAGCTCGTGTGATACCCACATAGTTGATAAGAATATAAAAACCTTGGGCTGGATATTCCAATCCCTACGGGTGGGTACGTGCTGTGTACACACCCGTAGGGACATTGGCAATGCCGGTTTCAGGCATGCACAGTGCATGCGCTGAAAACCGGCATTTCCGATCTGTCAAGAAATCTCTTGACAGATCAGACACCTGCCCTGGGGCAGGGCCTCCGCAGGCAGGGAGTTCCGCTTTCTGGAGACTCTCCGCCCGCAGAAAACCCTTAGAATTCTTACGCCTGGTAAAAGCAAGCATAAGGCCTGCTTTTACCAGGATAAGAGTTGAAAAAAGTAAAAAAAAATGTTTTCACTCATTTATCATTTAAAAATACTTTAAAAAAATGTAAGTTTATTTTTAGCCCTGTAAAAAACTTTTAATAATTTTTTTTCAAAAAATTAAATTTTTGTTTAAAATATTTAATTTATTGTAATTTCAACTAATTTTAAAAAGGTGATGGTTTTTAAAAAATTTATTTAAAGTTTTACTATGTTTTTGGGGTGATCTCCATTCATATATTTGACAGGTCTATCTGTCAAGTGTATGAAGGGAGATTCCCTTCTTTGATTGGCTCCCATTATCCCAGGGACGCTTGCGAACTGCCTGCGCCTCTGGGATATGTGGGCCCTGCGCACTTGGAGTTTGGAGAGGCCCAGGAGCGGAAGTATAGGCGCCTCGGGAGCCCTCAGGTAAGTTCGTAGATTTTTCCAGATCGGAGGCCTCCGCATGCAGGAAGCCTCCGATCGGAAAATACGGCCCATAATATGAAAAGAGCAACCACGAATATATAAAAGTTACTTATAGCACAATTTAGTATAGGGATTTCTTAAGCAAGGATTTATCATAGTCTATCAACTAATATCATACTGCTATTATTTGTTTGCTTGTCCATATACTGTTTATTTATAAATTTGTTTGGCAGTTAAAGACTATAACAAGGTCAAGCGTAGTGTCATTCTGCTGTTTATTGGCAATGAGAAGAATCCTATTTGGCACGGGATAGATTCATTAGATAAAGCAGGGCTTTTTGTTTGTTATCCTGAGCACGCCATCAAAACTTACTGTTTCAAGTTTAGGATCTTGCCTTTGATATTCTCTCAGGTACAGTGGTGCTGGTTACTTCTATAAGTGGTCTGAGTGTCCTAGGTTCAGGAGTGTGCCCATACTGCCCAATATCTAACTATAAACCTGGGGTGCAATAATTCATGCAGTATTACTACAAACTGTTAGTAAATTAAGAAATGACTGGGAAAAGGATTGTATTTTAATAAAGAAAACTGAAAAAGCAAGTCCCACTGAATAGTAGCAGCACCCCGGCCTGACAGGCTGAACTGAACCCACTGTGTGAAAAGGGCATTGGAATCCCTGCTGCTTCCTATTCGTTAGATCACAAATCAGCAACTTAAAAAAAAACATTTAATTTAAACCTTAATCTTTACCTTCAGACACTGTAATCCGCTCACCATGGGCTCGAGGCAGGCGGGAATACGTTTACTGTATAAATATATAAATAGGTGTCAGCCGTGGCTCAGTGGTAGCATTCTTGCCTCTGAGTCAGTAGGTCGGGGTTCAAGAAACTTGAGCACATAATCCAGGCTGATGCTGCACTGTCAGAGGTGCCGTCTTTTGAATGAGACATTAAACTAAAGCCCCGTCTTCCCTCTCAGGTGGACATAAAAGATCTGTAGGGGGTTTTTGGTTTGGGGTTTGTGTCTGGTCAGTCAGTCGTGTGTCTGAGCTGCTCCAGCCCCGTGCGGTTTGAATCGCTTCCCCTTTTTGGTTCTGAGCACCGGACTTATTTACAAGTAGCGATATAGACAAACGAGACCAGTGGTTCGGTGCAAAGAAAAACCAATGTTTATTAAAATAGAGAACAATTACTATACAGAGAAAATCACTATGGATGCAGCACAATTACACTTAACGGGGGAGGAGAAATGGACACATCGAGGGAAAATGACTAAAATGACACTTTAGCAATTCCCTTTAACTCCCACCCTTTACACCTATCTAGGTTATCTTGTGATGGGCCAGAAAATTGATGCTCACCAGTCTAGGATGTTGAAATGCCTGCTCCGTGCCCTGTTGCCTGCCGATGTCTTAGGTTTTCACCGCCCCAAAGCAGAGGTACCCCAGTAATTTAAACGTAACTGTGGGCATTCTACTTCCCTGGACGGGCTCTTCATCGATGGTCCTTTTTGCTGGGTTGATGGTAGGGCACCGGAGGTGAGGCAGGAGAGAGAGAGAGAGAGAGAGATACGGCTTCCCGAGGGACTAGTTATACCCTTCCCGGTAGCCCTTATCTCCCGCCAGATCAGCTAATTTCTTTTGTCTAATCTGGATGTATTGAAACTTATACAAAGGGTACCGATCTGGGCCCATCGACCTGGATGGCCGGTAATCGGTTTTACTGATCTCATCAATGTTCCCCTTTGTCCAACTGGTTTCGTGATGGGGCCATTCCAGTCTGAATGCCCCGTTGATCGTTTGTAAACAGTGTTGATGTTCTCTAAACGAAGGCCTGAATGCTGCTGAGCTTGTTCCACTACATATTCAATAGGCCCTGACTGCTGTTGATTGTTTGTGCAAACAACCTTGATGGATTTTAATCAGAGGCCCAAATGCCACTGGGTTTGCTTCTAATGCATAAATGCAGAAGGTCTGTCTGCATTCGAGTTCTGGAAAGTCCCTTCTCACAGTCATCAGAATACAAGCTGTCAGTCCAAACTGAAACTTACAGGCTTTTGCCATGAGGCTGACTGCAGCCATCTTGTTGTGCCCTGGATTTTAAACTCAGTCCAACCAGGGTTTCTTTGATAAACCAAAAAATCTTCAGGGGAGACATGAAATTTGCAAATCCTTTCAGTCCACCCTAGGATACTGAAACTTGCTTGAAGTGTCCAATCAAGGTGAGCAACATTTCTGACCCCCCACAAACAACCTTCCCCTATATTTATCTATCCACGATCCCCCGACACATACATTCCCCTTACTTAGAGAAAACCGCAGGCATCTATTGATAGAAAATATAATCTGTTACAATAATCCAAGAACGGAGGGGGTCCAATACTCCTGCACTACTTAGGACATCATAAAACTTTATTACAACACACAATCGTTAATAAAATTAACATCAGGCCAAAACCATATTTATTAAAAATAACGAACGGAAGGACAATTCGGTCTTATCGACCTCCGAAAAGTCAAATTCACGGAATTTACGAAACATCTCTGTTAATAGGGCTTGAACATATTCTTTTGCCCACAGTGACGCTAATCCTTGGGGTGACAATTCGTATCCTCGGGCACTGGAGGGAGGCCTCCCCATACGTGAAACCGGTCTCACTAGAATACTGGGTAGAATTGGATCCCAGCCATCCTGGCCAGCTCCCCTCGTGGACATACGAGGCGATTTCATCCGCCTCCCGTAGACCACTTCCGTCGTGTGCTAGGGGTGCCCTCTTCCCCGAGCATCCGAAGATATGATGGTCCTCGACATCGCCCCTTCTTGCGAGGCACAGGGCGAGCAGGATTATGCCTCCGCACATTTCGAAATTCTGAAAAAGACACAAAAGCATCTGGCCAGGTTCCCTGGAGGCTCCCTGGCTCGGGGGAAGTGTGATCGGGTCCCGCGACCTCGGCTCACGTAGACAGCACTCTGGTACGGTTCCATACTTAAAACTTATAGACTACCGGTTCCTTACATAGAATTAAATTAAAACACCCTAACTTAACCTTATACATATTACTAAACTTAAACAAAGCTATGTGCATCTGCCGCCCGTCTCCGAGCGGCCAGCCTAATCTCTGTTAGGACTGTTGCAGGTGAAGCTGGACTGATCTCCACTTCTGGTCCCTTGCAGCTTATGGCTGCTGGCTGGGGACGTCTGTCTTTCAGCTTCTCCCTGACTCGGGAGGCCGCCCTTTTGAACTGAAGAGCCGGTGACCATAATTTTCTGGGCTGGGGTGGCTGAGGAGACCTCCTAGGGAGTGCTACTGGTGGGGCTACCCTGGCGAGCGGACCCTTGGCTTGGGTCACAGTCCTCCCTGGCTGGGGGCCTTCTCCCTCGGGTCCCTCCCCTCCCAAACCTGAACTGGGGACGGGCAATCCCCCTCCACCGGCTGCCGGTGGCTGAGGGTCTTCCCCTCCAGGTTCAAAACCTGGTTCAGGCTCGGGGCCATCTGGTTCAGGCTCCTCCTCCTCGGAATCCTATAAGAGAGGGGGAGTGGTCTGGACAAAGTGCTGGGTAACTTCTCCCTTGACGTACGCGACTGCGCCTGCGTGTGCAGCCTGTGTGCGCGGACCCGCTGCGGGCTGAGGATTTCTAACCTCGGGTTGAATCCCAGCTGCCTGCTTCTTCGCCTCCGGCTTAAACAGCTTACACTGGTTGATATAACCAGCAGCCTGCCAGTAACCCTGTTCTAAATTCTTTCTCCTTACCAGGGCGGCCTTAAAGGCGGGATCTTGGGCTTGGACCTGCTTTTGGTCTGGGGCCAAAGCTACCCCCTGTGGCCACCCTTGTCCCGGATTGCTGCTACCGGGCCTGCTCTACAGGGGTCCCAGAACTCTCCTTCCCTGTCCCCCTGCTTGGCCACCTCGTCGGTCTTTTGGTTACCCTCCCACATGGTATGGAGGGATCCTAAACCTATGGCCAAAGGTTTTGACCTTTCCCCAGCCTGCTCGTTCCCTGTGGGTCCCATTAAGCTAAATGGGACCTTGTTAGACTGGGGTGAATTGGTCGGGTCTTCCGAATGGACCACCGTGCTGGAAGCTCCAGTGTCCACCGAATATCTCCCCTGCACCATCTTCACCCCCATCCTAACATAGGGCCTGCTCCCCTCAGCGTTTTCGCGGGGACACAGGTCGACAGGCTGCGCTGGCTCTAGTCATTGCTGGGAGTGGGATGGGGCAGACGGGGTCAAAGCACTGGTGGTGGCTGCTATTTTCCCCTGGCTGGCCAGGAGGAGAGATCGTAGGGATCGACTCCAGGAGTGACTCGATCGCAGCGGGAGGGATACCTGGCCCTGCCCTTTGGGCTGGGGCTGGTGAATTCCTCCCCTTATTCTCCTTCCAGGGATTCTTACAATCCTTTCACCAGTGGCCATCCTTCCCGCACCCGTAACAGTTTAACTTAGCCTGGGAGGGACGGTTCCCCTCCTGGTGCCACTCTTTCTTATTCTGGCCCCCAGGTTTAACCTCATGGACTTTTCCCTTGGGTTGGGGCGTCTCGATACCCCTCATATTCCTAAACGCTACCGTGAGCAGGCGGATCACCGTTTCTTCAGTGGTCTGGGGGTTTCGGGGTCAAACCAGGCCGCAGCCTGGGCTCAGATTTGGGGCAGGCAGTTTGTCATTAGACAACAGAGCCAGTGGGTCAATTGGACTTGGTTCAGTAATGTCCGTGCTGGCATTCCCGGGCATGCACTCCGGTAGACTGGCAACAGCCTGTCTGCGAACGCCTGCGGGGACTCCCCTGGGAGTTGTACCGTTTTTTCCGCCCGGGTGAACGGACTACCGTCATTGAGTCCCATGGCCTCCAATATCTCGTTCCTCAAATCCTCATAATCTTTCTGCCCCTTTTTACATTCATCAGATAGGGTCTGGAGGAGATCACTACCCAGAGAAAACAGCAGCATCTTAGCTTGCTCTGCGTCATCGCAGTCATTAACGCACGCTGCCTGTTCTATCTCCCTGAAGTGCAGAGAGGGGTCTCCCTTTTCGGTGAGCTTGGGGATGTGACTAACCATGGCCCTGAGCTGTTGTGTGCCATGCAGCACCACAAACTGATTTTGGATGGCCCCTGGGTCCTCGTCATCAACGGGCGGGCCGTACCTCCGTTGTCGGAGGGGGTACCTCCGTTGTCGGAGGGGGTACACCGGTCCTGGTCCCGGCCTATCTAGCGGGGCCTGCTGTGCTTCCCCTCCCACTTCATCTTCCACCTCCCCTTGCTGCCAGAACTCCTGAAAGCTCGGAGCTATGGGTGGCGGCCGTGGGACCTCTGATTCCCTAGCCAACTTTGTTCTGGGTGCTGCCTGTGGGACGGTTCTGTTTGGGTTGCCGGTAAAGTCCGACTGGCCTGCCTTCGGGCTGATGAGGCATACCATGCCCTTCGCCCTCGATAAGGCCATGCCCAAGCTTTCTATCTCCTCTCTACAGGGCCCGTGATCTGCCTCCTCAAACCCCCGGTCGCAGGCTAGCTTGTATGCTGCCTTTACCTCCCTTACCTTCTCCTCCTGCTCTTTTAATTCTTGGGTGAGGTCGCAAATCATGTCCTGCAGCCTTTTCTCGCTGCCTCTCGCCTCTCTGACCTGGTATTCCAAGTGCTCCATCTTGTGCCTAGCGCTGGCTTTAATTTCAGCGGCCTGGTATTCCAGGCACTCTACCCTTGCCTGATGTTCCCGTTGCACTTCGCCGGCCCGGGCCTCCAGGCACTCTACCTTTGCCTGGTGTTCCCATTGCACTTCGACGGCCCGGGCCTCCAGGCGCTCTACCTTTGCCTGGTGTTCCTTTGCCGTCTGCGCTCTTCCTTGGCTTAATGCCTGAAGTGCCACTAGCACTTTCTCTTCCGCTAAAACCTTACCCTGCATTTCTAGGGCCAATTTCTTGAGCTTGGCAGCCTGTGCTGCTACAACACTGTCCAGCACTAGGATTTGTTTCTTGTAACATATTAACGAGACTGCCTTTTCAGTTGCCCTCTAATGCTGTTTACTCGCCATCCACTGGGCGGTGGCGTCTATGGGGCGCTCGGCCTTTAACATAAAGCCCACCCATTTCTTGGCGATATTGACCTTTCTGCACACATAAGTGGACAACCTCTCTTCCATTGCGGTTTCTCCCTCCGTACCACTGTCTGTCATATCGCATACTGTCGCCGATGCTCCTACCTGGCTTGCCATTTCTGTAGGGGGTTTTTGGTTTGGGGTTTGTGTCTGGTCAGTCAGTCATGTGTCTGAGCTGCTCCAGCCCCGTGCGGTTCGAATTGCTTCCCCTTTTTGGTTCTGAGCACCGGACTTACTTACAAGTAGCGATATAGACAAACGAGACCAGTGGTTCGGTGCAAAGAAAAACCAATGTTTATTAAAATAGAGAACAATTACTATACAGAGAAAATCACTATGGATGCAGCACAATTACACTTAACGGGGGAGGAGAAACGGACACATCGAGGGACAATGACTAAAATGACACTTTAGCAATTCCCCTTAACTCCCACCCTTTACACCTATCTAGGTTATCTTGTGATGGGCCAGAAAATTGATGCTCACCAGTCTAGGATGTTGAAACGCCTGCTCCGTGCCCTGTTGCCTGCCAATGTCTTAGGTTTTCACCGCCCCAAAGCAGAGATACCCCAGTAATTTAAACGTAACTGTGGGTATTCTACTTCCCTGGACGGGCTCTTCGTCGACGGTCCTTTTTGCTGGGTTGATGGTAAGGCAGGGCACCGGAGGCAAGGCAGGAGAGTGAGAGATACGGCTTCCCAAGGGACTAGTTATACCCTTCCCGGTAGCCCTTATCTCCCGCCAGATCAGCTCATTTCTTTTGTCTAATCTGGACGTATTGAAACTGACACAAAGGGTACCGATCTGGGCCCATCGACCTGGATGACTGGTAATCGGTTTTACTGATCTCATCAGTGTTCCCCTTTGTCCAACTGGTTTCATGATGGGGCCATTCCAGTCTGAATGCCCCGTTGATTGTTTGTAAACAGTGTTGATGTTCTCTAAACGAAGGCCTGAATGCTGCTGAGCTTGTCCCACTACATATTCAATAGGCCCTGACTGCTGTTGATTGTTTGTGCAAACAACCTTGATGGCTTTTAATCAGTGGCCCAAATGCCACTGGGTTTGCTTCTAATGCATAAATGCAGAAGGTCTGTCTGCATTCGAGTTCTGGAAAGTTCCTTCTCACAGTCATCAGAATACAATCTATCAGTCCAAACTGAAACTTACAGGCTTTTGCCATGAGGCTGACCGTAGCCATCTTGTTGTGCCCTGGATTTTAAACTCCGTCCAACCAGGGTTTCTTTAATAAACCAAAAGTAAATCTTCGGGGGAGACATGAAATTTGCGAATCCTTTCAGATCGCATGGCAAAAAACTTATTCCTGGCTAGGTACCCAGCATGTGACTTCCACGATTAACATGCATTAAAAAATGAATCTGAAAAAAAATGAACACGCTAATCACAAAAGTTAATGGTGATTAATTGACAGTCCTAGCAATAATACAAAATATTGAACACACTACAAGATATTCCCTACATCAGTGGGTCAACTTGTTTGACATTAGCAAAACAACTCCTAACTACCTTCCTCATTCTCCCACGAAGCATGGTGAAAACGTCCCCCCTAAGTTTTCTGTTTAAAAACCCAACTGACTGCCACTGTCTCTGTCTGAGTCTTTTTATCTCCCTGTGTTCATAATTGAGGAGGAGGGTCAACTCTCCGTTCCTCCAACTCTGGTCTTGTGCAGCTCCCCCTCCCTTTGGCCCACCATTGGCGATTGTGCTTTCAGCTGCCTAGGCCCCACACTCTGGAATTCCCTCCTTAAACTTCTCTGCAATTCTACC
The DNA here is from genome assembly GCF_052327205.1 of Somniosus microcephalus. Classification (NCBI taxonomy): domain Eukaryota; kingdom Metazoa; phylum Chordata; class Chondrichthyes; order Squaliformes; family Somniosidae; genus Somniosus; species Somniosus microcephalus. The sequence goes on along the minus strand of NC_140989.1, from coordinate 167,255,194 downwards.
TCCCTCTTTTGAAAACCCACCTCTTTGACCAAACTCCAAATAACTCCTTCTGTGGCTCGTCATCCAATTTTGTCTGATTACGCCTCTGTGAAGCGTCTTAGGAAATTTTTCTACGTTAAAAGTGCTCTATAAATGCAAATTGTTGTTGTAGTTTGGGGGCAAGAACATAAAAACCCAGCTAACTAGCATATTCATTTTTTGTCTCTGCTTTTTAAAATACTTGTGTGAATACACTTTTCTTTAAAATACAACCCTTAAATCATAGAATCATAGAATGGTTACAGCACGGAAGAAGGCCATTCGGACTGTCGAGCCCATGCCAGCTCTCTGCAAGAGCACTTCAGCTAGTCCCACTCCCCCGCCCTTTCCCCATAGCCATGCAAATGTTTTTCCTTCAGGTACTTATCCAATTCCATTTTGAAAGCTGTGATTGAGTCTGCCTCCACAACCCTTTCAGGCAGTGCATTCCAGATCCTAACCACTCACTGAGTAAAAAAGTTTTTTCTTATGTTGCCTTTGGTTCTTTGGCCAATCACCTTGAATCGGTGTCTTCTGGCTCTTGACCCTTCTGCCAATGGGAACAGTTTCTCTCCATCTACTTTGTCCAGACCCCTCATGATTTTGAATACCTCTATCAAATCGCCTCTCAATCTTCTCTGCTGTTAAGGAGAACAATCCCAGCTACTCCAGTTGATCCACGTAACAGAAGTCCCTCATCCCTGGACTCATTCTCGTAAATCTTTTCTGCACCCTCCCTTAAGGCCTTCACAGCCTTCCTAAAGTGCAGTGCCCAGAATTGGACACAGTACTCCAGTTGAGGCCGAGCCAGTCTTTTATAAAGGTTCTTCGTAATTTCCATGTTTACAGAACAGAACAGAAACCCCACAGTGCAGATAGAGGCCATTTCGGCCCATCGAGCCTGCACCGACACATATCCCACCCGATCCCCGTAACCCCTACACCAACACATTTCCCACCCTATCCCCGTAACCCCACGTATTTAATCCCCCTAACACTAAGGGTCAATTTATCATAGCCAATCATCCTAACCCGCACATCTTTGGACTGTGGGAGGAAACCGGAGCACCCGGAGGAAACCCACGCAAACACAGGGAGAATGTGCAAACTCCACACAGACAGTCACCCGAGGCCGGATTCGAACCCGGGTCCCTGGCGCTGTGAGGCAACAGTGCTAACCACTATGCCACCGTGCTGGTGGCACTAACCACTGTCACCATGCTTTTGTACTCTCTGGACTCAATTTTGTCAATGGGGAGCTTTTGGAGGCGGGACTCCCACTTTTTGGGTTGTAGTCCCGCCTCCATTGACTTGTGGCCAACCCGCGCTATTTTCCCTTGATTGACCTTGTTAAGCCCGCCCAGCGGGCTCAGCAGGCCAATTAAGGGACACCTGGTTACTGGTGACGTCAGCGATTGACATTTCACCTGTCAAGAGCTTTTGACAGATGAAAAATCAGCGTTTGACAGCTCTGTGAAGCTGTCAAACACTGACAATCTGTCTTCTAACTTGAGTCCTTCTACTCAGACTCAGTTAGAGAGCTCTCCAGACCAGAAAGCAGAGGCTGCAGCTTTTGACAGTTCAGCGGTCATTCTGCTTTCTGTGCCGGTGAGCTGAGGGACTCCCAAGAACTGAAGGAAGGAAGCCTGCAGGAGAAAGTAAAGGTAAGTAAAACTTATTAAAACACTTTACACTTATGTCACACACTTACCTCTGCACACATGCACTCATCACTCACCTGCACAACGGACATCTCGACCCTTCCAACCCCTGCAGACCGAAGGTCCGCCTCGCTAACTTGGCGTGGTTCGGAACTGTCGGACAGCCCACACTTCAGGGCTAAAAATAGGGATTAGGCAAAAAACTGCCTGTTAACTACCTGTTAACAGGCAGTTAATTGGCACTAATCCCCTTCCCGCCTCGGGGAGGTGGCTCACAGCACAGGTCGGGTACCCGCCTCCTGGGACATTGGCATGGAGGCGGGATGGGTTCCTGCCCCCCGATTCTGCAATTTTCCCACCACTCCCACCTCCAAACCCACCTCCTCGGGGCTTGAAAAATCGAGCCCTATACCTCTATTCATGAAGCCCAGGATCCCATAAGCTTTTTTAACTGCTTTCTCAACCTACCCTGCCACCATCAACAATTTGTGCACATATACCCCAGGTCTCTCTGTTCATGCACTCCCTTTAGGATTGTACCCTTTAGTTCATATTTCCTCTGTGTCAGCTGTGTCTCAGTTGGTACAGTAACACACTCGCCTCTGAGTCAGAAGGTTATGGGTTCAAGTCCCACTCCAAGGACTTTAGCACATAAAGAACATAAGAAATAGGAGCAGAAATAGGCCACTTGGCCCCTCAAGCCTGCTCTGCCATTCAATAAGATCATGGCTGATCTTGGGCTCAAAGCCACTTCCCCGCCCGCTCCCCATAACCCTTCACTCCCTTATCTTGCAAAAATCTGTCTATCTCCACCTTAAATGTATTTAATAACCCAGCCTCCACAGCTCTCTGGGGCAGAGAATTCTACAGATTTACGACCCTCCGAGAGAAGAAATTCCTCCTCATCTCCGTTCTAAAAGGGCGACCCTTTATTCTGAAACTATGCCCCCGCGTTCTAGATTTCCCCATGAGGGGAAACATCCTCTCTGCATCTACCTTATCGAGCCCCCTCAGTATCTTATATATTTCAATAAGATCACCTCTCATTCTTCTAAATTCCAATGAGTATAGGCCCAGCCTGCTCAACCTTCCCTCATAAGTCAACCCCCTCATCTCTGGAATTAGCCGTGTGAATCGTCTCTGAACTGCCTCCAATGCAAGTATATCCTTCCTTAAATAAGGAGGCCAAAACTGTACACAGTACTCGAGGTGTGGTCTCACCAATACCTTGTACAGTTGTAGCAGGACTTCCTTGCTTTTATACTTCAACCCCTTTGAAATAAAGGCCAACATTCCATTTGCCTTTTTGATTACTTGCTGTACCTGCATGCTAACTTTTTGTGTTTCATGCACAAGGACCCCCAGGTCCCTCTGAACTGTAGTATTTTGTAATCTTTCTCCATTTAAATAATTTGTTTTTTTTATTTTTCCTGCCAAAGTGTATAACCTCGCACTTTCCCACATTATACTCCATCTGCCAAATGTTTGTCTACTCACTTAGCCTGTCTATATCCCTTTGCAGGTTCTTTGAGTCCTCTGCACAACTTGCTTTCCCACCCATCTTTGTATCATCCGCAAACTTGGCTACAATACACTCGGTCCCTTCATCCAAGTCATTAATGTAGATTGTAAATAGTTGAGGCACCCCACTCGTTACCTTTTGCCAACCGGAAAATGACCCATTTATCCCGATTCTCTGCTTTCTGTTAGTTAGCCAATTCTCTATCCATGCTAATATTTTACTCCCAATTCTGTGAGCTCTTATCTTATGCAGTAGCCTTTTATGAGGCACCTTATCGAATGCCTTCTGGAAATCCAAATACACCACATCCACTGGTTCACTTTTGTCCACCCTGCTCGTTACCTCCTCAAAGAACTCCAGAAAATTTGTTAAACATGATTTCCCTTTCATAAAACCATGCTGACTCTGCTTGACTGCATTATGATTTTCTAAATGCCCTGCTACTGCTTCCTTAATGAAGGACTCCAGCATTTTCCCAATGACAAATGTTAGGCTAACTGGTCTATAGTTTCCTGCTTTCTGTCTCCCTCCTTTCTTAAATAGGGGTGTTACATTTGTGGTTACCAATCCGCTGGGACCTCTCCAGAGTCCAGGGAATTTTGGTATATTGCAACCAATGCATCCACTATCTCTGCAGCCACTTCTTTTAAGACCCTGGGATGCAGGCCATCTGGTCCAGGGGACTTGTCATCTTTTAGTCCTATTATTTTACCAAGTACTATTTCCTTAGTGATAGTGATTGTCTTTAGTTCCCCTCTTCCTGTGGCGCCTTGATTATCTATTATTGGGATGTTGTTAGTGCCTTCTACCGTGAAGACAGATACAAAATATTTGTTCAGAGTCTCAGCCATTTCCCCGTTCCCCATTATTAATTCCCCAGTCTCATCCTCAAAGGGACCAATGTTTACTTTAGCTACCCTCTTCCTTTTTATATACCTGTAGAAGCTCTTACTGTCTGTTTAAATGTTTCTTGCCAGTTTACTCTCATAATTGATCTTCTCTCCCTTTATTTTTTTTTAGTCATCCTTTGCTGGTTTTTAAAAATTTCCCAATCCTTTGGTCTCCCACCAATCTTGGCAACATTGTATGCCTTCGTTTTCAATTTGATACCATCCTTTACTTCCTTAGTTAGCCACGGATGGTGCTCCCTTCTCTTAAAATCTTTCTTTCTCACTGGAATATATTTTTGTTGAGAGTTATGAAATATCTCCTTAAATGTCCGCCACTGCATTTCAACTGTCTTAACCTTTAATTTATTTTTCCAGTCCACTTTAGCCAGTTCTGCCCTCATGCCATTGTAATTGCCTTTGTTTAAGATCAGGACACTGGTTTGAGATACAGCTTTCTCACCCAACAACTGAATTTGAAATTCAACCATGTTATGATCACTCTTGAGGATCCTTTACTATTACATTTATTAATTCTGTCTCATTACACAGTACCAGATCCAAGATAGCCTGCTCCCTGGTTGGTTCCATTACATACTGTTCTAGGAAACCATCCCGGATGTACTCTATGAACTCCTCAAGGCTACCATGGCCAATTTGATTTGTCCAATCAATATGGAGATTAAAATCACCCATGATTATCACCGTACCTTTTTTACAGGCCTCTATTATTCGTTGATTTATACTCTTTCCAACAGTATTGCTACTGTTCGGGGGCCTGTAGACTACGTCCACCAGAGACTTTTTCCCTTTATTATTTTTTATCTCCACCCAAACCAATTCTACATCTTGATCTTCTGAGCCAATATCGGTTCTCACCACTGCACTGATCCCATCCTTTACCAACAAAGCCACCCCACCTCCCTTTCCTTTCTGTCTGTCCTTCCGAATTGTCAAATACCCTGGAATATTCAGTTCCCAGCCCTGATCACCTTGCAACCACGTCACTATAATGGCGATCAGATCATACCCATTTGTATCTATTTGTGCCGTCAACTCATCTATCTTGTTACGAATGCGTGCATTCAGATATAGAGCTTTTAACTTTGTCTTTTTACCATTTCTCCTTATTTTGGCCCCAGTTTCTCTTGCACTCTTATTTTTAAACAATCTGTCCCTGTCGCACTCTGGTTATTATTTCCCCCATCTCTATCCTGCTCTATTGCTTTCTCATTTCTCATTGACTTTTTAAATTCCTGCTCACCTGAATCCTCCCCCCCACTATTTAGTTTAAAGCCCTCTCTACAACCCTAGTTATTCGATTCGTCAGGACTCTAGCCCCAGCATAGTTCAAGTGAAGCCTGTCCAAACGGAACAGCTTCCTCTTGTCCCAGTTCTTGTGCTAGTGCCCCACATATCGAACCCATTTTTCTCACACCAGTCTTTGAACCACTCGTTTATTTCTCTGATCTTATTTACCCTATGCAAATTCGTTTGTGGCTCAGGTAGTAATCCAGAGATTCTGTGGTTCTGCTTTTTAATTCAGCCCCTAGCTGCTCATACTCTCTCAGCAGAACCTCTTTCTTTGTCCTACCGATGTCATTGGTGCCTACGTGGACCATGACAACTGGATCCTCCCCATCCCACTCCAAGTTTCTCTCCAGCCCAGAGGAGATGTTGTTAACCCTGTCACCGGGCAGGCAACACAGCCTTCGGGACTCATGCTCTCGGCTGCAGAGAACAGTATCTATCCCCCTAACTATACCTTCCCCTATCACTACAACATTTCTTTTTACTCCCTCCACGGTGCTTTGGTCAGATTGCTCATCCTCCCTGCAGTTCCTGCCCTCGTCCACACAGGGAGCAAGAATCTCATACCTGTTGGACAAGGCCAAGGGCAGAGGCTCCTCCATCACTACCTCCTGGTTCCCAATACCTGCCTTGCTTGTAGTCACATCCTCGTGTCCCTGACCATGGGCTAAATTGGAAGTAAATACTCCAGTGGGTGTGACTGTCTCCTGGAACTTAGTGTCCAGGTAACGCTCCCCCTCCCTAATGTGTCGCAGTGTCTGAATCTCGGACTCCAGCTCATCAACTCTGAGCTGAAGTTCCTCGAGCAGCCAACATTTGCTACAGATGTGGTCGCCTTGGACCTCAATGGTGTCCACCAGCTCCCACATGCAACAACAACAACACATTGCCTGGTCTCCCATCTCAATTAATTAATTAATTAATTTTAACATTTGGAACACATATATCTTTTAATCCACACCAAGGCACTTAAATTTAGAAGCCCAAGTTTGGAAAAAAAAAAGCGAGAAGTATAGAAATACTCACCAACCAATCACTTACCTGCTTTCTGGTGACCTCACACTTCGATTTCTTTTGACTTCTTTACACTCACCGGTCTGTTGTAGCCGTTCTCCTGGGCTCCTGCTGTGTTAAAGCTAGGCTGACACTCCAATGCAGTGCTAAGGGAGTGCTGCACTGTCGGAGGTGCCATCTTTCGGATGAGACGTTAAACCAAGGCCCCGTCTGCTCTCTCAGGTGGACGTAAAAGATCCCATAGCACTATTTCAAAGAAGAGCAGGGAAGCTATCCCCGGTGTCCTGGCCAATATTTATCCCTCAACCCCCATAACACATTATCACATTGCTGTTTGTGAGAGCTTGCTGTGCGCAAATTGGCTGCCGCATTTCCCACATTACAACAGTGACTCCACTTCAAAAGTACTTCATTGGCTGTAAAGCGCTTTGAGACGTCCGATGGTCGTGAAAGGCGCTATATAAATGCAAGTCTTTCTTTCTTTTCTCCTCATTCTTTCTACAAAAATGTATCACTTCACACTTTTCTGTGTTATATTTCATCTGCCATGTGTCTGCCCATTTCACCAGCCTGTCTATGTCCTCTTGAAGTCTATCACTATCTTCCTTACTGTTCACTATACTTCCAAGTTTTGTGTCATCTGCAAATTTTGAAATCGTGCCCTGTACACCCAAGTCTAAGTCAATAATATATATCAAGAAATGGAACTCTTTTCTTCTCCCAACCCAACACCACCCACCCCCCCTCAAAAAATCCAGAAGCATGACTATGCCAGTGTAAACACCAGAACGGAGGGAGTGAGGGCTCCAAAACACACAAGTCGAAAATATATCTCAAGTAAAAAGGAAAAAAAAGTGAAACCGATATCAGTAGGAGTGGATTACAAAAAGAAAAGGAAAGAAAGACTTGCATTTCTATAGCGCCTTTCATGACCTCAGGACGTTCAAAAGCACCTTACTGCTAATGAAGTACTTTTGTAATGTAGGAAATGCGGCAGCCAATTTGTACACAGCAAGATCCCACAGCCGTGGCTCAGTGGGTAGCACTCTCGCCTCTGAGTTAGAAGGTTGTGGGTTCAAGTCCCACTCCAGACACATGCACAAAAATCTGGGCTGATAATCGAGTGCAGTACTGAGGGAATGCTGCATCAAACCAAGGTCCCATCTGCTCTCTCTCAGGTGGATGTAAAAGAACCCATGGCACTATTTCGAAGAAGAGCAGAGGAGTTGTCCTCGGTGTCCTGACCAATATTTATCCCTCAATAAAAACGCTGGAAAAACTTTTTATGCAGTGAGTGGTTAGGATCTGGAATGCACTACCTGAAAGGGAATTGGATAAGTACCTGAAGGAAAAAAAATTGCATGGCTACAGAGAAAGGGCGGGGGAGTGGACATTGCTGAAGTGCTGTTGCAGAGAGCTGGCCTGGGCTGAATGGTCTCCTTCTGTGCTGTAACCATTCTATGATTCTATCAACATCACTAAAAAAAACAGATTATTTAGTCATTATCACAACGCTGTTTGTGGGAGCTTGCTGTGCGCAAATTGGCTGCCATGTTTTCCTACATTACAACAGTGACTACACTACAAAAAAAAAGTATCTTACTGTCTGTAAAGCGCTTTGGGACATCAGGAAAAACTTTTATACGCTGTGAGTGGTTAGGCAAAATGCAAGAATCTATCATTAGGGCCATGGTAACATGGCACTTAGAAAAATCGTAATATGATTAGGCAGAGTCAACATGGTTTTATGAAAGGGAACTCATGCTTGACAAATCTGTTAGAGTTTTTTGAAGATGTAACTAGTAGGATGGATAAGGGAGAACCAGTAGATGTAGTATATTTGGATTTTCAAAAAGCTTTCAATAAGATGCCATACAAGAGGTTATTACACAAAATTAGGACTCATGGAATTGGGGGTAATATATTAGCATGGATTGAGGATTGGTTAATGGACAAAGAATAAACGGGACTATTTCAGGTTGGCAGGCTGAAACTAGTTGGGTACTGCAAGGATCAGTGCTTGGGCCTCAGCTATTTACAATCTATATTAATGACTTAGATGAAGGGACTGAGTGTAACCTATCGAAGTTTGCTGATGATACAAAGTTAGGTGGGAAAGTAAGTTGTGAGGAGGACGCAAAGAGGCTGCAGAGAGATATAGACAGGTTGACTGAGTGGGTAAGAACATGGCAAATGGAATACAGGTAGACTACCTTTTATCCGAACTTCCGAAAACCGAAGGTTTTTTCATTCAGCGTAAGTCGTGCGCACGACATGACCAGAGTGGCGCATGACTTACGCTGAGCAGAGGGTCAGCGTAAGTCGTGCGCACGACCCCGACCCCTGCCGACGACCCCCCCGCCGACCCCCCCGTGGACCCCCGCCGACCACCCCCGCCGACCCCGACTCCCGCGGACCCCGACTCCCGCCGACCCCCCCGCCGACGCCGACCCACCCCCGACAAATTTCCCAGTCTTATAAAATACCTTCCGAAATCCGAAATTTTCCGAAAACCGAAACACGGCTGGTCCCGAGGTTTTCGGATAAAGGATAGTCTACCTGTACAATGTGGGGAAGTGTGAAGTTATCCACTTTGGCAGAAAAAATAAAAAAGCAGAATATTTTTTGAATGGTGAGAGACTGGGAAATGCTTGCATTCAGAGGGACCTGGGTGTCCTTGTATATGAATCACAGAAAGCTAACATGCAGGTACAGCAAGCAATTAAGAAAGCAAATTGTATGTTAGCTTTTGTTACAAAGGGATTAGAGTAAAGAAGTCTCACTACAATTATACAGGGCATTGGTGAGATCACGCCTGGAGTACTGTGTGCAGTTCTGGTCTCCTTACCTAGGGAAAGATATACTTGCCTTAGAGGGAGTGCAATGAAGGTTCACCAGACTGGTTCCTGGGATGAGGGGATTGCCCTATGAGGAGAGATTAAGTAGACTAGGCCTATATTCCCTAGAGTTTAGAAGAATGAGAGGTGATCTAATTGAAACAAATAAAATTCTTAAGGGGCTTGACAGGGTTAATGCTGGGAAAATGTTTCCCCTGGCTGGGGAATCTAGAACATGGGGTCACAGTCTCCGAATAAGGGGTCGGTCATTTAGGACTGAGATGAGGAGAAATTTCTTCACTCAAAGGGTTGTGAATCTTTGGAATTTTCTACCCCAAAGAGCTGTGGATGCTCAGTTGTTGAGTATATTCAAGACAGAGGTTGGTGAATTTTTGGGAACTAAGGGAATTAAGGGATATGGGGATAGTGCGGGAAGGTGGAGTTGAAGTTGAAGATCAGCCATGATCTTGCTGAATGGCAGAGCAGGCTCGAAGGGCCAAATGGTCTACTCCAGCTCCTATTTCTTCTGTTCTTGTGTCTAGTGGTCGTGAAAGGCGCGATATAATTGCACGTCTTTCTTTTAGAATGACCAAGTAATCTGTTTTAGTAATGTTGGTTGAGGGATAAATATTGGCCAGGACAACAGGGAGAACTTCCCTGCTCTTGCGTCCACCTGAGAGGGCAGACAGGGCCTCAGTTTAACATCTCATCCAAAGGACGGCACCTCTGACAGTGCAGCATTACCTCAGTCTAGATTTTGTGCTCAGGTTTCTGGAGTGGAACTTGAACCTACAACCTTCTGACTGAGAGGTGAGAGTGAGACTGACTGAGCCACAGATGAAATGCAGTAATGTAATTAATGTCATTTTATTCACCATCATTACTGCAAGATTTGATCACCATGGTACAATCAGTGAGGCTGTATTCCCAGTGAGAAACTCACTAAACAGCAGCAGCCTGAGTGAACTCACCCGACTTGTCTGCCATTTGCTGCTGAATGCCAAGCTTACCAACTGGAACTTCTGGTAATACCACGGTGTTATTTTGTGTTAACAGCATGAATATGACGGGAAGAAAAGAACTGGGGGAGTTCACAGTTTTGCATGCTCTTACTGGCTGGTTTCCCGAGATCATCCCACTTCGGTAAGTATTCGTGATAAAATTCATTTGGAAGTTTCCAGCTTAAATCAATTGGTTACTGTGTTTGTCAACTTGCATATTGGAAACAAGGCAGATGGTACATTCTTAAGTTATAGTGTAATAAATTACAAGTTTCACATTCACAATTCCTCAGATAATGAAGCAGTCCATGCCCGCATGAAACAAGACCTGGACGACGTTCAGGCTTGGGCTGATAAGTGCAGGTAACATTCACACCACACAAGTGCCAGGCAAAGACCATCTCCAACAAGCGAGAGTCTAACCATCGCCCCTTGACATTCAACGGCATTACCATCACCAAATCCCCCACCATCAACATCTTAGGGGTCACCATTGACCAGAAACTTAACTGGACCAGCCACATAAATACTGTGGCAACAAGAGCAGGTCAGAGTCTAGGTATTCTGCACCGAGTGTCTCACCTCCTGACTCCCCAAAGCCTTTCCACCATCTACAAGGCACAAGTCAGGAGTGTGATGGAATACTCTCCACTTGCCTGGATGAGTGCAGCTCCAACATTCGAGAAGCTCAACACCATCCAGGACAAAGCAGCCTGCTTGATTGGCACCCCATCCACGACCATAAACATTCACTCCCTCCACCACTGATGTACCGTGGCTACAGTGTGTACCATCTGCAAAATGCACTGCAGCAACTCGCCAATGCTTCTTCGACAGCACCTCCCAAACCCACGACCTCTTCCACCTAGAAGGACAAGGGCAGCAGACGCATGGGAACACCACCACCTCCAAGTTCCCCTCCAAGTCACACACCATCCTGCCTTGGAAATATATCGCCGAACCTTCATCGTCGCTGGGTCAAAATCCAGGAACTCCCTCCCTAACAGCACTGTGGGAGTACCTTCACCACATGGACTGCAGTGGTTCAAGAAGGCAGCTCACCACCACCTTCACGAGGGCAATTAGGGATGGGGAATAAACGCTGGCCTTGCCAGCGATGCCCATATCCCATAAACGAATAAAAATTTTTTTATGGCACTGTCAAACAATATAGCCTAGAAATTGCAGTTGGCAATATTAGTTGGTGTATTGTGCATTCCCACTTCCTTTGCCCCACCATTGGCGGCCATGCCTTCAGCTGTCTGGACCCGAAGCTCTGGAAGTCCCTCCCGAAGCTTCTCCACCTCTATCTCCTCCTCTAAGACATTTCTTAAACTTACCTCTTTGACCAAGCTTTTGATCATCGAATGTCTCCTTCTTTGGCTGATAACGCTCCTGCGAAGCACCTTGCAACATGTTCTGACGTGAAAAGCGTTATAGGGTTGTAAGTAGTTATTATCAATGAATGATTCTGAAGTAAAGTACCTACTGGTAAAAATTTCACATTCCGCAGTGCCTCCTACTAGTAAAGGTGCATCATTCTGCTTGTGGCAATCGTGAGTTGTGTTGCGACCTCACTTCTATCTGGGCATAATCTTAAATCTCTTGGTGTTAGGGGTGGCATTCCAGTATTGTATTATCTGAAGGAGTGGGGAGGAGAGTGCCAGCATTAACTGTGAGGGAGTGGGGAGGAGAGTGCCAGCATTAACTGTGAGGGAGTGGGAGGAGAGAGTGTCAGCATTAACTGTGAGGGAGTGGGGAGGAGAGTGCCAGCATTAACTGTGAGGGAGTGGGGAGGAGAGAGTGTCAGCATTAACTGTGAGGGAGTGTGGAGGAGAGAGTGTCAGCATTAACTGTGAGAGAGTGGGGATGAGAGAGTGTCAGCATTAACTGAGAGTGGGGAGGAGAGAGTGTCAGCATTAACTGTGAGAGAGTGGGGAGGAGAGAGTGTCAGCATTAACTGTGAGGGAGTGGGGAGGAGAGAGTGTCAGCATTAACTGCGGGAGAGCGTGGAGGAGAGAGTGTCAGCATTAACTGTGTGGGAGTGGGGAGGAAAAAGTATTGGTGTTAGATCCGTGGTTCAGTGGATAAATAATTACACGGATGCTGTACATAAACAAATAACAGGTCTTTACTGGAGGAGGGTAATCTCTAGACTGGGGTACAGAGGCATGCGCACAGCTTATATACCGGTGTGGTCACTGCCGGTCCTACAGTATACAGGAGCTGTAAAAAGTAGTTCTGACTTAAAGCACATACACTACAATTCCTCCCTTTTTAGATTAATAATACCCCCTTACTATTCAAATAACAATTACATTTTTACATGTACATTCAATAACAAAAGAACATTTATAGATTCAGTCTTTGGGGCGGCTTCATGACCCTTTTGGGATAGCGCCTTTCCGGATGTTCTTGTTCTTGGTGCAGAGGCGATTCTGAACCCCTTTCATCGGGTAGTTCATCGGGTTCCACTGCTACTGGGTCTGAAGTAGATACTACTGGTATGTCGGGTTCATCCCCAGGTACTCGAGACATGGGGTTGACGCATTCCTGTGATGCTGAGATCTGATCGACATGGCGTCTCACACTGTTCTCCCCGACACCCATTGTGTACATTAATGGCCCCTGCCTTGTACATATCGTTCCGGGTTGCCACTTCTCTGTTCGCTAGTCCCGGGCCAAGACTGGTTGCCCTACATTGAAGCTCCTTGTCGGCTTCTCGTTGATGTGCTGGAATTGTTTGTCCTCAACATTTCTTCGCACATTTGGTCTGAGCAAGTCCAGACGAGATCTCAACCTTCGGTTAAAGAACATCATGGCCAGGGTCTGGTTGGTAACTGCATGTGTCGCGTTTCGGTAGGCTAATAAGAAATTGTCCATCTTATGCTGTAGTGGAATTTCCTCGTCGCACATGGCCTTTATCGCCTTCTTAAAGGTTTGTACGAACCTCTCAGCCAATCCATTGGTGGCTGGATGATACGGGGCGGATGTGTAATGCCTTACCCCATTCCTTTTCATGAATTTTTGGAACTCATCGGACACAAACTGTGGTCCATTATCAGAGCAGATCTGTGTTGTATCCGTGTGTTAATGGAGACACGGAATGCGGAGTTGGTTTAACAGGTAGTTACTGAACAAAGTCTGGAGGTGAACTAAAAGATACAAGACACTATACAGGCTTATATACCCGAGTGGTCACTACCGGTATTACAGTACACAGGGGCTCTGAAAGGTACATACACTACAATTCCTCCCCTTTTAGCTAATTAGTACATAACATTTTTAAGTAATCATTAATTAACATGTTTACAAGAACAATAATCTACACATTTGCTGCAGTTAATCAATTATAAGTCAGTCTCTCTGGAGGCTTCCTGACTCGGTCCGGATAACGCCTCGGTGGTGTAGTAGTTTTCGGTGGTGTAGTAGGTTCTTTTGGCAAGGTCGATTCGGCTTGACTGCCAGTGTCGGGTTCATCTGGTTCCAGTATCACTGGATCGGAGGTAGATACTATGGGTATCTCTGCTTCATCAGTAGGCGTATAGAGTTGTGGTGTAGGTTGTCCCTTTTCGGATGACTCTATGATCTGGTCAGCATGGCGCCTTATTATGCTTTCTCTAATGTCCACGGTATACATCAGCGGTCCTAGTCGTGTGCAAATAGTTCCAGGCTGCCATTTCTCGGTACGGTAGTCCCGGGCCAAAACTTGTTGACCTATCTGGAAGGTTCTAGTTGGCCTTTCATTCATGCCTTGAGATTGCCGGTTCTCTACATCCCTTCTGATGTTTGGCTTGATCAAATCCAGCCGGCATCTTAGTCTTCTATTGAAAAACATCATGGCGGGAGTTTGGTTTGTAACCACATGTGTTGCATTCCTGTACGCAAACAAGAAGTTATCTACCTTATGTTGTAGATTTATGTCTTCATTACCCATGGCCTTTATGGCCTTCTTGAAGGTCTGGACAAACCTTTCAGCTAATCCATTGGTGGCGGGATGGTATGGGGCGGACGTGTAGTGCTTAACCCCATTGTTTTTTAAGAACTTCCTGAATTCTTCGGACACAAATTGTGGTCCATTATCAGAACAGATCTGTTCAGGCAGCCCATTCCTGGCAAATATGGTCCTTAATACTGTGATGCTTTTTTCCGTGGTGGTGGAGGACATCTTTATTACCTCCGGCCACTTGGAGTGTGCATCAACCGCGATTAAGAACATTGAGTCCATAAATGGACCAGCAAAGTCGATGTGCACCCTTTGCCATGGAGATGAGGGCCACTCCCATGGATGTAGAGGGGCTTGTGGTGGGGCGTTTTGGACCTTCTGGCATCCTAGACAGCTCTTGGTCATTTCTTCGATGTCTCCATCGATACCTGGCCACCACACAAACGCTCTGGCTAGGTTTTTCATTTTCACTCCACCCAGATGCCCCTCGTGAAGCTCCTTCAGCACTTTATCCTGGAGTTTGGGTGGAATCACCACTCTGGATCCACACATCAAGGTTCCTCGGCACACTGACAGCTGTTCTCTTCTTTGCGAGAATGCTGGCAACAGTGGTTCGCCATGTGCTGGCCATCCCTTCACCGTTAAATCGTAGACTCGTGAGAGAGTCGGGTCATTTCTCGTTTCCTTTTCAATGGTAGAATTTGTTACTGGTAGACATTCCACTATGGTTGAGTGGAACATCTCCACTGGGTCCACTGTAGGTGCCTCTTCTACCATTGGCAACGGTAGGCGCGATAAACCATCGGCATTCCCATGCTGTTTTGATCCTTTGTATTCTATGTCATATTGGTGTGCCCCTAGGAAAAGGGACCACCTCTGTAGACTTTGCGCTGTCATAATGGGAACGCCCTTTTTAGGGTTGAATATGGAGACGAGGGGTTGATGGTCAGTCAACAAGGTAAACTTTTGTCCGTGTAGGTAATGGTTGAATTTCTTCACTCCCCACACCAGGCTGAGTGCTTCCCTGTCGATCTGGGCATAGTTACGCTCAGCTGAGTTCAATGAGCGTGACGCAAAAGCTATCGGCCGCTCCGAGCCATCAGGGAATCTATGCGATAATACCGCTCCTACGCCATAAGGGGATGCATCGCACGCCAGTCTGATTGGCAGTGATGGGTTGTAATGAGCCAACACTTCCTTGGATGTGATCAAGCCTTTGCATTTATGGAAGACACGTTTAGTCTTCGCTCCATTTCCAAATTACTCCCGTTTGTAGCAGTGCGTTAAGAGGGTGCAGAACAGTTGACAAGTTCGGTAAAAACTTATGATAGTAATTTATCAATCCCAGGAACGACCTTAATTGTGAGACATTTTCAGGTGCTGGGGCTTTTATGACCGCTTCAACTTTTTCAGGTGACTTATGCAACCCTTCTTCGTTAATTATATGGCCACAATATGATATTTGTTTCTGAAATAATTCACACTTGGGGCGATTTGCTCGTAGGCCCTGTTCTCTCAGCCTAGTGAGCACCTGCTCCAAATTGGCAAGGTGCTCGTTGTCATTTTCTCCTGTTACAAGGATGTCGTCTAGGTAGCATTGAGTCCCCGGAATCCCTTGCAGGACTTGCTCCATAGCTCTTTGCCAGATAGCTGGAGCTGATGCTACTCCGAAAACCAGTCGATTGTACTGGTACAGGCCTTTGTGTGTGTTTATCATGAGATACTTTTTAGAGGCCTCCTCAACCTCCATCTGTAGATATGCCTGAGCCAAGTCAATTTTGGTGAAACGTTTCCCTCTGGATAGTGAGGCGAAAATATCTTCTATCCTCGGAAGAGGATACTGTACCGTGTGAAGGACCGGGTTTACAGTCACCTTGAGGTCCCCACAGATGCGAATTTTTCTCTGTTCTTCAGATTTATCATTATTCAACGTTTTCTTCATGACCGGGACGATGGGTGTTGCCCACTCGCTCCAATCTATCTTGGATAATACGCCTGCCTTTTCCAAATTCTCCAGCTCTGCCTCGACTGCTGGACGAATTGCGTATGGCACCGGCCTTTGCCTTAAAAAACTTGGGAATTGCCGCATCTTCCACTTTTATTGAGGCGGTGACGCCTTTCAAGGTTCCTAGTTCCTGTTGAAACACTTCTTTGGCGTTGGCCAAGATGTCTTTTAATCGTTCAGGTATGACGTCATCATCATTTTTTTTCTTACTGGTCACTGTCAGTGCCTGAATGGAGTGCCAGTCTAAACGTATCTTCCTGATCCATTCACGTCCCAACAGCGGTGGACTACCATCTTGCAGAACGTATAAATACAACTTCTATATTTCCTTGCCGTTGTACACAACAGGCACCCTTATTTTCCCTCTGGGGTATACTTTCTGCCCCGTATGTGTCTTCAAGATAATGGATGTGTCTTTCAAAGGTATATGCGGAAATAGCCGCTCGTAATGCCGTCGACTTATGACGGTCAGAGCTGATCCTGTATCTAGCTCCATTTTAACTGGGGACCCCGCTATCGTGAGGGTTACCAAATGGTCTGGTAATCTTCTTTGGCAATTACATTATGTAATTTGAGACAGCTTAGTCTCTTGTTTCCGGAGTCGCTATCGCTCTTCTGGTCTTCGGAGCTACTGTCCGTCATCATTTGTACCTTTCTGTACTTTTCCTTATTGATTTTTTTTCTGTCAGTGGATTTTTTGTTTCCAGATCGGCATACATGTGCAATGTGTGCCATCTTTCCGCATTGCCTGCATGCTTTGTCCTTGAACCAGCAGTCCCTCTGGTCATGGGTGGATCTGCCGCAGCGATAACATCTCTCGAAACCCTGTGTCATTTCATGGGTGCCGAAGTCCTGTGGCTTTTGCTGTATCTCTGCAGCTCCTCTTGCGGCTGCTTCGTATGATACAGCCACACTGAAAGCCTTGTCCAGTGTCAAATCTTTCTCAGAAAGTAGCCTGTTCTGTGTTCCTTCACTTAGGAGACCGCAGACGAATTTGTCTCGTAGAGAATCTGCCAGTCCTGCCCCGAATTGGCAGTGCTTTGACAGCCTTCTGAATTCGGTGAGGTAGTCAGCGTTACTTTCATTCTTGTGCTGATTCCTCCTGAAAAATTTGAATCGTTCCGCTATCAGCAGCGGTGTTGGGTTTAAGTGCTCCTGTAAGGTATCAAAAATCTCCTTAAAATTCTTGTCCATCGGTTTGGCTGGAGTGATTAAGTTTCGTAACAGCCCGTATGTCCTTGCGCCCATCAGATTTAGAAGTACCGATGCCTTTTTATCATCCTCTACTTCATTCGCTGTGCAATATACCTCCACTCTTTCCACATATGTGGTCCAATCCTCTATATTACTATCGAAAGCAGTAATATTGCCAGTCTTAGGCATCCTGAAAATCAAAAATGTCGCCTCCCGCGGTTTCCTTTCTTCCCTGCCGAGAAAAAATGGCGCCTCCCGCGCTTTCCCGCCGCTGCCGCTGCTGACAACGCTGTTCTCCGCAGTTTTTATTTACACAGATATTTTTAATAGTTGGAGACTCGTTCCCGCCGGATCTCTGGGACTTTTCCCTCCCTCTGCTTGGTCCGAACGGCGACCTGCTTTGCAGCGCCGGCCGTCTCCCGAGTGCTCCACCCTCCGTCTCTGTTTCCCTCCGCCTTCCGACTCGCTGCTCGGCCCCGCTGCAGAGCCACCCGATGGAGCCCCAGCCCGCCGCCCAGGAAGGATTAGTGCAGTACCTGCCACCAGCCCGGCTAGCTGGTGAAACCACAGTTTTTTTTTTTTTCTTCGACCTTCGTCTGAGCAATCAATCTCCTTGGTGTGCTGCCGAATTGCAGGTAAGTCCGTTTCCAATTCGTCGCCACTGTTGTATCCGTGTGTTAATGGAGACACGGAATGCAGGAGTTGGTTTAACAGGTGTTTACTAAACAAAGTCTCGAGGTGAACTAAAAGATACAAGACGCTATACAGGCTTATATACCCGAGGGGTCACTACCGGTATTACAGTACACAGGGGCCCTTAAAGGTACATACACTACAATTTGCTCTGGCAACCCGTTTCTGGCAAATATGGTCCGTAGGACTGCAATCGTTTTCTCTGTAGTGGTTGAAGACATCTTTATCACCTCAGGCCACTTTGAATGAGCATCCACTGCTATTAAGAACATTGAGTCCATGAATGGACCAGCGAAATCAATGTGCACCTGTTGCCATGGAGAGGAGGGCCACTCCCATGGGTGTAGAGGGGCATGTGGTGGTGCATTTTGGACCTTCTGGCATCCTAAGCAGCTCTTAGTTAGGTCTTCGATTTGTTGATCGATTCCCGGCCACCACACATAAGCCCTAGCTAGGCTTTTCATTTACACTCCCCCCAGATGACCTTCATGTAGCTCATTTAGCACTCTCTCCCTTAACTTGGGTGGAATCACCACTCTGGATCCACACATCACTGTCCCCTGGCATACTGACAGCTGTTCTCTTCTGGATGAGAATGCTGGCAACAGTGAGTCGCCATGTGTTGGCCATCCGCTCACCGTCAATTCATATACCCATGACAGCGTTGGATCATTGCGGGTCTCCTTCTCTATATCCGCATTTGTTACTGGCAATTGTTCAATTATCGACGAATAAAATATCTCGATAGGGTCCACTGCTGGTGCTTCCTCCACAGTAGGCAGTGGCAGGCGCGATAGCCCATCAGCGTTCCCATGCTGTCTCGTGCCTTTATATTCTATTTCATATTGATTCGCCCCTAGAAACAGGGACCATCTTTGTAACCGCTGTGCAGTCATCACTGGCACGCCCTTCTTAGGATTAAAGATGGAGACAAGTGGTTGGTGGTCAGTCAGCAAGGTGAACTTCTGTCCATGCAGATAGTGGTTGAATTTTTTTACTCCCCATACTAGGCTGAGGGCCTCCCTGTCAATCTGGGCATAGTTGCGCTCGGCTGAGGTTAGTGACCGAGACGCAAAAGCTACTGGCCTCTCCACCCCGTCTGGGAATTTGTGCGACAGCACCGCTCCAATGCCGTAGGGTGATGCATCACATGCCAAACGAATTGGTAGTGCTGGGTTGAAATGGGCCAACACCTCTTTTGATGTGATCAATTCTTTACACTTCTGGAAAGCTCGTCTACGTTCGTCATCCCACGTCCATGGTACCCCTGTTTGCAGTAGGGTGTTCAGCGGGTGTAATACCGTAGACAAATTTGGTAAGAACTTGTGGTGATAGTTTACCAGCCCGAGGAACGACCTCAGTTGTGACACATTTTCCGGTGCTGGAGCCTTGACTACTGCCTCTATCTTGTCAGGGGACTTATGTAACCCCTCTTCATCGATGACGTGGTCGCAATACGAGATCTGTTTCTGGAAAAACTCGCACTTGTGGCGATTAGCTCGTAGCCCATATTCCTTTAATCTGGCGAGCACCTTCTCCAAGTTAGCGAGGTGATCACCGTCATTTTCGCCCGTGACCAAGATGTCGTCCAAATAACACTGGGTCCCTGGAATCCCTTGCAGGGCCTGATCCATCGCCCTTTGCCAGATAGCCAGAGCCGAGGCTACTCCAAACACCAGCCAGTTGTATTGATAGAGACCTTTATGGGTGTTGATCGTAAGGTAATGTTTCGAAGCTTCTTCTACCTCCATTTGCAAGTACGCCTGGGCTAGATCAATTTTGGTGAAGCGTTTACCACCAGATAGCGAGGCGAAAATATCCTCAATTCGTGGAAGCGGATATTGCACCGTGTGAAGGACTGGGTTCACTGTCACCTTAAAATCCCCACAGATGCGGACCTTCTTTGGTTCCCCAGGCGTATTACTCAACGACCTCTTCATTACAGGAACGATGGGTGTAGCCCACTCGCTCCAGTCCACTTTGGACAGTACTCCTGAATGTTCCAACCCTTCCAGCTCTGCTTCAACCGCTGGTCTGATCGCATAAGACACTGGTCTGGCCTTCAGAAACTTTGGGCTTGCATTATCCTCTATTTTAATTGTTGCTGTTATTCCTTTTAGTGTTCCTAGTCCCTCCTGGAACACTTCTTTTGTGTCAGTTAGCATTTTTGACAGTCGTCCAGGTGTGACGTCGTCATCCTTTTTGGCCTCCACCTTCAGTGCCTGTATGGAATGCCAATCTAAATGTATCTTCCGGATCCATTCACGTCCTAACAGTGGTGGTCCTCCATTTGGCAATACATATATATCCATTTTAGGTATTTCCTGACCTTTATATGTCACTTTCACCCTTATTTTTCCTTTGAGGTAGACTTTTTGCCCCGTATACGTCTTCAAGACAATCTCTGTAGCTTTCAAGGGTATGTGTGAAAATAGCCGCTTGTAGTCTCTTTGATTTATGACTGTTAGAGCTGGCCCTCTGTCCAATTCCATTTCCACTTGGACTCTGTCTATCTTGAGTGTAAGCAAGATAGTCTGGTGATTTTCCATTTCGGTTACATTATGTAGTTTTAGACAACCCAGCTCCTTGCTTCCGGAGTCTGTATCACTTTTCTGTTCGTCTGAACCACTGTCCATCACCTGGTGTACCTTTTTGTACTTCTCCTGTGGAGATTTCTCACTGTTGGTTTTCTTCCCAGACCTGCAGACTCTTGCTATGTGTCCTGTGGTGTATGTGCCTTTAAGAGCCCCTGTATACTGTAATGCCGGTAATGGCCACTCGGGCTATATAAGCCTGTATAGTGTCTTGTATCTTTTAGTTCACCTCCAGACTTTGTTCAGTAAACACCTGTTAAACCAACTCCTGCATTCCGTGTCTCCATTAACACACGGATACAACAGTGGCGACGAATTGGAAACGGACTTACCTGCAATTCGGCAGCACCTCAAGGAGATCGATTCCTCAGACGAAAGTCGAAGAAAAACAAGAAAGAAAAGGGAAAGGCTGTGGTTTCACCGGCTGGCCGAGCTGGTGGCAGGTACTGCAGTGGTCCTTCCTGGGCGGCGGGCTGGGGCTCCATCGGCTGGCTCTGCAGCGGAGCCGAGCAGCGAAGGCGGAGGTAAACAGAGACAGAGGGGGGGCGCACTCGGGAGACGGCCGGCGCTGCAAAGCAGGTCGGCGTTCGGACCAAGCAGAGGGAGGGAAAAGTCCCAGAGAGTCCGGCGGGAACGAGTCTCCACCGATAGAAAAAAAAACCTATGTAAATAAAAACCGTAGAGAACATCGTTGTCAGCAGCAGCAGCGGCGGGAAAGCGCGGGAAGCACCATTTTTTTTTCTGCAGGGAAGAAAGGAAAGCCATTTTTTTTCAGGATGCCTAAGGCTGGCAATATTAATGCTTTCGATAGCGATATAGAGGATTGGACCACATATGTGGAAAGAGTGGAGGTATATTGCACAGCAAATGAAATAGAAGATAATAAAAAGGCGTCAGTACTTCTAAATCTAATGGGCGCAAGGACATACGGGCTGTTACGAAACTTAATCACTCCAGCCAAACCAAAGGACAAGAATTTTAAGGAGATTGTTGATACCCTACAGGAGCACTTAAACCCAACACCGCTGCTGATAGCGGAACGATTCAAATTCTTCAAGAGGAATCAGCACAAGAATGAAAGTAACACTGATTACCTCACCGAATTAAGGAAGCTGTCAAAGCACTGCCAATTCGGGGCAGGACTGGCAGAGTCTCTTCGAGACAAATTCGTCTGCGGTCTCCTAAGTGAAGGAACACAGAAAAGGCTACTTTCTGAGAAAGATTTGACACTGGACAAGGCTTTCAGTGTGGCTGTATCATACGAAGCAGCCGCAAGAGGAGCTGCAGAGATACAGCAACTCTGTATAGCGACTCCGGAAACAAGAGACTAAGCTGTCTCAAATTACATAATGTAATTGCCAAAGAAGATTACCAGACCATTTGGGTTACCCTCATGATAGCGGGGTCCCCAGTTAAAATGGAGCTAGATACAGGATCAGCTCTTACCGTCATAAGTCGACGGGATTACGAGCGGCTATTTCCGCATATACCTTTGAAAGACACATCCATTATCTTGAAGACACATACGGGGCAGAAAGTATACCCCAAAGGGAAAATAAAGGTGCCTGTTGTATACAACGGCAAGGAAATACAGAAGTTATATTTATACGTTCTGCAAGATGGTGGTCCACCGCTGTTGGGACGTGAATGGATCAGGAAGATACGTTTAGACTGGCACTCCATTCAGGCACTGACGGTGACCAGTAAGAAAAAAAATGATGATGACGTCATACCTGAACGATTAAAAGACATCTTGGCCAATGCCAAGGAAGTGTTTCAACAGGAACTAGGAACCTTGAAAGGCGTCACCGCCTCAATAAAAGTGGAAGATGCGGCAATTCCCAAGTTTTTTAAGGCAAAGGCCGGTGCCATACGCAATTCGTCCAGCAGTCGAGGCAGAGCTGGAGAATTTGGAAAAGGCAGGCGTATTATCCAAGATAGATTGGAGCGAGTGGGCAACACCCATCGTCCCGGTCATGAAGAAAACGTTGAATAATGATAAATCTGAAGAACAGAGAAAAATTCGCATCTGTGGGGGCTTCAAGGTGACTGTAAACCCGGTCCTTCACACAGTACAGTATCCTCTTCCGAGGATAGAAGATATTTTCGCCTCACTATCCGGAGGGAAACGTTTCACCAAAATTGACTTGGCTCAGGCATATCTACAGATGGAGGTTGAAGAGGCCTCTAAAAAGTATCTCACGATAAATACACACAAAGGCCTGTACCAGTACAATCGACTGGTTTTCGGAGTAGCATCTGGCAAAGAGCTATGGAGCAAGTCCTCCAAGGGATTCCGGGGACTCAATGCTACCTAGACGACATCCTTGTAACAGGAGAAAACGACAACGAGCACCTTGCCAATTTGGAGCAGGTGCTCACTAGGTTGAGAGAACGGGGCCTACGAGCAAATCGCCCCAAGTGCGAATTTTTCCAGAAACAAATATCATATTGTGGCCACATAATTAACGAGGAAGGGTTGCATAAGTCACCTGAAAAAATTGAAGCTGTCATAAAAGCCCCAGCACCTGAAAATGTCTCACAATTAAGGTCGTTCCTGGGATTGATAAATTACTATCATAAATTTTTACCGAACTTGTCAACTGTTCTGCACCCTCTTAACGCACTGCTACAAACGGGAGTAATTTGGAAATGGAGCGAAGACTAAACGTGTCTTCCATAAATGCAAAGGCTTGATCACATCCAAGGAAGTGTTGGCTCATTACAACCCATCACTGCCAATCAGACTGGCGTGCGATGCATCCCCTTACGGCGTAGGAGCGGTATTATCGCATAGATTCCCTGATGGCTCGGAGCGGCCGATAGCTTTTGCGTCACGCTCATTGAACTCAGCTGAGCGTAACTATGCCCAGATCGACAGGGAAGCACTTAGCCTGGTATGGGGAGTGAAGAAATTCAACCATTACCTACACGGAGAAAAATTTACCTTGTTGACTGACCATCAACCCCTCGTCTCCATATTCAACCCTAAAAAGTGTGTTCCCATTATGACAGCGCAAAGGCTACAGAGGTGGTCCCTTTTCCTAGGGGCACACCAATATGACATAGAATACAAAGGATCAAAACAGCATGGGAATGCTGACGGTTTATCGTGCCTACCGTTGCCAACGGTAGAAGAGGCACCTACATTGGACCCAGTGGAGATGTTCCACTCAACCATAGTGGAATGTCTACCAGTAACAAATTCTGCCATTGAAAAGGAAACCAGGAATGACCGGACTCTCTCACGAGTCTACGATTTAACGGTGAAATGATTGCCAGCACATGGCGAACCACTGTTGCCAGCATTCTCGCAAAGAAGAGAACAGCTGTCAGTGTGCCGAGGAACCTTGATGTGTGAATCCAGAGTGGCGATTCCACCGAAACTCCAGGATAAAGTGCTAAAGGAGCTTCTCGAGGGGCATCTGGGTGGAGTGAAAATGAAGAACCTAGCCAGAGCGTTTGTGTGGTGGCCAGGTATTGATGGAGACATCGAAGAAATGACCAAGAGCTGCCTAGGATGCCAGAAGGTCCAAAACGCCCCACCACAAGCCCCTCTACATCCATGGGAGTGGCCCTCATCTCCATGGCAAAGGGTACACATCGACTTTGCTGGTCCATTTATGGACTCAATGTTCTTAATCGCGGTTGATGCACACTCCAAGTGGCCGGAGGTAATAAAGATGTCCTCCACCACCACGGAAAAAGCCATCACAGTATTAAGGACCATATTTGCCAGGAATGGGCTGCCTGAACAGATCTGTTCTGATAATGGACCGCAATTTGTGTCCGAAGAATTCAGGAAGTTCTTAAAAAAACAATGGGGTTAAGCACTACACGTCCGCCCCATACCATCCCGCCACCAATGGATTGGCTGAAAGGTTTGTCCAGACCTTCAAGAAGGCCATAAAGGGCATGGGTAATGAAGATATAAAACTTCAGCATAAGGTAGATAACTTCTTGTTTGCATACAGGAATGCAACACATGTGGTTACAAACCAAACTCCCGCCATGATGTTCTTCAATAGAAGCCTAAGATGCCGGCTGGATTTGATCAAGCCAAACATCAGAAGGGACGTGGAGAACCGGCAATTTCAAGGCATGAATGAAAGGCCAACTAGAACCTTCCAGATAAGTCAACAAGTTTTGGCCCGGGACTACCGTACTGAGAAATGGCAGCCTGGAACTATTTGCACACGACTAGGACCGCTGATGTATACCGTGGACATTGGAGAAAGCATAATAAGGCGCCATGCTGACCAGATCATAGAGTCCTCCGAAAAGGGACAACCTACACCACAACTCTATACGCCTAATGATGAAGCAGAGATACCCATAGTATCTACCTCCGATCCGGTGATACTGGAACCAGATGAACCCGACACTGGCATTCAAGCCGAATCGACCTTGCCAAAAGAACCTACTACACCACCAAAACCTACTACACCACCGAGGCGTTATCCAGACCGAGTCAGGAAGCCTCCAGAGAGACTGACTTATAATTGATTAACTGCAGCAAATGTGTAGATTATTGTTCTTGTAATATGTTAATTAAGGATTACTTAAAATATTATGTACCGGTTGTCTAAAAGGGGAGGAATTGTGGTGTATGTGCCTTTAAGAGCCCCTGTATACTGTAATGCCGGTAATGGCCACTCGGGCTATATAAGCCTGTATAGTGTCTTGTATCTGTTAGTTCACCTCCAGACAATGTTCAGTGAACACCTGTGAAACCTACTCCTGCATTCCGTGTCTCCATTAACACACGGATACAACATGTCTTGCTTTCCCACACTGTCTGCACACTTGGTCCTTGAACCAACAATCTTTCTGGTCATGTGTTGTTCTGCTGCAGCGATAGCACTTCCCTGTTCCATAGGTCATTTCGTTGGTGCCGTATTCTTGCGGTCTCCATTGTATCTCTGCAGCGCCCCTTGCGGCTGCTTCATGTGATACTGCCATACTGAAAGCTTTGTCCAGCGTAAGGTCCTTTTCTGATAGAAGCCGTTTCTGGGTTCCTTCACTTTGTAGCCCACACACAAACTTGTCCCTTAACGTGTCTGCTAGTCCCGCTCCATACTGGCAGTATTTCGATAGCTTGCGCAGTTCCGTTAGGTACTCAGCATTGCTTTCGTCTTTGTGTTGGTTCCTTTTATGGAACTTAAATCGTTCTGCTATCAGCAGCGGTATGGGGTTTAAGTGGTCCTGTAGAATTTCTACTATGCTTTCAAAATTCTTGTTTACCGGCTTCTCTGGGGTTATTAGATTTCGCAGTAACCCATAAGTTTTTGCACCCATGGAATTTAACAGAACCATTGCTTTATTAGCATCTGGCACTTCATTCGCCCTGCAGTACACCTCAATACGTTCCACATATGTCGCCCAATCTTCGACTTCATTGTCGAACGTAGAGATACTGCCACTCTTCGGCATCCTTGCTTGTGCGTTAACTATCACCAATGGCGCCTCCCGCGCTTCCCCTTCTTCTCCGCTGGCACAAAATGGCGTCTCCCGCGCTTTCCTTCCTTCCCACGCTCGCCTGTCTTCTCCGCTGCGGCTTCGCAAAATGGCGTCTCCCGCGCTCTTCCTTCTTCTCCGCGGCTCAATGGTGCCTCCCGCGCTCTCCCTGCTTCTCCGCGGCTCAATGGCGTCTCCCACGCTCTCCCTGCTTCTCCGCGGCTCAATGGCGTCTCCCCTTGCTTCGCCCCGCGGACCCTGATCAGCCCGTGATCCCTGGCTGTGCTCTGCGCGTTCTTCTCTTGATATTTGTCGACGCCGCTCAGTCTAGAACCCGGCTGTTTCTTACCCTCTCTCTCTCCGGTTTGCAGTATTTTTCCTCGACGCTGCTCGGTGATCAACCCCCGGCTGCGCCCTGCTCTCTTCACCCTCTTTCTTACCCCGTCGACGCTGCCCGGCTCTCTCTCTCTGCCGTCGGTCGGCTCCAGCCGCCGCTGCTCGGGAAGGGTCTGCTCTGGACCTGTCGTCGGTCTCTTACTGCTCGTTGTGGCTGGGGAACCAAGCCCGGCTCTCCACAGCCTCCCCAGTGAAGTTGGATCTCTGCCTGACTGCTGGGCGGTTGCTCGCGGTCGACACCCGTGCTCCTGGACTCGACTACTTTTTAAAAAATTTTTTATATTGCAGGTAGATTCGCATCAACACTCATCGCCACTGTTAGATCCATGGTTCAGTGGATAAATAATTACACGGATGCTGTACATAAACAAATAACAGGTCTTTACTGGAGGAGGGTAATCTCTAGACTGGGGTACAGAGGCATGCGCACAGCTTATATACCGGTGTGGTCACTGCCAGTACTACAGTATACAGGAGCTGTAAAAAGTAGTTCTGACTTTAAGCACATACACTACAATTGGCATTAACTGTGAGGGGGTGGGGAAGGAGACTGTCAGCATCAAATGTGAAGGAGTGAGGAGAGGAGAGTGTCAGCATTAACTGAGAGAGAGTGGGGAGGAGAGAGTGTCAGCATTAACTGTGTGGGAGTGGGGAGGAGAGAGTGTCAGAATTAACTGTGAGGGAGTGGGGAGGAGAGAGTATCAGCATTAACTGTGTGGGAGTGGGGAGGAGAGAGTGTCAGCATTAACTGTGTGGGAGTGGGGAGGAGAGAGTGTCAGCATTAACTGTGAGAAAGTGGGGAGGAGAGAGTGTCAGCATTAACTGAGCGAGTGGGGAGGAGAGAGTGTCAGCATTAACTGTGAGAAAGTGGGGAGGAGAGAGTGTCAGCATTAACTGAGGGAGTGGGGAGGAGAGAGTGTCAGCATTAACTGTGTGGAAGTGGAGAGGAGAGAGTGTCAGCATTAACTGTGAGCGAGTGGGGAGGAGTGTCAGCATTAACTGTGTGGGAGTGGGGAGGAGAGAGTGACAGCATTAACTGTGTGGGAGTGGGGAGGAGAGAGTGTCAGCATTAACTTTGAAAGTGGGGAGGAGAGAGTGTCAGTATTAACTGATTGGGGAGGAGAGAGTGTCAATATTAACTGTGAAAGTGGGGAGGAGAGAGTGTCAGCATTAACTGTGAAAGTGGGGAGGAGAGAGTGTCAGCATTAACTGTGATGATGGGGTGGAGAGTGTGTCAGCATTAACTGTGGGAGTTTGGGGAGGAAAGAGTGTCAGCATTAACTGTAAGTGATTGGGGAGGAGGTTGTCAGCATTAACTGAGGAATTGGGGAGGAGAGAGTGTCAGCATTAACTTTGAAAAAGAGGAAGAGAGACTGTCAGCATTAACTGTGAGAGGGTGGGGAGGAGAGAGTGTCAGCATTTACTGAGAGTGGGAAAGAGAAAGTGTAAGCACTAACTGAAAGTGGGGAGGAGAGAGTTTCAGCATTAACAGAGAGTGGGGAGGAGAGACTGTCAGCATTAACTGTGTGGTAGTGGGGAGGGAAGAGTGACAGCATTAACTGTGAGGGATTGGGGAAAGGTTGCCAGCATTTAATGGTACTATAATTGGTGGAATTGATTTAATTTAAATTAATTAAAGGGCAAGTCATGGCAGCAGAGCTCGGCCCCATGGCATGCTCCTCCTGCACTTCGTGGCAAATCAGGGACACTTCCTGTTTCCCTGACGACCATGTGTGCGGGAAGTGTATCCAGCTGCAGCTACTGGCAGACCGCATTGCGGCGCTGGAGCTGTGAATGGATACATACTGGAGCATTCACGATGCTGAGGACCTCGTGGCTATCACGTTTAATCAGTTGGTCACAACGCAGGTAAAGGCTGCACAGTCAGGAAGAGAATGGGTGACCGCCAGGCAGAGTAGTCGCGCATGCAGGTGCTGCAGGGGTCCCCTGTGGCCATCCCCCTCTCAAACAGATATACCCCTTTGGATATTGTTGGGGAGGATGGCTTATCAGGGGAAGGCAGCAGCAACCAACTTCCTGGCACCATGGGTGGTTCTGCTGCATGGGACGGGAGGAAAAAGAGCGGGAGAGCTATAGTGATAGGGGATTCTATTGTAATGGGAATAGATAGACGTTTCTGCGGCTGCAAATGAGACTCCAGGATGGTGTGTTGCCTCCCTGGTGCAAGGGTCAAGGATGTCTCGGAGCGGCTGCAGGGCATTCTGGAGGGGGAGGGTGAACAGCCAATTGTCGTGGTGCATAAGGTACCAACGATATAGGTAAAAAACGGGATGAGGTCCTAAAAGCTGAATATAGGGAGTTAGGAGGTAAATTAAAAAATAGGACCTCAAAGGTAGTAATTTCAGGATTGCTACCAGTGCCACATGCTAGTCAGAGTTGAAATAGAAGGATATTTCAGATGAATACGTGGCTAGAAGAATGGTGCAAGGGGGAGGGATTCAAATTCCTGGGACATTGGAACTGGTTCTGGGGGAGGTGGGACCAGTACAAACTGGACGGTTTGCACCTGGGTAGGACCAGGACCGATATCCTAGGGGGAGTGTTTGCTAGTGCTGTTGGGGAGGGTTTAAACTCAAATGGCAGGGGGTTGGGAACCTGTGCAGGGAGACAGAGGAAAGGGAAGCAAGGATAGAAGCAAAAGACAGGAAGGAGAAAAGCAAAAGTGGAAGTCGGAGAAATCAAGGGTGTAAATCAAACATGGTCACAGTAAACAATAATTCTAAAAGGTCTAAGAGTGTTAAAAAAAACAAGCCTGAAGGCTTTGTGTCTTAATGCGAGGAGCATTCGTAATAAGGTGGATGAATTAGCTGCGCAAATAGACGTAAACGGATATGATATAATTGGGATTACAGAGACATGGCTCCAGGGTGACCAAGGCTGAGAATTCAACATCCAGGGGTATTCAATATTCAGGAAAGACAGGCAAAAAGGAAAAGCTTGTGGGGTAGCATTGCTGGTTAAAGAGGAGATTAACACAATAGTAAGGAAGGATATTAGCTCTAATGATGTGGAATCTGTATGGCTAGAGCTGAGAAATACCATGGGGCAGAAAACATTAGTGGGAGTTGTATACAGACCCCCAAACAGTAATGCTGAGGTTTGGGATGACATTAAACGGGAAATTAGAGATGCGTGCAATAAGGGCAGAGCAGTTATCATGGGTGACTTTAATCTACATATAGATTGGTCTAAACAAATTAGTAACAATACCGTGGAAGAGGAATTCCTAGAGTGTATACGAGATGGTTTCCTGGACCAATATGTCCAGGAACCAACTAGAGATCAGGCCATCTTAGACTGGGTATTATGTAATGAGAAAGGATTAATTAGCAATCTTGTTGTGCGAGGCCCTATGGGGAGGAGCGATCAAAATATGATAGAATTCTTCATTAAGATGGAGAGTGAAGTAGTTGATTCAGAGACTTGGGTACTGAATTTAAATAAAGGAAACTACGATGGTATGAGGTGCGAGTTGGCTCGGATGGATTGGGGAATGTTACTTAAAGGGTTGATGGTGAATAGGCAACAGCAAACATTTAAAGATCGCCTGGATGAACTACAGAATTTGTTCATCCCTGTTTGGCATAAAAATAAAACAAAAAAGGTGACTCAACTGTGGCTAACAAGGGAAATTAGGGATAGCATCAGATCCAAGGAGAGGACATATAAATTGGCCAGAAAAAGCAGCAAACCTGAGGATTGGGGGCAGTTTAGGATTCAGCAAAGGAGGACAAAGGGATTAATTAAGAGGGGGAAAATAGAGTATGAGAGTAAGTTTGCAGGGAACATAAAAACTGACTGTAAAAGCTTCTATAGATATGTGAAGGGAAAAAGATTGGAAAAGTCAAGTGCAGGTCCCTTGCAGTCAGAATCAGGGGAATTTATAATGGGGAACAAAGACATGGGTGACCAATTAAATACATACTTTGGTTCTGTCTTCACAAAGGAGGACACAAATAAACTCCCAGAGATGTCGGGGAACATAGGGTCCAATGAGAGGGAGGAACTGAATGAAATCAGTATTTGTAGGGAAATGGTGTTAGGGAAATTGATGGGATTGAAGGCCGATAAATCCCCAGGGCTTGATCATCTGCATCCTAGGGTACTTAAGGAAGTGGCCCTAGAAATAGTAGATGCATTGCTGGTCATCTTCCAAAATTCTATAGACTCTGGAACAGTTCCCATGGATTGGAGGGTAGCTAATGTAACCCCACTATTTAAAAAAGGTGGTAGAGAAAAAACGGGGAATTATAGACTGGTAAGCCTGACATCAGTAGTGGGGAAAATGCTAGAGTCCATTATAAAAGATGTTGTAGGAGTCTACGTACTCCTAGCAAAAAATACTGAACTCGGAGAGGTTCAACAGAAAAGATTTAATTGTTGAGGCTGCATGCTGAACACAAAATGGAGTCAGAGACTACACAAAGTACGACTGCCTTTTTTCAGTGCACAGCTTCGACTGCTCCTCCCCCGCTCTGGGCTTAACTATGTTGCAGATCGAGTTTCTTAAAGGTGTGATCCATCTTAAAGGCATGATGCCTGATTTATAGTCTATGGACCGGAAAGCGGATTGTGTCCTTTCTGTGATCGGTACGCCACGCAGCTTCCCCCCAGAATCCGCTAGTAGGGAGTGTACGAACCGGCGTGGCGGCTTAATGGCACGGCCGGAACGGCTCTTGGCGGTTGGTGTCGGGAGCGGGGCGGTCGGATGCGTCGGGCTCTTAGGCGGTCTGCCCCGTGGTGGGGGTTGGCCCACTTGAACGGGTTCGTCGGGCTCTAGGTGCGCCAGCTTGAGCCGGTCGACCAACACCTTGTCAGTTCTGCTGCCCACTTTGAGGAGGAAGAACTTGTTCCCCGTCTGCAGTACCTTGTAGGGTCCGTCGTATGGGGGCCGTAGAGGTCCTTGGTGGGCGTCATGATGCACAAAAACAAATTTGGCCATGTGCAGGCTAGGTGGTACGCGGGTTGCTGGTTTGCCGTGCTGGCCGGTGGGTACCGGAGCGAACTGTTGTGCTCAGTTGGCGAAAGCGCGGCGTTGCTGGTCAGCCGACCAGGGGGTCGTGGCAGTGGGCAGGAACTCTCCGGGTACGCGCAGCGGCTGGACATACACGAGTTTTGCCGCCGAGGCTTGCAGGTCTTCCTTGACCGCGGAGCGTAGGCCGAGTAGCACCCACGGGAGGCGGTCGATCCAAGCCTCGTCCTCGAGGCTGGCGCGGAGGGACGCCTTCATGGACTTGTGGAATCGCTCGCACAGTCCGTTGGCTTGGGGGTGGTAAGCCGTGGTGCGGTGAACGGCCACCCCGAGGTTTCGGGCGATGGCGGCCCACAGACCAGAGGTGAACTGCGGGCCTCTATCCGACGTCATGTCGGAGGGGACGCCGAACCGAGCGACCCAGGTACCAATGAACGCCCTCGCGATGTCAGCGGTGGTGGTGGATGTCAGTGGAATGGCCTCGGGCCAGCGGGTGGTACGGTCCACGATTGTCAGCAGGTGCGTGTGACCTTGTGATGGCGGCAGGGGGCCGACGAGGTTGATGTGGACGTGGTCGAACCTTCTTTCTGGCACGGTGAACTCCTCGAGTGGGGCTTTGACGTGCTGGTGGATTTTGGCACGCTGGCAAGCTATGCAGGATCTGGACCAGACGCGCACATCTTTGCGCAGGCCGCGCCAGACAAATCAGTTGGCCACCAATCTAATGGACGCGCGGGTGCCGGGGTGTGAGAGGCCGTGGACAATGTCGAACTCCCGTTTTTGCCAGGACGCCGGGACTACGGGGCGAGGTTGCGCCAAGGAGGTGTTGCATTTGACTGTGACGGCGGACGGGCCGCAGGCGACGTCGATCAGTCGCAGCCCTGGCAGGGTTGTGGGCGCGGAGAGCAGATCGGGGTCGGTGCGTTGCTCCGCTGCCAGTTGAGCATAGTCCACTGCCAGGTGGGCGCCGTGGACGGCGGGGCGGGATATGCAGTCGGTCACCACGTTGTCTCGACCGGAGACGTGCTGGATGTCCGTGGTGAATTCGGACACCGCGGCGAGCTGGCGTTGTTGCCTGGCTGACCACAGGTCCCCAGATTTCGCCATCGCGAATGTCAGGGGTTTGTGGTCGACAAACGTGGTGAAGGGGCGGCCCTCCAGAAGAAATCTAAAATGGCGGACTGCCAGGTAAAGTGCGAGGAGCTCGCGATCAAAGGCGCTGTATTTGGCCTCCGGGGGACGCAGTTGACGGCTGAAAAAGGCCAGCGGTTGCCAGGCCCGTCGACCCACTGTTCGTACATGGCGCCGACCGCGTGGTCGGAGGCGTCCGTGCTGAGGGCCACCCTGGCGTTGGGCTGTGGGTGAGCGAGCATGGTGGCGTCGGCGAGCGCCTTTTTGTCGAGTCGAAAGCGGTCAACATGTCCGCCGACCACTCGATCGCCATTCTGTCTTTCTTACCCCGGAGGGCTTCGTGTAGGGGCCGCATGAGGGAGGCCGCTCCGGGAATGAAGCAGTTGTAAAAGTTGATCATCCCCAAGAACTCCTGGAGGCCTTTGATGGTGGTAGGCCGGGGGAACTGTTGGATGGCTTGCACCTTGGCGGGCAGGGGAATGGCTCCATCCTGCATGATGTGGTGGCCGAGGAATTCGATCCTGCTGAGGCCGAATTGGCACTTGGCTGGGCTGATGATGAGCCCGTGCTCACTGAGCCGCTGGAACAGGGTGTGGAGGTGCTCGATGTGTTCCTGCTTGGAGGAACTAGCTACCAGGATGTCATCCAGGTAGACAAAGAGGAACTTCAGGTCCCGGAGGACCGAGTCCATGAACCGCTGGAAGGCCTGGGCCGCGTTTTTGAGGCCGAAGGGCATTCGGAGGAACTCGAATAGCCCAAAAGGGGTGATTATGGCCGTCTTGGGAACGTCCGTGGGGTGGACTGGCACCTGATGGTAACCGCGCACCAGGTCGACTTTGGAGAAGACTGAGCGGCCGGCCAGTCTAGCCGAGAAGTCTTGAATGTGCGGTATGGGGTACCGATCTGGCGTGGTGGCGTCGTTTAGGCGCCGGTAGTCCCCGCATGGGCGCCATCCCCCGTCGGGTTTGGTGGCGATGTGGAGTGGGGAGGCCCAGGGGCTGTTGGAGCGGCAGATGATGCCGAGCTGTTCCATTGTGGCAAACTCGGCCCGCACGATCTCCAGCTTGGCCGGATCCAGCCTGCGGGTGTGGGCATACACCGGTGGGCCTGTGGTGGGGATGAAGTGTTCTACCCCATGCTTAGCAACCTTCGCGGAGAAGGTCGGGTTGGTGAGGGCTGGGAAATCAGCCCGGAGTGCTGAGTAGTCGTCCGTTGAGCGGGCGCGGCACTGCCATGCCATTTTGGTGGGTTGGGGGGGGGTGGGTGGCTATGGCGCCTGGGATAGGTGACATGGTGTTCATGTCCACGAGGCGGCGCTGAGGCCTGTCGACCAACAGGCCGTGGGCGCACAGGAAATCCGCACCGAGGAGCGGGGAGAGCACCTTGGCGGTGATAAACTCCCAGTGGTAGCGGCGGCCTGCGAGGTCGATGGTGACGGTGCGGGTGCCGTATGTCCGGATGTCGGTGCCGTTGGCGGCAGCCAGCGCAGGGCCGCGGCCGCCTCGCTGGATCTTGAGGGCGGACGCGGGGATGATGCTGCGCTGCGCGCCCGTGTCGCATAGGAAACGGCGTCCGGAGGCGCTGTCCGTAACGTACAGCAGCATGCCTGCTTGACCCACGGCCATCATGTAGGCCAGTGTGGGGGCAGTTGGAAACGTGCAGGGATGGCTGCAGTGGCGTGCCCGTGCGCCGAACCGGGTATGGAAGTAGCAGTAGCCCTGGGTCGGAGGGCTTGGGGGACGTGGGGGCCTGGGGGGCCTCGTGGCCAAGCTGTGTGGCCACGCGATAGAGGGTGGAGCGCGCGCTGATGCTGCGGAGGCCAGGTCAGGGGTGACGGCGTGGTTGGAGCTGGCGGATAGGAGCTTATCGGCTTTGTCGGCCAGGGCCTCGAGGTCCGTGAGGCTGGACGCCACTATCGGCGGGCGGATGCTGGGAGGTAGTTGGCGGATAAAGAGCGTGCGGAAGAGGGAGCCGGGCGGTTTCTCGTCGGTCAGAGCAAGCATGTGTGAGAGCAAGTCTGATGGCGTGGAGTCACTGAGGCCCGGGAGGTCGAGGAGGTGGCAGTTGCGCAAGAATTGGGAGGCTGTGAATTTTTTAATGAGCGTGGCCTTGAGATGTGCGTACTTGCCTTCCTCCGGAGGGTTTTGTAGTGTTGTCCAGACTTTCGTGATTGTGGAGCTGCCCAGGGAGGTGAGGAGGTAGTCGTACATCATTGCGTCGGCGGTGATGCCGCGGAGTCGGAATTGCGATTCGGCTTGAAGGAACCAGGCGGTGGCCAGGTTCTCCCAGAACTCCGGCAGCTTCACACAAACTGCGTTTGTGTCAGCCATGGTTATGCTTAGGAGTCATCCTGAGCGGTCGGGGTCACCAATGTAGGAGTCTACGTACTCCTAGCAAAAAATACTGAACTCGGAGAGGTTCAACAGAAAAGGTTTAATTGTTGAGGCTGCATGCTGAACACAAAATGGAGTCAGAGACTACACAAAGTACGACTGCCTTTTTTCAGTGCACAGCTTCGACTGCTCCTCCCCCGCTCTGGGCTTAACTATGTTGCAGATCGAGTTTCTTAAAGGTGTGATCCTTCTTAAAGGCATGACGCCTGATTTATAGTCTACGGACTGGAAAGCGGATTGTGTCCTTTCTGTGATCGGTACGCCACAATGTAATAGCAGAGCACTTGGAAAACAGTGACGGGATCGGACAAAGTCAACATGGATTTACAAAAGGTAAATCATGCTTGACTAATCTACTGGAATCTTTTGAGGATGTAACTGGTAGAATAGATAAGGGAGAACCAGTGGCTGCGGTGTATTTGGACTTTCAGAAGGCTTTCGATAAGGTCCCGCATAAGAGACTAGCGTGCAAAGTTAAAGCACATGTTATTGGGGGTAAGGTACTGATTTGGATAGAAAACTGGTTGGCAGATAGAAAGCAAAGAGTTGGAATAAACGGGTCTTTTTCCGAATGGAAGGCAGTGACTAGTTGGGTACCGCAGGGATTGGTGCTAACACCCCAGTTATTCACAATATTTATTAATGATCTACACGAGGGAACTAGATGTAATATCTCCAAGTTTGCAGAGTACACAAAGCTGGGTGGGCGTGTATGCTGTGAGGAGGATGCAGAGAAACTCCAGTACGATTTGGGCAGGTTGGGCGATTGGGCAGATGCATGGCAGATGCAGAATAATGTTGATAAATGCGAGGTTATCCATTTTGTTGGCAAAAACAGGAAGGCAGATTATTATCTGAACGGCAATAGATTGGGAAAAGGGGAAGTGCAACGAGACCTGGGTGTCCTTGCACACCAGTCGCTGAAGGTAAGCATGCAGGTGCAGCAGGCGGTTAACAAGGCAAATGGTATGCTGGCCTTCATAGCGAGAGGATTCGAGCACAGGAGCAAGGATGTCTTGCTGCAGTTGTACAAGGCCTTGGTGAGACCACACCTTGAGTATTGTGTGCAGTTTTGGTCACCTTATCTGAGGAAGGATGTTCTTGCCATGGAGGGAGTGCAGCGAAGATTCACCAGACTGATACCTGGAATGGCAGGAATGACATAGGAAGAGAGATTGGGTCGATTGGGCTTATATTCGCTAGAGTTTAGAAGAATGAGAGGGGATCTCATTGAAACTTATAAAATTCTAACAGGACTAGACAGACTAGATGCAGGAAGACTGTTCCCGATGGCGGGGGAGTCCAGAACCAGGGGTCACAGTCTAACGATAAGGGGGTAAGCCATTTAGGACTGAGATGAGGAGGAATTTCTTCACCCAGAGAGTGGTGAACCTGTGGAATTCTCTACCACAGAAGACAGTTGAGGCCAATTCATTAAATATATTCAAGAAGGAGTTGGATATATTTCTGAAGTCTAAGTGGATCAAGGGATATGGGGAGAAAGCAGGGACAGGGTACTGAATTTGGATGATCAGCCATGATCGCACTGAATGGCGGAGCAGGCTCGAGGGGCCGAATGGCCTACTCCAGCTCCTATCTTCTATGTTTCTATGTTAACTGAGGGATGGGGGAGGAGAGAGTGTCAGCATTAACTTTGAAAGTTGGGAGGAGAAAGTGTCAGCATTAACTGAGAGCGAGTGGGGAGGAGAGAGCGTCAGCATTAACTGTGAAGGAGTGGGGAGGAGAGAGTGTCAGCATTAACTGAGAGTGGGGTGGGGAGGAGAGAGTGCCAGCATTAACTGTGAAGGAGTGGGGAGGAGAGAGTGTCAGCATTAACTGAGAGTGGGGTGGGGAGGAGAGAGTGTCAGCATTAACTGTGCGGGAGTGGGGAGGAGAGAGTGTCAGCGTTAACTGCGGGAGTGGGGAGGAGAGTGTCATCATTAACTGACAGCGTGGGCAGGAGAGAGTGTCAGCATTAACTGTGAGAGTGGGGAGGAGAGAGTGTCAGCATTAACTGTGAGCGAGTGGGGTGGAGAGAGTGTCAGCATTAACTGAGAATCGGGCGGAGAGTGTGTCGGCTTTAACTGTGAAAGTGGGGAGGAGAGAGTGTCAGCAATAACTGTGTGGGAGTGGGGTGGAGAGAGTGTCTGCATTAACTGTGAAAGTGGGGTGGAGAGAATGTCAGGATTAACTGAGAGTGATGAGAGAGTGTCAGCATTAACTGTGAGGGAGTGGGGAGGAGAGAGTGTCAGCATTAACTGTGAGGGAGTGGGGAGGAGAGAGTGTCAGCATTAACTGTGAAGGAGTGGGGAGGAAAGAGTGTCAGCATTAACTGAGAGTGCGGTGGAGAGAGTTTCAGCATTAACAGAGTGGGGAGGAGAGAGTGTCAGCATTAACTGTGAGGGAGTGGGGAGGAGAAAGTGTTGTAGGAATTAACGAATTCCAACGAATAAAGGAAATCGACACAAGAGAACAACTAAACAGGTCTTTACTCAACAGTGATGCCACGAGGACTGCCTGGGCAGCCCCGTGGTTTGCGACGTGACATCATCGCGTTTGCCCGCGTTTTCCCGCGCTCTTAAAGGGGCCACGCCCCGTACATGCAAACTCTATATACAAAACACAGTAATGCCTAACGCAATGGTACAGGTTTAGGCTGGTGTTAGAACATCGTTAAAGAGAATTATATACAGTTAGCCAGAGTCATTCAGTGGCTCTGCCACATGCGCCCCCCCAGAATTCGCTTTAACGGACAAAGTCAAACGGTGAGGGGGCCTGACGAGCCTGTCAGAACGACTCCTGTACTCTCGAGGTGGAGGCTGCTGGTCAGCTGGCGGGCGGTCGCACTTGGTCAGCCGTAGCGACGATGGGTGTCCGACCCCATCTCGGCGGTTGTGCTGTCTCGACGGGGCGGTCGAGGTCTAAATGTGCTGGCTTTAAGCGGTCGACCGATATGTGGTCTGGTTTACCACCGACATCTACCGTGAAGGTTTTGTCCCCTGCTTCCAACACGCAGAAGGGACCAGTATATGGGGCCTTGAGCGGATCCCTATGTGCGTCATGGCGAATAAAAACGTATTCAGCCTTGTGAAGCTCCGTGGGAATGTGTGACCTCTGCAGCCCGTGGTGCGAAGTGGGCACCGGTGCGAAGCATCTGGCCGCCTCTTGGTGACTAGCAAGCTGGGCAGATGCGGACCAGGGCTCCGTCGATGTTGTTAGGAAGTCCCCTGGGACTCAGCGGCTGACCATACACAAGCTCCGCTGATGAAGAGTGAAGGTCTTCTTTGGGGGCCGTGCGAAGGCCCAACTGGTCCCACGGCAGCTTGTCTGCCCATCCAGCGTCCTGGAGGCTGGCCCTCGGCGGCTTTCATTGACCAGTGGAAGTGTTCGCAGAGGCCATTCGCCTTTGGGTGGTAGGCTGTGGTGCGGTGTAATTTGACACCGAGTCCTTGGGCCACTGCATTCCAGAGTTTGGAGGAAAACTGCGGTCCCCTGTCTGACGAAATATCTGCGGGCACTCCGAAACGGGCGATCCAGGAGGAAATGAATGCCCTGGCCACGTCCGCTGAAGTAGTGGATGACAGGGGGACTGCCTCCGACCATCTGATGGTGCAGTCAACCATGGTCAGGATGCCACCAGGTTGTCCTTACCGGCCACGTGCTGTATACCCGTGGTGAATTCGGATATGTAGGTCAGTTGACGCTGCTGTAGGGCTGACCATGGTTCGGCGGTCTTGGCCATTGCAAAGGTTAGCGGCTTATGGTCCACAAAGGCGGTGAAAGGACGTCCTTCCAGTAGGAACCGAAAATGGCGGATGGCCAGAAAAAGGGTGAGCAACTCCCGGTCGAACGTGCTGTATGCTCTCTCGTTCTGCCGTAGTTGACGGCTGAAGAATGCCAACGGCTGCCACGTCCCGTTCACCCACTGCTGTTGCACGGCACCGACTGCGTAGTCTGACGCGTCGGTGGTGAGGGCCATGGTGGCTCCTGGCAGCGGGTGCGCCAGCATAGTCGCGTTGGCTAAAGCGCTTTTGGTGTCGGCGAACGCTCGGGCCATGTCATCCATCCAGTCTACCGGGTTCTTGCCAGTCTTGCCCTTGAGGGCCTCGTACAGGGGCTGCATGAGTAGTGCCACCTTAGGCACGAAACGGTGATAAAAGTTTACCATGCCTAGGAATTCCTGCAGGGCCTTTACGTTCTGCGGGCATGGAAAGGATGTCAGCGCCTCTACTTTCGAAGGTAAAGGAACCACTCCCTCTGAGGTGATGCGATGCCCCAGGAAGTCAATTTGGTGCAGGCCAAACTGACACTTGGCCGGGTTGATAATCAGGCCGTGTTGGCTGAGGTGTCGAAAAAGGGTGCGTATGTGACAGGTATGTTCTTCCTTAGTAGGACTGGCAATTAGAATATCGTCCAGGTAGACGAAGAGGAATTTGAGGTCCCGCAGCACGGAGTCGATCAGGCGTTGGAAAGCCTGGGCGGCGTTCTTTAACCCAAACGGCATTCGTAAAAACTCGAAGAGGCCGAATGGGGTGATGACTGCGGTCTTCTGGACGTCTTGTGGATGAACTGGGACCTGGTGGTAGCCCCGGACGAGTTCCACCTTTGAGAACACGGTGTTCCCTGCCAAATGGGCAGAGAAATCCTGGATGTGGGGGATCGGGTACCAATCAGGAGTGGTGGCGTCGATAGTCGTCGCATGGCCGCCATCCGCCGCCAGGCTTCGGGACGATATGGAGGGGTGAAGACCAGGGACTATTTGACCGGCAAATAATCCCTAACCGTTCCATGGTTGCGAACTCCGCCTTTGCAACCGCCAGCTTGCCAGGTTCCAGGCGCCGGGCCCACGCGTAGACCGGGGGGCCGTTGGTGGTGATGTGGTGTTCCACACCATGTTTCGTGGCTGTAGAGGAGAACGTGGGTCTTGTCAGGTTGGGGAATTCGCCGAGCAGGCGAGCGAACTCATCAGGAGTCGGGAACGCACAGGAGACGGTGCCTGACGTAGTGTTACTGCGGTAACACGGAAGAGAATTAAAAGTTGCTGCGTTGATCAGCCGCCGGTTCCTAACGTCGACC
Source organism: Somniosus microcephalus (assembly GCF_052327205.1). Taxonomy (NCBI): domain Eukaryota; kingdom Metazoa; phylum Chordata; class Chondrichthyes; order Squaliformes; family Somniosidae; genus Somniosus; species Somniosus microcephalus. The sequence continues at coordinate 167,215,065 of NC_140989.1, read as the reverse complement.
AGGAAATCCGCGCCGAGGAGGGGCTGGGAAACTCGGGCCGTAACAAACTCCCAGTGAAAACGTTGCCCCCCGAGGCACACCTCCACTCGCCGTCTGCCGAAGGTCCGAATTGTTCCGCCATTGGCCGCTTCAAGGGTGGGGTCGTGATTCCCCGTCTGCACATCGAGGGCGGACGCCTGTAAAATGCTGCACTGCGCCCCGGTGTCGCATAGAAAACAACGACCGGAGAGAGTATCAGTGATGAACAGCAATTTCCCCGCATTCCCAATTGCCATCGTGGCCGCGGGGTGCCCGTTAGACCCGTTCCTCGGTGGTCGCAGTGTCAGTTGTTGTTTGTTTTTTTCGGGAAAACTGCAGGGAGGGCACAACGCTTCGCCTTCGCGCCGAACTGCGCGTGGTAGAAACACAGCACAGCAGGCTGACGAGCTGGGGCGGCGTCTGCGGGGGATGGGTGCCTTGTGGCGGCGCAGTGCTGCCGAGTTACAGCAAAAATGTTGTCAACCTCCGCAGCGAGTGTTGCGCAGTCTTCAATTTCAGATCTGGCCAGGGCAGCTTGTACCTGTTCAGGCAGTTGGCTGAGGAAAATCTCGTGGAATAGGAAACATTCCCGTTCTGAGCCCAGGAGTGTGAGCATTTGGCTCATCAACTCTGAAGGCTTGGAGTCCCCGAGCCCAGGCAGAGCGAGTAATCGACGGGCGCGCTCCGATTTTGTGAGCCTGAAAACCTGCAGTAACCGCGCTTTGAGGGTTTCATACTTGCGCTCCGTTGGGGGGTTTTCGAGGAGGCTGACGATCCGAGAGGCGGTAGAGCTGTCGAGTGCGGAGACCACATAAAGGTACTTGGTCTGATCCGCATCGATGTTCCTCAGGGTGAACTAGGCCTCGACCTGACTAAACCACGAGGGCGCTTGCTGCTCCCAGAACTGCGGTAGCTTCAACGAAACGGCGTTTCCTTCCATGCTGTGCTCTTCTTATGTGAAAACGTTCACAAAAATGGGCTCATCAATGTAGGAATTAACAAATTCCAACGAATAACGGAGATCGACACAAGAGAACAACTAAACAGGTCTTTGCTCAACGGAGATGCCACGAGAACTGCCTGGGCAGCCCCGTGGTTTGCGACGTGACGTCATCGCGTTTGCTCGCATTTTCCCGCGCTCTTAAAGGGGCCACGCCCCGTACATGCAAACTCTATATACAAAACAGAGTAATGCCTAACACAATGGTACAGGTTTAGGCTGGTGTTAGAACATCGTTAAAGAGAATTATATACAGTTAGCCAGAGTCATTCAGTGGTTCTGCCACAGTGTCAGCATTAACTGAGTGGAGTGGAAAGAGTGTCAGTATTAACTGAGGGAGTGGGGAGGCAAGAGTATCAGCATTAACTATGGGATTGGGGAGGAGAGAGTTTCAGTATTAACTTTGAAAGTGGGGAGGAGAGAGTGTCAGCATTAACTGTGTGGGAGTGGGGAGGAGAGAGTGTCAGCATTAACTGTGAGGGAGTGGGGAGGAGAGAGTGTCAGCATTAACTGTGTGGGAGTGGGGAGGAGAGAGTGTCAGCATTAACTGTGTGGGAGTGGGGAGGAGAGAGTGTCAGCATTAACTGTGAGGGAGTGGGGAGGAGAGAGTGTCAGCATTAACTGTGTGGGAGTGGGGAGGAGAGAGTGTCAGCATTAACTGTGTGGGAGTGGGGAGGAGAGAGTGTCAGCATTAACTGTGTGGGAGTGGGGAGGAGAGAGTGTCAGCATTAACTGTGTGGGAGTGGGGAGGAGAGAGTGTCAGCATTAACTGTGTGGGAGTGGGGAGGAGAGAGTGTCAGCATTAACTGTGAGGGAGTGGGGAGGAGAGAGTGTCAGCATTAACTGTGTGGGAGTGGGGAGGAGACAGTGTCAACATTAACTGCGAGAGTGGGGAGGAGAGAGTGTCAGCATTAACTGTGAGCGAGTGGGGAGGAGAGAGTGTCAGCATTAACTGTGTGGGAGTGGGGAGGAGAGAGTGTCAGCATTAACTGTGTGGGAGTGGGGAGGAGAGAGTGTCAGCATTAACTGTGTGGGAGTGGGGAGGAGAGAGTGTCAGCATTAACTGTGTGGGAGTGGGGAGGAGAGAGTGTCAGCATTAACTGTGAGGGAGTGGGGAGGAGAGAGTGTCAGCATTAACTGTGGAAGTGGGGAGGAGAGAGTGTCAGCATTAACTGAGAGTGGGGAGGAGAGAGTGTCAACATAAACTGTGGGAGTGGGGAGGAGAGAGTGTCAGCATTAACTGTGGGAGTGGGGAGGAGAGAGAGTCAACATAAACTGTGGGAGTGGGGAGGAGAGAGTGTCAGCATTAACTGTGGGAGTGGGGAGGAGAGAGAGTCAACATAAACTGGGAGTGGGGAGGAGAGAGTGTCAGCATTAACTGAGAGTGGGGAGGAGAGAGTGTCAGCATTAACTGTGGGAGTGGGGAGGAGAGAGTGTCAGCATTAACTGTGTGGGAGTGGGGAGGAGAGAGTGTCAACATAAACTGTGGGAGTGGGGAGGAGAGAGTGTCGGCTTTAACTGTGAGGGAGTGGGGAGGAGAGAGTGTCAGCATTAACTGTGAGGGAGTGGGGAGGAGAGAGTGTCAGCATTAACTGTGTGGGAGTGGGGAGGAGAGAGTGTCAGCATTAACTGTGGGAGTGGGGAGGAGAGAGTGTCAGCATTAACTGTGTGAGAGTGGGGAGGAGAGAGTGTCAGCATTAACTGTGAGGGAGTGGGGAGGAGAGAGTGTCAGCATTAACTGTGGGAGTGGGGAGGAGAGAGTGTCAGCATTAACTGTGTGGGAGTGGGGAGGAGAGAGTGTCAGCATTAACTGTGAGGGAGTGGGGAGGAGAGAGTGTCAGCATTAACTGTGGGAGTGGGGAGGAGAGAGTGTCAGCATTAACTGTGGGAGTGGGGAGGAGAGAGTGTCAGCATTAACTGTGAGGGAGTGGGGAGGAGAGTGTCAGCATTAACTGTGTGGGAGTGGGGAGGAGAGAGTGTCAGCATTAACTGTGGGAGTGGGGAGGAGAGAGTGTCAGCATTAACTGTGAAAGTGGGGAGGAGAGAGTGTCAGCATTAACTGTGTGAAAGTGGGGAGGAGAGAGTTGTAGTGTATGTACTTTGCAGAAGGAACTGTATTCTGCAGCCCCTGTATACTGCAGTACCAGTAGTGACCACCCCTGTATTTAAGCCTGTGCAGTAACTTTGCATAGTAGTTCCAGTTTTGTCTCCACTCAGTAAACACCTGTTGTAACCAGCTCCTGCAGTCCGTGTCTCAATTACACACGGACATAATACTGGCAACGAGCAGATCCGAACTTACCTACAGTCTGCACCACCTCATGGGGATCCATCCCTGAAGCGAAGTTGTCAGAGGTCGAGGCCAGAAGGAAGAAGGAACGAAAGAAAAAAAAAACAAACAGCAGAAACGAGCGTCGACTGTGGGCAACCGCCTCTGATTCATCGGATTTGAAGATTGCAGGAGAGGCTGTCGAGAGCGGGGCTTGGTTATCCTGTCTATGGTGTTCCAGCTAATCGGGCTGGTGGCAGGTAGTACACTGATCCTTCCTGGGCTGCGGCGGGCTAGAGCTCGATCGGGTGGCTTTTCAACGGGGCCGAGCAGCGTTGTTGGGAAGAGGAGAGAGAGAGAGAGAGAGAGGGTGCAGCACACAGGGCGCGGCCGGTGCTACGAAGCCGGGCAGCGTACAGACCCGAGAAAAGGGAGGAAAGTGTCCCGTAGGGTTTGCTCTGACGACGGGAAAATAAAAGAAATTAGAAGCGCAGAAAGCGGCGAGGAGCTGCAGTTTGCCATGGGGACCGCGGAGAGCGGCGTCAGCAGCAGCGCGGGGGGAAGTGCGCGAAGACCATAGGGCATCGCCATCAAGGCATAAAAACGCCAGCAACAGCGCTAGCAGCAGCGGGGAAGACAGAAGGCGTGGGAGGCGCCATCTTAATCCAGCGGGGAAGAAGGCAAAGCGCGGGAGGCGCCATTTTGTTAAATCGGGAAAGAAGGCAAAGCGCGGGAGGCGCCATCTTAGATTTCCAAGATGCCGAAGACTGGCAATATCACTGCCTTCGATAATGCAATAGAAGACTGGACCACGTATGTGGAAAGAGTCGAGGTATATTGCAAGGCAAACGAAGTAGCCGATGAGAAAAAGGCATCGGTACTACTAAACTTAATGGGCGCAAGAATGTACGGCCTATTGCGGAACCTGATCACTCCAGCCAAATCGATGGCGAAGAGTTTTAACGAAATTGTTGATATTCTACAGGAACACCTAAATCCTACACCGCTGCTGATAGCAGAAAGATTTAAATTCCACAGGAGAAATCAGCATAAAGATGAGAGCAATGCTGATTACCTTACGGAACTACGCAAGCTATCAAAGCACTGCCAGTTCGGAGCAGGACTGACAGACACTCTACGGGAGCTCTGGAAATACAGCAAAAGCCACAGGAATACGGCACCCATGAACTGACACGGGGATTTGAAAAATGTTATCGCTGCGGCAGAACAACCCATGACCAGAAGGACTGCTGGTCCAAGGACAAAATATGCAGGCAATGCGGAAAGATGGGACACATTGCACGAGTTTGCAGGTCTGGAAAGAAGACAAACGACAACAAAAAGGCTACTAAGGAAGAGTACAGGAAAGTACAAAAGATGATGGACAGTAGTTCCGAAGACCAGAAGAGCGATAGTGAATCCGGGAACAAGAGGCTAAGCTGTCTCAAACTTCACAACGTAACCACGAAAGAGGATCACCGAACTATTTGGGTCACCCTCACGATAGCAGGGTCCCAAGTCAAAATGGAATTGGATACAGGATCAGCCCTGACCGTCATGAATCGATGAGAATACGAGCGGCTATTCTCACACATACCCTTGAAAGAGACATCCATTGTCTTGAAGACGTATACGGGGCAGAAAGTATACCCCAGAGGGAAAATAAGGGTGCCTGTCGAATACAACGGCAAAGAAATACAGAAATTGTATCTGTACCTACTGCAAGATGGTGGACCACCGTTATTGGGACGTGAATGGATCAGAAAGATAAGTTTAGACTGGCACTCCATTCAGGCACTGACTGTGGCTGGTAAAAAGGATGACGACGTCACACCTGGACGGTTGTCAGAAATCTTAGCTAACGCTAAAGAGGTACTTCATCAAGAACTGGGAACTCTTAAAGGCGTAACCGCCTCGATAAATATAGAAGAGAATGCAATCCCCAAGTTTTTCAAAGCAAGACCGGTACCGTATGCAATTCGCCCAGCTGTCGAGGCAGAGCTGGAGAAGCTGGAGAATGCAGTCGTGTTATCTAAGGTAGACTGGAGCGAGTGGGCGACACCCATCATTCCTGTCATGAAGAAAACGTTAAACAATAAGTCTGAGGAGCCAAGGAAGGTTCGCATCTGTGGGGATTTCAAGGTGACGGTGAACCCAGTCCTTCACACAGTACAGTATCCTCTCCCGAGGATAGAAGATATTTTCGCCTCACTATCTGGAGGGAAGCGTTTTACAAAAATTGACCTAGCACAAGCATATTTGCAGATGGAGGTTGAAGAATCCTCCAGGAAGTGTCTCACGATAAACACTCACAAAGGTCTTTACCAGTATAATCGACTGGTATTCGGAGTAGCATCAGCTCCGGCGATATGGCAAAGAGCGATGGAACAAGTCCTGCAAGGGATTCCGGGGACCCAGTGTTACTTGGACGACATCCTAGTGACAGGTGAAAATGACCGTGAACACCTTGCCAACCTAGAGCAGGTGCTCACTAGACTAAGAGAACACGGGCTACTAGCCAATTGCCCGAAGTGCGAGTTTTTAAAGAAACAGATATCGTATTGTGGCCACGTGATTGATGAAGAGGGGTTACATAAGTCCCCTGACAAAATTGAAGCAGTAGTTAAGGCTCCAGCCCCTGAAAATGTGTCGCAACTGAGGTCATTCCTAGGATTGGTGAATTACTACCATAAGTTTTTGCCGAATTTGTCCACAATTCTGCACCCACTGAACGCCCTACTACAAACTGGAGTAGCTTGGAAATGGAGCGATGAATGTAAGCGGGCCTTTCAGAAGAGTAAGGACCTAATCACTTCAAGAGAAGTATTGGCTCACTACAACCCATCACTACCGATAAGACTGGCGTGTGATGCGTCTCCCTACGGCATTGGAGCGGTACTGTCACATAAACTCCTTGATGGTTCAGAGAGGCCGATAGCTTTTGCGTCACGCTCGTTAACTTCAGCTGAGCGTAACTATGCCCAGATTGACAGAGAGGCCCTCAGCCTGGTGTGGGGGGTGAAGAAGTTCAATCACTACCTGCACGGTCAGAAATTTACTCTACTAACTGATCATCAACCTCTTGTCTCCATTTTCAACCCTCAGAAGGGCGTCCCGATAATGACAGCACAACGGCTACAGAGGTGGTCCCTTTTCCTAGGGGCACACCAATATGACATCGAGTGCAAAGGAACTAAACAGCATGGGAATGCTGATGGATTGTCGCGCCTACCGTTGCCGACGGTGGAAGAAGCACCTGCAGTGGATCCTGTGGAGATATTCCACTCGACCATAGTCGAATGTCTACCTGTGACGAATGCAAACATAGAAAAGGAAACATGAAATGACCCGACACTCTCCAGGGTCTATGATTTAACGGTGAAGGGCTGGCCAGCACATGGCGAACCACTGCTGCCAGCATTCTCGCCGAGAAGAGAACAGCTGTCAGTGTGCAGAGGAACCTTGATGTGTGGATCTAGAGTAGCAATTCCAACCAAATTGAAGGATAGAGTGCTCAATGAGCTTCATGAGGGTCATCTGGGAGGGGTAAAAATGAAGAACTTAGCCAGAGCGTTTGTGTGGTGGCCGGGAATCGATAGAGAAATCGAAGAGATGACCAAGAGCTGTACAGGATGCCAGAAGGTCCAAAACGCCCCACCACAAGCCCCTCTACATCCATGGGAGTGGCCCTCATCTCCATGGCAAAGGGTGCACATTGATTTTGCTGGTCCATTTATGGACTCGATGTTTTTAATTGCGGTGGATGCACATTCAAAGTGGCCAGAGGTAATAAAAATGTCCTCAACCACCACAGAAAAAACTATCACAGTCTTACGAACCATATTCGCCAGAAATGGGCTGCCTGAACAGATTTGCTCCAACAATGGACCACAGTTTGTATCTGAAGAGTTCCGGAGGTTCTTAAAGAACAATGGTGTTAAGCATTACACATCCGCCCCATATCATCCAGCCACCAATGGATTGGCTGAGAGGTTCGTTCAAACATTCAAGAAGGCTATCAAGGCAATGTGTAATGAAGACATACCCCTGCAACACAAGGTGGATAACTTCTTGTTTGCCTACCGGAATGCGACACATGCGGTTACCAACCAAACTCCAGCCATGATGTTCTTCAATCGAAGACTAAGATGCCGCTTGGATTTGGTTAAGCCAAACATCAGAAGAGATGTGGAGAACAGGCAGTTTCAGAATATGAATGAAAGGCCAACCAGGAGTTTCAAGATAGGTCAACCAGTTTTGGCCCGGGACTACCGCACAGAGAAATGGCAGCCAGGAACGATCTGCACACGGCAAGGACCTCTAATGTATACCGTGGACGTTGGAGAGAGCATTGTAAGACGCCATGCTGACCAGATTCTAGAGTCACTGGAAAATGTCAATTCCACACCACGATCCGATACACCTGGTGATGAAACCGAAGTACCAATTGCATCTACCTCAGAATCGGTGATATTGGAAGCAGACGAACCAAACAACGACGTTGATCCCGAATCAACTTTGCCAGAAGAACCGGATACCCCAAAGAGGCGTTATCCAGACAGAATCAGGAAGCCTCCTCAAAGACTGAACTTATAATTGCTTAACTTCAGCTAATGTATCTAGCAACTGTAATTTTAAATGTTATTTAATTATTAATCGAATGTTATGTACTGTTTAGCTAAAAGGGGAGGAATTGTAGTGTATGTACTTTGCAGAAGGAACTATATTCTGCAGCCCCTGTATACTGCAGTACCAGTAGTGACCACCCCTGTATTTAAGCCTGTGCAGTAACTTTGCATAGTAGTTCCAGTTTTGTCTCCACTCAGTAAACACCTGTTGTAACCAACTCCTGCAGTCCGTGTCTCAGTTACACATGGACATAATAAGAGTGTCAGCATTAACTGTGTGGGAGTGGGGAGGAGAGAGTGTCGGCTTTAACTGTGTGGGAGTGGGGAGGAGAGAGTGTCAGCATTAACTGAGAGTGGGGAGGAGAGAGTGTCAGCTTTAATTGAGAGGGAGTGGGGAGGAGAGAGTGTCAGTATTAACTGTGGGAGTGTGGGGAGGGAGAGATTGTCAGCATTAACTGAGTGTGTGTGGAGGGAAAGAGTGTCAACATTAACTGTGAGGGAGTGGGGAGGGAGTCTGTCAGCATTAAATGAGAGTGGGGAGGGAGAATGTTAGCATTTACTGTGACTGAGTGCAGAGGAGAGAACATAAGAACGTAAGAAGTAGGAGCAGGAGTGGGCCATACAGCCCCTTGAGTCTGCTCCATCACTCAGTAAGATCACTGCTGAACTTTTACATCAACTTCACTTTCCCGACCTCTTCCCATATCACTTGGTTCACTTAGTCCCCAAAAATCTATCGATCTCTGTCTTGAGTAAACTCAACGACTGAGCACCCACAGCCCTCTGGTGTGGAGAATTCCAAAGATTCACATCCCTCTGAGAGAATAAATTTCTCCTCATCTCCCTCCTAAGTGGCCAACCCCTTATCCTGAGACTATGACCCTTTATTCTAGACCCTCCAGCCAGTGTAAACAGCCTCTCTGCCTGTACCCTGTCAAGCCCTGTATGAATTTTATATATTTCAATGAGATCACCTCTCATTTTTCTTAACTCCAGAGCATATAGGCCCATTCTACACTATCTCTCCTCATAGGACAACCCCCTCATCCCAGGAGTCAATCTAGTGAAGCTTTGTTGCACCCGCTCTCAGGCCAGTATATCCTTTCTTAGGTAGGGAGACCAAAACTGTGCACAGTACTCCAGGTGTGGTCTCACCAAAGCCCAAATAATTGCAGCAAGACTTACTTACTCTTATACACAACCTCCTTGCTGTAAAGGAGAGTGTCAGCATTAACTGTGAGGGATTGGGGATGAGAGCGTGTCAGCAATAACTGGTGGGGTTGTGGGGACTGGGTGTAAACATAAACTCTGAGGGAGAAGAGGGAAGAGTATTTGCTTGGGGAACATGGAAGAAGAGTGAGAGCTTAACTGGATTGGAGCATGATAAAAGTGCTGGGTTGAACTGGAGAGCCAGAGGGAGTAGTGTGCTCATATGAACTGGGAGGGTTGCAGAAGAAGGAGTGTTTCTGGAAACGGTGGAAGTTGGATGTGAATATTTATGAACTAAGTCTGTGGAGGGAATGAATTTTGGAGAGTAATTTTTGAGTAAATGATGATCTGAAAACCCAAATGTCACATTTTTCCTTATTTAATTAGAACTATATTCATTGTGTAAGTGTAAAAGTGCTTAAAATTAATATAAATATATATTTTTTGGGAAGCAGATTCCAAGATATCTTCCCTCTAAGAAATGCTCCACAAATTCTATTCCCTTCAACATTTCGATTGCTCCCTCAGACCTTGTCATTTTTTGTTTTCCTCTGATACAATTGAAGGGATGTAGTGTTTAAGGTAAAATACCCATATAACTACCCGTTTTGTGTGTGAGGGCCATTCTTCAGCTGTCAGTCTTTTGGGGGCTGCTTCAGCTTTCTTGAAGCTGTTGGCCAGCTTTTGCTAGTTTTCTGGCTTCTTCTGTCTGCATTAAGGAAGACCCCGAGCATTTCACCTATTTCTTCCGCCTTAAAGGAAGGTTGTTGTATAAGTCGAATGGGTGTATGTTAAGCGATACTTCTACAACTGTACTGTTACTCAGACAGATATAGGGGCGTGGGAAACATTGGATCTACAGTCATTGGCTTATTCCAAATGTACACAGGCTTGCAGGTGAGTAAAAGAAACTCCAAAAGCCATTCCCACCACAAGAGTGGTTAGAATGTGGAACTCGCTACCAGATGGTGGTTGAGGTGAATAGCATAGATGCATTTAAAGGGAATCGAGATAAGTACCTGAGGGAGAAACAAATAGGATATGTTGATAGGGTGAGATGAAGTAAGGTTGTAGGAGGCTCATGTGGAGCATGTGGCTCAGTGGGTAGCACCCTCGCCTCTGAGACAGAAGGTTGTGGGTTCAAGTCCCACTCCAGGGACTTGAGCACATAAAGCTAGGCTGACACTCCAGTGCAGTGCTGAGGGAGTGCTCGTCACCAACTACTTAACCCAAGTCTTCCTATGGGCCAAGGAGATGCGGCTACTAAAGTGTTAGCCGTGGCTCAATTGGTAGCACTCTCGCCTCTGAATCAGAAGGTTGTGGGTTCAAGCACCATTCCAGAGACTTGAGCACAAAATCTAGCTGACACTTCAGTGCAGTACCAAGGGTGTGCTGCACTGACAGTGGAGCTGTCTTTTGGATGAGATGTTAAACTGAGGCCCTGTATGCCCTCTCAGGTAGACGAAAAGATTCCATGGCACTATTACAAAGAACACCAGGGGAGTTCTCCCTGGTGTCCTGACCAATATTTATCCCTCAATCAACATCACTAAAACAGATTATCTGATAATTATCACATTGCTGTTTGTGAAACCTTATGTGCAAATTGGCTGCTGAGTTTCCTACATTACAGCAGTGACTACACTTCAGAATTGGCTGTTATGCACTTTGGGACATCCAGAGGTCGTGAAAGGTGCTATACAAATGGAAGTTCTTTTATATTTTACTTTGAGACTGAGTGCCAGGTCGATGTAGGCCAATGCCCTCCCTAAAACTCTTCTCTTTTTTGCCAAAAATGCACCCCTCCGTTATGTCCTGGGTTTCACATGTGCTAATGGATTATGCCTAAGGGCTCTGAACCAAGGTGGGGTTAACTCCAAAATGGTAGGGTTGGTGATAGGAGATGGGAACCAAATCAAGCCTTTGAGGTGGGCTTGTTGATTCAATACCTGAGCCCGGCAGGCCCACAATACTCCTGGGCATGATCCATGATTGACCAGCCAGCCTGGCTCATTAATAAAATTTGACACAGAGCCGATATTAGGACAGATGACAAAAAGCTTGGTCAAAGAGGTAGGTTTAGATAGTTACCTAGAGTATATCTTTAATTGGTGGTATTGAATTAATTTAAATTAATGAAAGGGATAAGTCATGCCAGAAGAGCCCAGCCCCGTGTTATGCTCCTCTTGCTCTATGTGGGAACTCAGGGACGCTGCCAGTGTCCCTGACGACCACGTGTGCCAGAAATGCATCCAGCTGCAGCTACTAACGGGCCGTATTGAGGCGCTGGAGCTGCGGATGGATGGGTTGTGGAGCATTCACGATGCTGAGAGGGTCATGGATTACACGTTTGATGAGTTGGTCACGCCGCAGGGTAGGGCTGCACAGGCAGAAGGGAAATGGGTGACCACCAGGCGGAGAAATAGAAGCAGGCAGGTAGTGAAGGGGACCCCTGTGGCCATCCCCCTTTCAAACAGGTATACCAATTTGGATACTGTTGAGGGGGATGACTCACCAGGGGAAGGCAGCAGCAGCCAACTTCCTGGCACCAGGGGTGCTTCTGCTGCTCAGGAAAGGAGGAAAAAGAGCGGAAGAGCTATAGTGACAGGGTATTCTATTGTAATGGGAATAGATAGATGTTTCTGCGGCCGCAAATGAGACTCCAGGATGGTGTGTTGCCTCCCTGGTGCAAGGGTCAAGGATGTCTCAGAGCGGCTGCAGGGCATTCTGGAGGGGGAGGGTGAACAGCCAATTGTCGTGGTGCATAAGGTACCAACGATATAGGTAAAAAAACGGGATGAGGTCCTAAAAGCTGAATATAGGGAGTTAGGAGGTAAATTAAAAAGTAGGACCTCAAAGGTAGTAATCTCAGGATTGCTACCAGTGCCACATGCTAGTCAGAGTTGAAATAGAAGGATATTTCAGATGAATACGTGGCTAGAAGAATGGTGCAAGGGGGAGGGATTCAAATTCCTGGGACATTGGAACTGGTTCTGGGGGAGGTGGGACCAGTACAAACTGGACAGTTTGTACCTGGGCAGGACCAGGACTGATATCCTAGGGGGAGTGTTTGCTAGTGCTGTTGGGGAGGGTTTAAACTCAAATGGCAGGGGGTTGGGAACCTGTGCAGGGAGACAGAGGAAAGGGAAGCAAGGATAGAAGCAAAAGACAGGAAGGAGAAAAGCAAAAGTGGAAGTCGGAGAAATCAAGGGTGTAAATCAAACATGGCCGCAGTAAACAATAATTCTAAAAGGTCTAAGAGTGTTAAAAAAAACAAGCCTGAAGGCTTTGTGTCTTAATGCGAGGAGCATTCGTAATAAGGTGGATGACCACCAGGCGGAGCAATAGAAGCAGGCAGGTAGTGCAGGGGACCCCTGTGGCCATCCCCCTTTCAAACAGGTATACCAATTTGGATACTGTTGAGGGGGATGACTCACCAGGGGAAGGCAGCAGCAGCCAACTTCCTGGCACCAGGGGTGCTTCTGCTGGTCAGGAAGGGAGGAAAAAGAGTGAGAGAGCAATAGTGGTAGGGGATTCTATCGTAAGGGGAACAGATAGGCATTTCTGTGGCCATAGACGTGACTCCAGGATGGTTTGTTGCCTCCCTGGTGCCAGGGTCAAGGATGTCACTGAACGGCTGCAGGGCATTCTGAAGGGGGAGGGTGAACAGGCAGAGGTCGTGGTTCACATTGGGACCAACGACATAGGTAGGAAGAGGGATGAGGTCCTGCAGCAAGAATTTAGGGAGCTGGGTAGCAGATTAAAGAGTAGGACCTCAAAGGTTGTAATCTCTGGATTACTCCCGGTGCCACGTGCTAGTGAGTATAGGAATAGGAGGATAGAGCAGATGAATGCATGGCTAAAGAGTTGGTGCAGGAGGGAGGGCTTTAGTTTCCTGGATCACTGGGCCTGCTTCTGGGGAAGGTGGGACTTGTCCAAGTCGGACGGGTTGCACCTGAACCAGAGTGGGACAAATATCCTTGCGGGGAGGTTTGCTAGCACTGTTTGGGGGGGTTTAAACTAAAATGGCAGGGGGTTGGGAACCTGAGCAGGGAGACAGAGGAAAGGAAAACAGGGATAAAAGCAAAAGATAGGAAGGAGAAAAACAAAAGTGGCAGTCAGAGAAATCAACGGTTTAAATCAAACGTGGCCACAGTAAATAATAATTCTAATAGGTCTAAGAGCGTTAAAAAAACAAGCCTGAAGGCTTTGTGTCTTAATGCGAGGAGCAGTTGTAATAAGGTGGATGAATTAGCTGCGCAAATAGAGGTAAATGAATATGATTTGGTTGGGATTACGGAAACGTGGCTCAAGGATGGCCAAGACTGGGAACTCAACATCCAGGGGTATTTGATATTCAGGAAAGATAGGCAAAAAGGAAAGGGAGGTGGGGTAGCATTAATGGTTAAAGAAGGGATTAATACAATTGCAATGAAGGATATTAGCTCTGATGATGTGGAATCTGTATGGGTAGAATTGAGAAATACTAAGGGGGAAAAAAACATTAGTGGGAGTGGTATATAGACCTCCAAACAGTAAGGCGGAGGTTGGGGATGGCATTAAAAAGGAAATTAAAGAAGCGTGCAATAAGGGCACAGCAGTCATCATGGGTGACTTTAATCTATATATAGATTGGGCCAACCAAATTAGTAACAATACTGTGGAGGAGGAATTCCTGGAGTGTTTACGGGATGGTTTCCTGGACCAATATGTCGAGGAACCAACCAGAGATCAGGCCATCTTAGACTGGGTATTATGTAATGAGAAAGGATTAATTAGCAATCTTGTTGTACGAGGCCACTTGGGTCGGAGCGATCATAATATGATCGAATTCTTCATTAAGATGGAGAATGAAGTAGTTGACTCAGAGACAAGGGTCCTCAATTTAAATAAAGGAAACTACGATGGTCTGGGGAGCAAGTTGGGTAGGATTGATTGGGGAATGGCACTCAAAGGGTTGACGGTGGATAGGCAATGGCAAACATTCAAAGACCGAATGGATGAGCAACAGAAATTGTTCATCCCAATTTGGCATAAAAATAAAACAAAAAAGGTGACTCAACCATGGCTAACAAGGGAAATTAGGGATAGCATAAGATCCAAGGAGAGGACATATAAATTGGCTAGAAAAAGCAATAACCCTGAGGATTGGGAGCAGTTTAGGAGTCAACAAAGGAGGACAAAGGGATTAATTAAGAAAGGGAAAATAGAATATGAGAGTAAGCTAGCAGGGAACATAAAAACTGACTGTAAAAGCTTTTATAGATATGTGAAGAGAAAAAGATTGGTGAAGTCAAGCGTAGGTCCCTTACAGTCAGAATCAGGGGAATTTATAATGGGAAACAAGGAAATGGCAGACCAACTAAATACATACTTTGGTTCTGTCTTCACAAAGGAGGACACAAATAACCTCCCAGAGATGTCGGGGAACATAGGGTCTGATGAAAGGGAGGAACTGAAAGAAATCAGTATTTGTAGGGAAATGGTGTTAGGAAAATTGATGGGACTGAAGGCCGATAAATCCCCAGGGCCTGATGGTCTACATCCCAGGGTACTTAAGGAAGTGGCCCTAGAGATAGTAGATGCATTGCTGGTCATCTTTCAGAACTCGATAGACTCTGTAACAGTACCCATGGATTGGAGGGTAGCTAATGTTACCCCACTATTCAAAAAAGGTGGTAGAGAAAAAGCGGGGAATTATAGACCGGTAAGCCTGACATCGGTAGTGGGGAAAATGCTAGAGTCCATTGTAAAAGATGTAATAGCAGAGCACTTGGAAAGCAGTGACAGGATCGGACAACGTCAACATGGATTTACAAAAGGTAAATCATGCTTGACTAATCTACTGGAATTTTTTGAGGATGTAACTGGTAAAATAGATAAGGGAGAACCAGTGGATGTGGTGTATTTGGACTTTCAGAAGGCTTTCGATAAGGTCCCACGTAAGAGATTAGCATGCAAAATTAAGGCACATGGGATTGGGGGCAAGGTATTGACTTGGATAGAGAACTGGTTGGCGGACAGAAAGCAAAGAGTTGGAATAAACGGGTCGTTTTCCGAGTGGCAGGCAGTGACTAGTGGGGTACCACAAGGATCGGTCCTAGGACCCCAGCTGTTCACAATATATATTAATGATCTGGACGAGGGAATTGGATGTAATATCTCCAAATTTGCAGACGACACAAAGCTGGGTGGGAGGGTAAGCTGTGAGGAGGATGTCGTGAAACTCCAGTACGATTTGGACAGGTTGGGTGATTGGGCAGAAACATGGCAAATGCACTATAATGTGGATAAATGTGAGGTTATCCACTTTGGTGGCAAAAACAGGAAGGCAGATTATTATTTGAATGGCAATAGATTGGGAGAAGGGGAAGTGCAAAGAGACCTGGGTGTTATTGTGCACCAGTCGCTGAAGGTAAGCATGCAGGTGCAGCAGGCGGTTAAGAAGGCAAATGGTATGTTGGCCTTCGTAGCAAGAGGGTTCGAGTACAGGAACAAGGATGTCTTGCTACAGTTGTACAGGGCCTTGGTGAGACCGCACCTTGAGTATTGTGTGCAGTTTTGGTCACCTTACCTGAGGAAGGACGTTCTTGCCATGGAGGGAGTGCAGCGAAGAATCACCAGGCTGATACCTGGGATGGCAGGAATGACGTATGAGGAGAGATTGTGTCGATTGGGCTTATACTCACTGGAGTTTAGAAGATTGAGAGGGGATCTCATCGAAACCTATAAAATTCTGTCAGGTCTGGACAGACTAGATGCAGGAAGGATGTTTCGGATGGCCGGGGAGTCCAGAACCAGGGGTCATAGTCTAAGGATAAGGGGTAAGCCATTTAAGACTGAAATGAGGAGGAATTTCTTCACCCAGAGAGTGGTGAACCTGTGGAATTCTCTGCCACAGAGGGCGGTGGAGGCCAGTTCATTAAATATATTCAAGAAAGAGTTGGATATATTTCTTGAGGCTAAAGGGATCAAGGGATATGGGGAGAAGGCAGCGACAGGGTACTGAATTTGGATGATTAGCCATGATCTCATTGAATGGTGGAGCAGGCTCAAAGGGCCGAATGGCCTACTCCTGCTCCTATCTTCTATGTTTCTATGTTTTAAGGAGCATCTTAGAAAGAAGGAGAGAGAGGTGGAGAGGTTGAGAGGACCTGGAGAGGTAGACCATTGACTGGGGAATGGGAGTCTTCTGACTTGGCTTCAGATAACTGCCAAGCCAATGCTCTAATGAGTAGGCTGGAACCGGCTAGACGAGCAGCTGGAAACTTACCTGTGCACTGTGCTGAGAGACTGCACAATACTATCTGATTAAAGCTCAGCAGTACTCTTTCTGTAACCTCCATAAACTCTCTGAGATCTCTGCACTCCTCCAATTCTGGCCTTTTGCGTATCCCCGATTTTCATCGCTCCACCATTGGCGGCCGTGCCTTCAGCTACCTAAGCCCTAAGCTCTGGAATTTCCTCTCTAAACCTCTCAACCTCTCCACCTCTCTACCTCTCTCTCCTTTCTAAGATGCTCCTTAAAACCTACCTCTTTGACCAAGCTTTTTGTCACCTGTCCTAATATCTCCTTATTGGCTCAGTGTCAGATTTTGTTTGGTAACGCTCCTGTGAAGTGCCTTGGGACGTTTTACTACATTAAAGACGCTA
Source organism: Somniosus microcephalus (assembly GCF_052327205.1). Lineage (NCBI taxonomy): Eukaryota > Metazoa > Chordata > Chondrichthyes > Squaliformes > Somniosidae > Somniosus > Somniosus microcephalus. The sequence goes on along the minus strand of NC_140989.1, from coordinate 167,198,288 downwards.
TATAAATGCAAATTGTTGTTCCACGGTAAATACCATTTCAGGTAAATTCTACATGTGTGAATTTCTCAGTTGATTAAGTTGGAAACTTGTAAACACAAAGATGGGTTTCAATGTGTTAGACACCCGACTAACCCCGAAAACAAATTGTGGAAGAGTATTATCTCCTGTGACTTAGTGATATTAGTTATGGCAGGATTATCAGGAGTGAAGTAGTAAAACACTGCTGTCAAACCGGATAGTCTTTTGTAGACTGTTTTCTGGTGATATTTTAGTGAGATGCCTCTGTGTAGTTACGCTTTTGCCAACATAACTGAAAATGTCTTTGTATAAACGGGTGTCTCATATTTTCTTCAGAATTAGGTCTTTGCTTCTGTGCACCTGCTTTAAAAATGTAGGCAACACTTTTGTGCCTTTTATATTTTAATACATACACACACCTGCGAATATGGAAAGATGCTTTCTGATTTGTTCCCAAAGGGTACAATTTACCTTTGGCAAATTTCTTCCAGATCCGAACAGTCTGAGAGAGTCTGGTCCTTTCTGAAGACTATGGTACCAGAGTTCATTTTGGTAAATGAAGAACATGTTGCAGAGATAGTGATTTTGACAGAGTCGATGGAAAAAATTAAAGAGAGCGAAGGGAAGATAGATAGTACCATTGCCAAACCAGCTGAAAAAGTTACCAAAGGTACAACTGTTGCATTTCTTTTTGAAAATTAAGTTGCCACCGGAATTGATTGCTGACCCCAAGACCGCCTACTTCTAGCTCTGTGATATCGCCTGTCTTCACCCCGCCTCAGCTCCTCTGCTGCTGAAACCCGCATCCATGTCTTTGTTACCTCCAGACTTGACGATTGCAATGCTCAATGGCCGGCCACCCACCTTGCACACTCTTTAAACTTCAGCTCATCCAAATCTCTGCTAACCATATCCTAACTTGTACCATGTCCTGTTCACCCATCATTCCTGTGCTCACTGACCTACATTGGCTCCCGGTCCGGCAACATCTCCATTTTCAAATTCTCATCCTTGTGTTCAAATCCCTCCAAGGCCTCGCCTCTACATATCTCTGTAACCTTCTCCAGCCCTACAATTCCCCTAGTCCCCTCCACCCCCGAGATCTCTGCGTTCCTCCATTTCTGGCCTCTTGCATCCCTGATTTTCATTGCTCCACCATTGGCAACCATGTCTTCAGTTGCCTGGGCCCTTAGCTCTGGAATTCCCTCCCTGAACCTCTCTGCCTTTCTATCTCTCCTCTCCTTTAAGTTGCTCCTTAAATCCTACCTCTTTGACCAAGCTTTTGGACATCTGTCCTAATATCTCTAAGTGGCTCGGTGTCAAATATTATTTGATAACACTCCTGTGAAGCGCTATGGAACGTTTTTGCTATGTTAAAGACATTATATAGGGGGCATGATTAAGAAGTTTGCAGATGATACAAAAATTGGCTGTGTGGTTGATAGTGAGGAAGAAGACTGTAGACTGCAGGAAGATATCAATCGACTGGTCAGGTGGACAGAAAAGTGGCAAATGGAATTCAATCCGGAGGAGTGTGAGGTAACGTATTTGGGGAGGGCTAACAAGCTGAAGTTTAAAGAGGGTGCAAGGTGGGTGGCCGGCCATTGAGCATTGCAATCGTCAAGTCTGGAGGTAACAAAGACATGGATGCGGGTTTCAGCAGCAGAGGAGCTGAGGCGGGGTGAAGACAGGCGATGTCACAGAGCTAGAAGTAGGAATACACTATAAATGGTCGGATACTGAGCGGTGTAGAGGAACAGGGGGACCTTGGCGTGCATGTCCACAGATCCCTGAAGGTAGCAGGACAGGTAGATAAGGTGGTTAAGAAAGCATACGGGATACTTTCCTTTACTAGCTGAGGCATAGAATATAAGAGCAGGGCAGTTATGCTTGAACTGTATAAAACACTAGTTACACCACAGCTAGAGTACTGCGTACAGTTCTGGTCACCACATTACAGGAAAGATATGATTGCACTAGAGAGGGTACAGAGGAGATTTACGAGGTTGTTGCCTGGACTGGAGAATTTTAGCTATGAGGAAAGATTGGAAAGGCTGGGGTTGTTTTTCTTTGGAACAGAGGAGGCTGAGGGGAGGTTAAATTGAGGTATATAAAATTATGAGGGGCCTAGATAGAGTGGGTAGGAAGGACCTATTTCCCTTAGCAGAGAGGTCAATAACCAGGGGGCATAGATTTAAAGTAATTGGTAGAAGGATTAGAGGGGAGTTGAGAATTTTTTTCACTCGGAGGGTGGTGAGGGTCTGGAATTCACTGCCTGAAAGGGTGGTAGAGGCAGAAACCCTCGTCACATTTAAAAAGTACTTGGATATGCACTTGAAGCCCCGTAACCTACAAAGCTATGGCCCAAGAGCTGAAAAGTGGGATTAAGCTGGATAGCTCTTTTTCAGCCAGCACAGACATGATGGGCCGAATGGCCTCCTTCTGTGCTGTACATTTCTATGATTCTATATAAATGCAGGTTGTTGTTGAATTCATGACACTGTTTGTACTTTCCTACTTTTAATATTTGTATTTTCATTCTTTTTATGGTTGTACTTTCACAGTTATAATATTTGTACTTTTAATCCTGTGAATACATATATACTGTATATATTTCTGTAACAATGTTTCTCAGGCATGTTATTTTACAGGCGGGGGGGAGGAGGTGGGGGGGGCGGGGACTGTGTTGGGTGAATTTGCCCATTTATCTTTTGCTCACGGCCTCACTGGGATTTAAATTTTAACTATCGTGGGGATTTTCCAGCTCCTTTTTACCTGGCATAAGTTTAATGAGTGTCAAGTCTGTGCCCAAATAGGCACTCAAAAACAGCTCAATTATTGGGAGTTGAACCCCCAGTTCCACCTTTCTGTCATGGAGCCCTCACCCTGGGGCTCACTGTATCCCATATGAGTCCTTATAATAGAGGCAGAGCAGGTGCAAGAGGAAATGCGGGAGGCACGCAGGTTAAGGCTACACTAAAGGAGAAGACGACTAATTAGGAGGCCCCTTCCACCAGAGTCCAGAGACCATGCCAATCCCTTGATGATGTCTCAAAGGGTGTCTGCTTAGGGAAATAACAAGTTTCAGTAAGAAAGCAACAGGGAACTATGTCTCCTGTTGCAAACTAACCTCCAACCTAGGCATCTGAGGTGGCATGGTTGGCTGACCAGGTCATATCAGCTGTCATTAGGAGAGAGAATGGGTTCATGAAAGTGGACTGTAGCCACAGCACTTGTACTGGGTCCTGGATCCTACTGCACGCTGATGGATGGGATGGCATACCTGATGGGTTAGATCCTGGGAGATGGAGCCCAGAAGCTCTTGGAAGCTGGTTGCCATCATCCTCTCCAAACAGTCCCCCAGGGCCTGAAGGCCAGTGATCAAAGCATCCATGTTGGATGCACCAACTAATCTGGAGACCTTGCTTTTGGGGACGGAGTGTTCGTGATGCCACGATCCGCTCCAGATAGTGCTGCATTGTGTCAAATCCTCCTCAGATATTGGCAGTGAGGATGGTATTGGACTTCACCAGTCACAGGTCCTCTGAGATGGTCCTCAGTGCCTCCGTGTGAGTGTGATGCTCATCCAGCATCCTTCTCTTCAGAGCAGGACCCCAGAGATCAGAGCCTGCAGCCCCTTCTCCTCACTGTCAGATCCCACTTTCACCCCTGACTCCCCTGGCACAACCGTGTCTTAGTCAGTACAAACCTTCATTGGAACAATTTACAACCCTCGGGTGGATGTCTCTGGGCAGGTGAGTGAGAGAAAGAGTGAGTGGGTGAGGATATGGCGGACAGGGCAGAGGTGGAATGTTGCTTGCCTCTTTCTCATCCCCCCCCCTCCTCCTCAGTGGTTTCATGCTCAGGTTTGTCCAGAGGAAAAGGAAATGAAGAGATTGTATGATATTTGGCGGCTATCATGACAGTTCCTCCATAGCTTTAGAAGGCGTGTCGTAATGTTACTTGCAAGGCTGCAGATGGTCCAGGCCAACCTGCAGCAACCACTGACCATCCTGCGCGTCCCCATCCCAACAGGTTCTTGCCGCATGGCTTCCCAGGGTCTCCCTAGTTTCACGTGCATAAGGACTCATGGTGGAGACCACTACCCATGGCCTGAGAGCAGTGGTTATGGGCCACATCCTCCTGTGAGAGAGAAGACATGAGCATTGCAGTGAATACTGGGCAAAATGTTCTGTTAAAAATTAAGGTTATAACCGGGTCAGAAAGCAAGAAAGGACAAACGTGGTGAGTTGGGGACAGCGTGCTCATGCATGGCCTACTGTGAGGTGCATTTGTAGGTCGCAGGTGACACGGGATGGGAGAAAGGGATCAGAGGTACAGAGTAATATCCCAGAGGAGTGTGAAGACTATGAGTGAAGGAATGCCACAGGTATAAAGAAGGGTCAGAGGGAGTAGGCCCCTTATCTTGACTGCTCTGGTGAGGTTGTTAAACTTCTTACTGCACTGCAAAAGAGTCCTGGAGTTGAACCACCTCCCTCCACACAGTGTGTAGCACATTCATGGTGGTTCTCCAGCCATCCTTTGACCCCAAACAGCCCATCCCACCTTCCCCCATATCTCTGTCAAGAGGAATTCCAGGGGCTGGGTCCATAGAAGTTTGCTGCTCCTTTCTTCGATCTGACTCCAGTCCTTTCTATACCAGGTTGGCTGCTTCCCGCAGACCCCCGCAATTTCGACTGGTCGTCACTGACACCAGCAGGTGGAACTCGGCTCACTTCCAGCAATGCAACAGCAAAGCCAGAATTGTGGGCCGAAGACCTTTATTATTTGTAAAAGTGGGCAGATTGATACGGAAAATCCTATATACATGGTCGCAATCTCATCAGATATCTCTGTCCTGTTATACACCCGGAGGTTGATTTACAATAATGTAGATAGCGGGAGTGAGCAGTAAAAAGGCGTGCATGGGCTTTCAGTAATTTTTTTTAATGATGTATTTTCTCAGAAAAACTGGAATTAAAAGAGGTCGGGAAGAAAAAGAATAAGGAAGGAGAATATGTTAAAGACAAAAAACAAATCAGCACGTTCAACGGCAAGCCGGAACACACTCTCGGAATATATCTTTATCTTTTATAGAAAGTAAGTTAGAAGCCTGGTTGCTAAAGGTTTGTAATTTTTTGCCCTTGCTCCATCAGATCTGCACTTTCCTTGTTGAGATTACTGGGAGGCACTTTATCAAAACTTCTCTGACATTTTTAACCTAGCAGTAACATCTCTCCCCACCAAAGCAGCAATGGAAGGGAAGTTCAGCAAAGGGGCTATACTGGTAATACAAATGCATTGTTCCAGCCATCAATTTTCATTTTATTGGAGTGAAATAGTAGTAATCTATATATAAGACCTCTTCTGTCTGTCTGTCTGTCTGTTCTCTATACGTTCGAAAGTTATAGAGCGTACCTACACGCGCGTCATGTCAAAAGAAAACTTACGATTACGGACCGGTCATCGGCGTATTTACGTTTCGGCCGGACAAAAATTGCGCCCGCGGTATCCAAAAAACGTTCAACATTCCGCTCATTTGCATCTCATTAGCGATAGAGTGACCTCGAGGTCGACCAAATCGTACGGCGGGTTCCTGGCGCGTGCGGCCGGGCCCCTCCTCCGGTCGAGTGACGGGACGATTGACCAATCCTACGCTTCGGGTGACCTGACCGTCGACCAATCGGTGCGTGTGTGGGGCGGGCCTTATCGTTCTGAACCGAAGTGAGTGGCCGCCATCTTGATTCCATTCTTTTTCCCGCTTTTCTGCATTTTCCTTTTCAAACCTACATTTCCAGCAAAAAAAAAATTGTGCTTTATTAAATTGTTTTAAAATTGTTTTTAAAAAAACTTAATTCATTTGTAAACCTGAAGATTCTTTTTCCTACATTTCCCCGTTTTTGTAAGCCCTCATAACCTAGGCCTCAAAGCCTGGGCATCTCCTGCTCAGCCACGCCCGAGCTAGGTAATTGTCCCACGGCTTCTGCTAAGCTCCC
>NC_140989.1:167124440-167191774 GCF_052327205.1 Somniosus microcephalus | reverse complement strand
GTCAATTCAAATTGCTTTATTGGCATGACAAGTTACATCTTATGTTGCCAAAGCACCGAAAAAACATTTATGGTTGAACACATAAACGCAGATCTATCCATACAGTGTATAAACAGATATATCCGTGTGTATAAATATACTCATATAATATGCATATAATCTTTTCTTAATTTTTGTCCCTCTGTTTATGGCAAGCTGTAACATAGTGTGCCGCTAAAGTTACGCAATTTCTCTGTTCCCCTAATAGGTATGGGAGTTTTTGGTCATCATTCAAATTTTTGAATTCAGGGCATATTTTTATGAATTTTGGGTAGAAATTCCCCCTTATGCCCTGATAGTTTCCACAAGCTGTGAGGAAGTGCATCTCTGTCTCCACCACTCCCTGACTGCAGTGAGAACATATCCTGTCCTCTCTTGGCAGCCAGGTCTGCCTGTGTCTGCCTTTTTCGTTGGCCAGGCTATGCTCACTAAGTCTGAACCTAGTCAAGGTTTTTCTCAATTTGCTATCTTTTACCGTGGTCAGGTATTCGGCCATGGTGTATTGTCTGTTTAGGGCCAAGTAGCAATCGAGTTAGTTTTGGGTTTTTGTTGTTTCTGTCCAATAGGTCAGATATTTTTCCTTTTGTTTAGTGACAATTGTGTTGGGTCGAATTCTCTGTGCTACGATGTCACTGTCCTGGAGCTGGTTATTATTAGTTGTGTTAGTAGTTTCTTCACTGAGTCCCAGGACTAGTTGACTGAGGGGACTCTTCTTTCTGATCCTCTCTTGGCATTTCAGGGCTTCGTAATGATAGCAGTGGGGGTTGCTCATTTTTAGGTGTTTCCAAAATTTGGTGGCTCTTTTTTGGATATTAATTAGTAGTGGATATTGGCCTAGTTCTGCCCTGCATGCATTGTTTGCGGTTTTCCTCTGAGTCCGCAGGATACTTTTACAGAATTCTGAATGTAGGATCTCAATTGGGTGTTTGTCCCATTTTGCAAATTCTTGTTGTGTTAGCGGACCCCACACCTCACTGCCATAGAGTGCAATTGGTTCAATTACTGATTTAAACCTTTTGAGCCAAATGCTAATTGGGATTTCTATTTGGATTGATTTTTTAATGGCATAGAAAGCCCTTCTTGCTTTCTCTTTCAGTTCATTCACAGCCAGATGAAAATTTCCCGTAGAACTGATTTTTAAGCCCAAGTATGTGTAGTTAGTGGTTTGTTCAATTTTGGTTGTTCCTAGTGTGAAATTTATTTTGGGTCCCTGATGTCTGGATCTTGGTTTTTTGGGGATTTATTGTCAGGGCCCAGGTCTGGCAGAACGACTCCAGCAGATCCAGGTTCTGCTGTAGACCCTCCTCAGTTGGTGACAGCAGAACCAGGTCATCTGCATAGAGGAGGAATTTAACCTTGGATTCATATAGGGTGAGGCCGGGTGCTGTAGATTGTTCAAGTAGTTTTGCCAATTCATTTATGTAAATATTAAAGAGTGTCGGTGAGATGGGCGAGCCCTGCGCCACACCACTGTGAGAAGTATTTTGTTTGTTTGTCTCCAATTTTTAATTACATCATATGGTTTTCCCCCTACACCACTTTCAATAAGTTTCAAGAATAGACCGTCATGCCAAATAGAATCATAAGCCTTCTGGAAATCTATAAAGCAGGTAAAAATTTTGCTTTTGTTTTGGTGAACATGTTTGTCAATTAGGGTGTGTAGGGTGAAGATATGATCCGATGTTCTATAATTTGGTAAGAATCCAATTTGGCTTTTACTCAAGACATTTTGCTCCTCAAGGAAGTTTATAAGTCTTTGGTTTATGATACTACAGAATACCTTCCCCAGGTTACTGTTCACACAGATGCCACGGTAGTTCTTTGGGTCAACTTTGTCTCCACTTTTGTATATGGGCGTTATGAGTCCTTTGTTCCAGATATCAGGGAAGTAACCGACACTCAGAACCAAGTTCTCTCTCTCTGGTCCCTCTCTCTCTCTCTCTGGCCCCTCTCTCTGGTCCCTCTCTCTCTCTCTCTCTCTCTCTCTGGTCCCCCTCTCTCTCTCTCTCTCTGGTCCCTCTCTCTCTCTCTCTGGCCCTGCTCTCTCTCTCTCTGGCCCTGCTCTCTCTCTCTCTGGCCCCCTCTCTCTCTCTCTCTGGTCCCGCTCTCTCTCTCTCTGGTCCCTCCCTCTCTCTCTCTCTCTCTGGCCCCTCTCTCTCTCTCTCTCTGGTCCCTCCCTCTCTCTCTCTCTCTCTCTGGTCCCCTCCCTCTCTCTCTCTGGTCCCTCCCTCTCTCTCTCTCTCTGGTCCCTCCCTCTCTCTCTCTGGTCCCCTCTCCTCCCGCCCTCCCCTCCCCCCTCCCCTCCCCCTCCCCTCTCCTCCCACCTTCCCCTTCCCCCCTCTCCCCTCCCTCTCCCCTCCCCCTCTCCCCCCTCTCCCCTCCCCTCTCTCTCTGGTCCCTCTCTCTCTCTGGTTCCTCCCTCTCCCTCTCTCTGGTTCCTCCCTCTCTCTCTCTCTGGTTCCTCCCTCACTCTCTGTCTCTCTGGTCTCTCCCAATTCCAATTTCCAATTAAAATGCTTTATTGGCATGAAAGTTTACAGAGAACCATATTGCCAAAGCTTACATAGCAAAAAGGTACAGTTTTCCAACATTCTGTAGGTGTCAATCGATTTGACATTTGTTGGGTACATACAATATTACTTTTAAACAATATTAATTTTAAACAGTCTTTGTACTTCATTTGGTACGTTCAATATTAATTTTAAACAGTCTTAATTTTAAACAGTCCTCAGGTTGTGACATGTTGTTACATATTTGGCCCCAAGGTATGGTCTGTCTCCTTCTCCTAGGACTAATCTCAATTTTGACAGATCATCCAATTCCTTGAAATCTGGGGTTGTTTGGCTTAGCTTGTTGAATAATATGTTTCTTGATGTGTTGAATTTTTCGCATTTTAGGAGGAAATGCATTTCTGTTTCAACCTCGCCAGCCAGACATTGATCGCATATTCTATTCTCTCTAGGCTGCCAGGATTTCTTGTATCTGCCTTTTTCAATTTCAGTTGGTGGTCGCTTAGTCTGTACCTGGTGAGGGTCTGTCTCTGTTTTGTGTCTCTGATGGTCGTGAGGTAGTCTGCCAGTTTATATTCTCTTTTTAGGGCCCGGTAACATTCTAATCTGCTTTGGCTTTCGGTTATTTTGTTCCAATGTTCCAGGTAGGTTTCTTTGCATTTTTAATGATTTGGTTCACTCGGATTGGTGTTTGGACGGCTGTGTTGGTCTGGGGCTGGTCAGGGTCCGGCTGAGTACTTAGTTTCCGTAGCAGCTGACTCAGGGGACTCTTTTCTGGGTTTAGCTCTTGGGTCTGAAAGGCTTTGAAATGAAGGGTGTCTGGGGAGCTAGATTTGAGGTGATTTAGGAAGTTTAGTGCTCGTTTTTGGATGTTTATCAGTGGGTATCTGCCTAGTTCGGCTCTGCATGCATTTGTTGGCGTTTTTCTTTGGGTGCGAAGGATGCTTCGGCAGAATTCTGCATGTAGGGCTTCTATTGTATGTTTTTCCCCATTTAGTGTAGCTTTGGTGATTTAGCGGGCCCCATACTTCACTACCGTACAGTGCAATGGGCAGGATTATGCTGTCAAATATTTTGAGCCAGATTTTGATTGGGATTTGGATGTTGTAGAATTTTCTTTTTATTGCATATAGGGCTCTTCGGGCTTTTTCTTTTAGTGCATTCACTGCTATGCTGAAGCTCCCTGATGCTGTAATAGTTAGACCAAGGTAGGTGTAGCTCATAGTGTGTCCTATAGTGATATCACTGAGGGTAAACTGGTATTTGTTTTCCTGACATCTGGGCCTTTTTTGAAAAATCATGATGTTGGTTTTCTTTAGATTTACTGTTAGAGCCCAATTTTGGCAGTATTTGTCGAGTAGGTCTAGTTGTTGCTGTAATCCCTGTTCTGTGGGAGACAGCAGAACCAGGTCGTCCGCATAGAACAGGGATTTCACTTCTCCATCCAGGAGACGGAGACCTGGTGACTCGCTTTGCTCCAGCATGTCTGCTAATTCATTTATGTATATGTTGAACAGGGTCGGGCTCAAATTGCAGCCCTGCCGGACGCCTCTTCTCTGGGTGAAGAAATCGGTGCGTTTGTCTCCAATTTTGACCCCGCATTTGTTTTTCAGATACATTGATTTAATAAGGTCATAGACTTTGCCCCCTATTCACATTGAAGAAGTTTATAATAGAGCCCTTCGTGCCATATAGAGTCAAAGGCTTTCTTGAAGTCGATGAAACAGGCGAATATTTTCCCATTTTTTGTTTGGTGTATATGTTTTTCAATGAGGGTGTGAAGGGTATAGATATGGTCGGCGGTGCGGTGTTTTGGAAGAAAGCCTATTTGGTTTTTTTCTGAGGATATTATGTTTGTTAAGAAAATCAAGTAATCTACTATTTAGAATACTGCAGAATAACTTCCCTAGACAACTGTTGACACAGATGCCGCGGTAGTTATTTGGGTCTGATTTGTTTCCGCTTTTATATATGGGGGAGATTAGTCCTTGGCACCAGATATCTCTCTCTCTCTCTCTGGTCCCTCCCTCTCTCTCTCTCTCTCTGGTCCCTCCCTCTCTCTCTCTCTCTCTCTGGTCCCTCCCTCTCTCTCTCTCTCTGGTCCCTCCCTCCCTCTCTCTCTCTGGTCCCTCCCTCTCTCTCTCTGGTCCCTCTCTCTCTCTGGTCTCTCCCTCACTCTCTCTCTCTCTGGTCCCTCCCTCACTCTCTCTCTCTCTGGTCCCTCCCTCTCTCTCTCTCTCTCTGGTCCCTCCCTCTCTCTCTCTCTCTCTGGTCTGACCCTCTCTCTCTCTCTCTGGTCCCTCCCTCCCTCTCTCTCTCTGGTCCCTCCCTCTCTCTCTCTGGTCCCTCCCTCTCTCTCTCTGGTCTCTCCCTCACTCTCTCTCTCTCTGGTCCCTCCCTCTCTCTCTCTGGTCCCTCTCTCTCTCTCTCTCTGGTCCCTCCCTCTCTCTCTCTCTCTCTCTGGTCCCTCTCTCTCTCTCTGGTTCCTCTCTCTCTCTCTCTCTCTGGTCCCTCTCTCTCTCTCTCTGGTCTCTCTCTCTCTCTCTCTCTCTCTGGTCCCTCTCTCTCTCTCTCTCTGGTCCCTCTCTCTCTCTCTCTGGTCCCTCTCTCTCTCTCTCTCTCTGGTCCCTCTCTCTCTCTCTCTGGCCCTGCTCTCTCTCTCTCTGGCCCTGCTCTCTCTCTCTCTGGCCCTGCTCTCTCTCTCTCTGGCCCCCTCTCTCTCTCTCTCTGGCCCCTCTCTCTCTCTCTCTCTCTCTCTCTGGTCCCTCCCTCTCTCTCTCTCTCTGGTCCCTCCCTCTCTCTCTCTGGTCCCTCCCTCTCTCTCTCTCTCTCTCTCTGCTCCCTCCCTCTCTCTCTCTGGTCCCCTCTCCTCCTGCCCTCCCCTCCCCCCTCCCCTCTCCTCCCACCTCCCCTTCCCCTGTCTCCCCTCCCCCTCTCCCCTCCCCTCTCTCTCTGGTCCCTCCCTCTCTCTCTCTCTCTGGTTCCTCCCTCTCTCTCTCTCTGGTTCCTCCCTCTCTCTCTCTCTGGTTCCTCCCTCTCTCTCTCTCTCTGGTTCCTCCCTCTCTCTCTCTCTCTGGTTCCTCCCTCACTCTCTCTCTCTCTGGTCTCTCCCTCTCTCTCTCTCTCTCTGGTCCCTCCCTCTCTCTCTCTCTCTCTGGTCCCGCCCTCTCTCTCTCTCTCTGTTTCCTCCCTCTCTCTCTCTCTCTGGTCCCTCCCTCTCTCTCTCTCTCTCTAGTCCCTCCCTCTCTCTCTCTCTCTCTGGTCGCTCCCTCCCTCTCTCTCTCTGGTCCCTCCCTCTCTCTCTCTGGTCCCTCCCTCTCTCTCTCTGGTCTCTCCCTCACTCTCTCTCTCTCTGGTCCCCCCCTCTCTCTCTCTGGTCCCTCCCTCTCTCTCTCTCTCTCTGGTCCCTCCCTCTCTCTCTCTCTCTCTCTGGTCCCTCTCTCTCTCTCTCTGGTTCCTCTCTCTCTCTCTCTCTTTGGTCCCTCTCTCTCTGGTCTCTCTCTCTCTCTCTCTGGTCCCTCTCTCTCTCTCTCTCCTTCTGGTCCCTCTCTCTCTCTCTCTCTCTCTCCGGTCCCTCTCTCTCTCTCTCTGGTCCCTCTCTCTCTCTCTCTCTTCTGGTCCCACTCTCTCTCTCTCTCTCTCTCTCTCTGGTCCCTCTCTCTCTCTCTTTCTGGTCCCTCTATCTCTCTCTCTGGTCCCTCTCTCTATCTCTCTCTCTGGTCTCTCTCTCTCTCTGGTCCCTCTCTCTCTCTCTGGTCCCGCTCTCTCTCTCTCTGGTCCCTCCCTCTCTCTCCCTGGTCCCGCTCTCTCTCTCTCTGGCCCCTCTCTCTCTCTCTGGTCCCTCCCTCTCTCTCTCTGGTCCCTCCCTCTCTCTCTGGTCCCTCTCTCTCTCTCTGGTCTCTCTCTCTCTCTCTCTGGTCCCGCTCTCTCTCTCTGGTCCCTCTCTCTCTCTCTGGTCCCTCCCTCTCTCTCTCTGGTCCCTCCCTCTCTCTGGTCCCTCTCTCTCTCTGGTCCCTCCCTCTCTCTCTCTCTCTCTCTGGTCCCTCCCTCTCTCTCTCTCTCTCTGGTCCCTCCCTCTCTCTGGTCCCTCCCTCTCTCTCTCTCTCTCTGGCTCTCTCTCTCTCTGGTCCCTCCCCCTCTCTCTCTCTCTCTGGTCCCTCCCTCTCTCTCTCTCTGGTCCCTCCCTCTCTCTCTCTCTGGTCAATTCAATTCAATTCAAATTGCTTTATTGGCATGACAAGTTACATCTTATGTTGCCAAAGCACCGAAAAAACTTTTATGGTTGAACACATAAACGCAGATCTATCCATACAGTGTATAAACAGATATATCCCTGTGTGTATAAATATACTCATATAATATGCATATAATCTTTTCTTAATTTTTGTCCCTCTGCTTATGGCAAGCTGTAACATAGTTTGCCGCTAAAGTTACGCAATTTCTCTGTTCCCCTAATAGGTATGGGAGTTTTTGGTCATCATTCAAATTTTTGAATTCAGGGCATATTTTTATGAATTTTGGGTAGAAATTCCCCCTTATGCCCTGATAGTTTCCACAAGCTGTGAGGAAGTGCATCTCTGTCTCCACCACTCCCTGACTGCAGTGAGAACATATCCTGTCCTCTCTTGGCAGCCAGGTCTGTCTGTGTCTGCGTTTTTCGATGGCCAGCTATGCTCACTAAGTCTGAGCCTAGTCAAGGTTTTTCTCAATTTGCCATCTTTTACCGTGGTCAGGTATTCAGCCATGGTGTATTGTCTGTTTAGGGCCAAGTAGCAATCGAGTTAGTTTTGGGTTTTTGTTGTTTCTGTCCAATAGGTCAGATATTTTTCCTTTTGTTTAGTGACAATTGTGTTGGGTCGAATTCTCTGTGCTACGATGTCACTGTCCTGGAGCTGGTTATTATTAGTAGTGTTAGTAGTTTCTTCACTGAGTCCCAGGACTAGTTGACTGAGGGGACTCTTCTTTCTGATCCTCTCTTGGCATTTCAGGGCTTCGTAATGATAGCAGTGGGGGTTGCTCATTTTTAGGTGTTTCCAAAATTTGGTGGCTCTTTTTTGGATATTAATTAGTAGTGGATATTGGCCTAGTTCTGCCCTGCATGCATTGTTTGCGGTTTTCCTCTGAGTCCGCAGGATACTTTTACAGAATTCTGAATGTAGGATCTCAATTGGGTGTTTGTCCCATTTTGCAAATTCTTGTTGTGTTAGCGGACCCCACACCTCACTGCCATAGAGTGCAATTGGTTCAATTACTGATTTAAACATTTTGACCCAAATGCCAATTGGGATTTCTATTTGGATTGACTTTTTAATGGCATAGAAATCCCTTTTTGCTTTCTCTTTCAGTTCATTCACAGCCAGTTGAAAATTTCCTGTAGAACTGATTTTTAAGCCTAAGTATGTGTAGTTTGTAGTTTGTTCAATTTTAGTTGTTCCTAGTGTGAAATTTATTCCGGGTCCCTGATGTCTGGATCTTTGCTGGAACACAAGAACTTTGGTTTTTTGGGGGTTTATTGTCATGGCCCAGGTCTGACAGAACAACTCTAGCAGATCCAGGTTCTGCTGTAGACCCTCCTTAGTTGGTGACAGCAGAACCAGGTCATCTGCATAGAGGAGGAATTTAACCTTGGATTCATATAGGGTGAGGCCGGGTGCTGTAGATTGTTCAAGTAGTTTTGCCAATTCATTTATGTAAATATTAAAGAGTGTCGGTGAGATGGGCGAGCCCTGCGCCACGCCACTGTGAGAAGTATTTTGTTTGTTTGTCTCCAATTTTAACTGCATATTTATTGTTTGTATACGTTGATTTAATTACATCATATGTTTTTCCCCCTACACCACTTTCAATAAGTTTCAAGAATAGACCGTCATGCCAAATAGAATCAAAAGCCTTCTGGAAATCTATAAAGCAGGTAAAAATTTTGCTTTTGTTTTGGTGAACATGTTTGTCAATTAGGGTGTGTAGGGTGAAGATATGATCCGATGTTCTATAATTTGGTAAGAATCCAATTTGGCTTTTAATCAAGACATTGTGCTCCTCAAGGAAGTTTATAAGTCTTTGGTTTATGATACTACAGAATACCTTCCCCAGGTTACTGTTCACACAGATGCCACGGTAGTTCTTTGGGTCAACTTTGTCTCCACTTTTCTTTATGGGCGTTATGAGTCCTTTGTTCCAGATATCAGGGAAGTAACCGACACTCAGAACCAAGTTCTCTCTCTCTGGTCCCTCTCTCTCTCTCTCTGGCCCCTCTCTCTGGTCCCTCTCTCTCTCTCTCTCTCTCTGGTCCCTCTCTCTCTGGTCCCTCTCCCTCTCTCTCTCTCTCTCTGGTCCCTCTCTCTCTCTCTCTGGCCCTGCTCTCTCTCTCTCTGGCCCTGCTCTCTCTCTCTCTGGCCCCCTCTCTCTCTCTCTCTGGTCCCTCTCTCTCTCTCTCTGGTCCGTCTCTCTCTCTCTCTGGTCCCACTCTCTCTCTGGTCCCGCGCTCTCTCTCTCTCTGCTCTCTCTCTATCTGGTCCCTCTCTCTCTCTCTCTGGTCCCTCTCTCTCTCTCTCTGGTCCCTCCTTCTCTCTCCCTGGTCCCTCCCTCTCTCTGGTCCATCCCTCTCTCTCTCTGGTCCCTCCCTCTCTCTCTCTGGTCCCTCCCTCTCTCTCTCTGGTCCCTCTCTCTCTCTCTCTGGTCCCTCTCTCTCACTCTCTGGTCCCTCTCTCCATCTCTCTCTGGTCCCTCCCTCTCTCTCTCTCTCTCTCTGGTCCCTCCCTCTCTCTCTCTCTCTCTGGTCCCTCCCTCTCTCTCTCTCTCTGGTCCCTCTCTCTCTCTGGTCCCTCCCTCTCTGTCTCTCTCTGGTCCCTCCCTCTCTCTCTCTCTCTGGTCCCCCCTCCCTCTCTCTCTCTCTGGTCCCCCTCCCTCTCTCTCTCTCTGGTCCCCCTCCCTCTCTCTCTCTGGTACCCCCCTCCCTCTCTCTCTCCCTGGTCCCCCCCTCCCTCTCTCTCTCCCTGGTCCCCCCCTCCCTCTCTCTCTCCCTGGTCCCCCCCTCCCTCTCTCTCTCCCTGGTACCCCCCTCCCTCTCTCTCTCCCTGGTACCCCCCCTCCCTCTCTCTCTCTCTCCCTCTCTCTCTTGTCCCTCCCTCTCTCTCTCTGGTCCCTCCCTCTCTCTCTCTCTGGTCCCTCTCTCTTATTCTCTGGTCCCTCCCTCTCTCTCTGGTCCCTCCCTCTCTCTCTGGTCCCTCCCTCTCTCTCTCTCAATTCAATTCAATTCAATTCAAATCACTTTATTGGCATGACAAGGTACATCTTATGTTGCCAAAGCATCGAAAAACATTCATGGTTGAACACATAAATATAGATCTATCCATACAGTGTATAAACAGATATATCCCTGAGTGTATAAATATACATTCATATAATTTGTATATACTCTTTTCTTATATTTAGTGGTTGTCCCTCTGTTTATGGCAAGCTGTAACATAGTGTGCTGCTAAGGTTACACAATTTCTCTCTTCCCCTAGTAGGTATGGGAGTTTTTGGTCGTCATTCAAATTTCTGAATTCCGGGCATATTTTTGTGAATTTTGGGTAGAAATTCTCCCTTATGCCCTGATATTTTCTACAAGCTGTGAGGAAGTGCATCTCTGTCTCCACCACTCCCTGACTGCAGTGAGAGCATATCCTGTCCTCTCTTGGTAGCCGGGTCTGCCTGTGTCTACCTTTTTCGATCGCCAGGCTATGTTCACTAAGTCTGTACATTGTCAAGGTTTTTCTCAGTTTGCTATCCTTTACCATGGTCAGGTAATCAGCCATGTTGTATTGTCTGTTTAGGGCCAAGTAGCAATTGAGTTTGTTTTGGGTTTTTGTTGTTTCTGCCCAATATGACAGATATTTTTCCTTTTGCTTAGTGACGATTGTGTTGGGTCGAATTCTTTGTGTTACGCTGTCACTGTCCTGGGGCTGGTTATTGTTAGTAGTGTTAGTAGTTACTTCACTGAGTCCTAGGACTAGTTGACTGAGGGTATTCTTCTTTATGGTCCTCTCTTGGCATTTCAGGGCTTCGTAATGATAGCAGTGGGGGTTGCTCATTTTTAGGTGTTTCCAAAATTTGGTGGCTCTTTTTTGGATAGTGATTATTAATGGATATTGGCCTAGTTCTGCCCTGCATGCATTGTTTACGGTTTTCCTTTGAGTCCGGAGGATACTTTTACAGAATTCTGCATGTAGGATCTCAATTGGGTGTTTGTCCCATTTTGCAAATTCTTGTTGTGTTAGCGGTCCCCACACCTCACTGCCATAGAGTGCAATTGGTTCAATTACTGATTTAAAAATTTTGAGCCAAATGCTAATTGGGATTTCTATTTGGATTGATTTTTTAATGGCATAGAAAGCCCTTCTTGCTTTCTCTTTCAGTTCATTCACAGCCAGATGAAAATTTCCCATAGAACTGATTTTTAAGCCCAAGTATGTGTAGTTAGTGGTTTGTTCAATTTTGGTTGTTCCTAGTGTGAAATTTATTTTGGGTCCCTGATGTCTGGATCTTGGTTTTTTTGGGATTTATTGTCAGGGCCCAGGTCTGGCAGAACGACTCCAGCAGATCCAGGTTCTGCTGTAGACCCTCCTCAGTTGGTGACAGCAGAACCAGGTCATCTGCATAGAGGAGGAATTTAACCTTGGATTCATATAGGGTGAGGCCGGGTGCTGTAGATTGTTCAAGTAGTTTTGCCAATTCATTTATGTAAATATTAAAGAGTGTCGGTGAGATGGGCGAGCCCTGTGTCAACCCCCGCCCCTGTGGGAAGTATTTTGTTTGTTTGTCTCCAATTTTAACTGCACATTTATTGTTTGTATACATTGATTTAATTACACCATATGTTTTTCCCCCTACCCCGCTTTCGATAAGTTTCAGGAATAGACCGTCGTGCCAGATGGAATCGAAAGCCTTCTGGAAATCTATAAAGCATGCGTAGATTTTGCTTTTGTTTTGATGAACATGTTTGTCAATTAGGGTCTGTAGGGTGAAGATATGATCTGATGTTCTATAGTTTGGTAGGAATCCAATTTGGCTTTTACTCAAGACATTGTGCTCCTCAAGGAAGTTTATAAGTCTTTTGTTTATGATACTACAGAATACCTTCCCCAGGTTACTGTTTACACAGATGCCTCGATAGTTATTTGGGTCGACTTTGTCCCCACTTTTGTATATGGGTGTTATGAGTCCTTTGTTCCAGATATCAGGGAAGTAACCGACTCTCAGAACCAAGTTGAAGAGTTTTAGGATAGCCAGTTTCATCTTATCGTCTGTGTGTTTAATCATCTCGCTTAGTATGCCGTCAGCACCGCACTCTCTCTGGTCTCTCTCTCTGGTCCCTCCCTCTCTCTCTCTGGTCCCTCCCTCTCTCTCTCTCTCTCTCTCTCTGGTCCCTCCCTCTCAATTCAATTCAATTCAAATCGCTTTATTGGCATGACAAGGTACATCTTATGTTGCCAAAGCATCGAAAAACATTTATGGTTGAACACATAAACGCGGATCTATCCATACAGTGTATAAACAGATATATCCCTGAGTGTATAAATATACATTCATATAATTTGTATATACTCTTTTCTTAGATTTAATGGTTGTCCCTCTGTTTATGGCAAGTTGTAACATAGTGTGGCGCTAAGGTTACACAATTTCTCTGTTCCCCTAGTAGGTATGGGAGTTTTTGGTCGTCATTCAAATTTCTGAATTCAGGGCATATTTTTGTGAATTTTGGGTAGAAATTCTCCCTTATGCCGTGATATTTTCCACAAGCTGTGAGGAAGTGCATCTCTGTCTCCACCACTCCTTGACTCTCTCTCACTCTCTCTCTCTCTGGCCCAGCTCTCTCTCTGGCCCCTCCTTCGCTCTCTCTCTCTATTCGCGGTCCAGTACCTTGGATGTAATTGTCTCCCCGCCTCTTTGCTGTCAGCTCTGTCCCCCGGCCCCTCCCGCCCGGCTGCCGCCGCACACCATGAGCTGAGGCCTCTGCCGCCTCTGCGAACAATGCCCGGAGCATCGGCGCTGGCCTGCCGGCTCCTCGCGGCCTGCGTGTGGCTGAGGACGACGACAGGGGCCGGACCCGGAGCGCTGATGCTCGGGGAGTTCCGTCAGCAGCTTCGGGAGGCCGGCGAGGCCCGGGGCCCGGAGCCCGAGCTCTCCGGCGGCTGCGAGCCCGGCTTTGGCCTGCTGCAAGACTACATCATCCGGACCCGGGATTCGCTGAGCGCCGGCGCCACCTTCCTCAGCGCCCCGGCCGCCGTCACTAGCCCGGCGCAGTGCCTGCGGGCCTGCTGCGGCTTCCCCAGCTGCACGGTGGCCGTGGTGGAGCGGGCCCGAGGAGGAGGCCGGGGCCTGGACTGGGCCCGGGGCCTAGAGCCCAGGCCCAACACCCCGCCCGCGCTCAGCTGCTACCTCTTCAACTGCACCTCCCGAGGCCGCGACGTCTGTCGCTTCTCCCCGCACCGGGGATACAGCAGCTTCTCCCGGCCGCTCAACGCCAGCCAGCAAACCGAGCCGCGTCGCCATGGCAACCGTAAGGGCCCAACTCGAGTGCCAAAGTACTTTCAGTCAGTCCATGAACGGTCGGTTCGGATTGTTCCAGCTAGGACCTAGATTGGCTGCTCAGTGGGCAGCACTCTCGCCTCTGGGTCAGAAGGTCGAGGGTTCTAGCCCCACACCAGAAACTTGAGCACAAACTCCAGGTTGACGCTGCAGTGAGGGAGTGTCGCACTGTCGGCGGTGCCGTCTTCAGGATGTGACGCGAAACCGAGGGCCCCGTCTGCTCTCTCAGATGGACGTAAAATATCCCATGGCACCATTTCGAAGAAGAGCAGGGGAGTCCTGGCCAAAGTTGGCGGAGTACAGCTAGACTGCGTATGGTGACTCAACCGAGACGAGGCAAGACCATTGCCCCAATGGGCCGCATTCTGGGAGATCTGATCTTGGTCACGGAGTTGGACAGAATGGGGGCCAAGGAGGGAAAATTAGAGCGGGCCCGTCACAGGTTGCTCCTGTCCTCTTTTCATCGGCCACTACAGGGTCCTGGGAGCTGATGAGCCAGTTTCTGTCCTGGTTAAGGATGGTAGACAGGTTAAGGGGTTCGCAATCAATGGGGTAATGATCTAATTGGGCGGGAGGCGCGAGCGGGAAGCTTCAAAAGGATTCAGAGACCCAGGTAAGGCCTCAGACCGCGGGTGTCGGCGGGAGGCGCGAGCGGGGAGCTTAAAAAGGCTTCAGAGACCCAGGTAAGGCCTCAGACCGCGGGTGTCGGCGGGAGGCGCGAGCGGGAAGCTTAAAAAGGCTTCAGAGACCCAGGTAAGGCCTCAGACCGCGGGTGTCGGCAGGAGGCGCGAGCGGGAAGCTTAAAAAGGCTTCAGAGACCCAGGTAAGGCCTTAGACCGCGGGTGTCAGCGGGAGGCGCGAGCGGGAAGCTTAAAAAGGCTTCAGAGACCCAGGTAAGGCCTCAGACCGCGGGTGTCGGCGGGAGGCGCGAGCGGGAAGCTTAAAAAGGCTTCAGAGACCCAGGTAAGGCCTACCAATCTCCAGTCTCCGAAGTCAGAGGGAAGGAGAGAGGTAAAAAGTAATCCAAGTGTGACATCACCAGAAAGCGGGTAAGTGATTGGTTGGTAATTATTTCTCTTTTTAAGCTTAAACTCTGTGGTTTATAGTTTCTAAGGTGCGATATTCATCATCTAGAATCGGGGCAGAGGGTATTTAAAAATAATAATTTAATTAATTACATAGAATGGGAGATCAGGTGATGTGTTGCTGCTGCAATATGTGGGAGCTGGTGGACACCGTTGATGCTCACGGTGATCACATTTGCAGTAAGTGTTGGCTGCTCGAGGAATTCCGGCTCCGTGTTGAAGAGCTGGAGTCCGAGCTTCAAACACTGAGACACATCAGGGAGGGGGAGAGTTACCTGGACTCTGTGTATCAGGAGGTAGTCACACCAATTAGATTAATTAATTCAGATGTGGTCCGTGGCCCGGGTCAGGATGGTGTGACTAGAAGTGAGGCAGGTACGGGGATCCAGGAGGTAGTGTTGGAGGAGCCGCCGCCCTTGCTCTTGTCCAACAGGTTTGAGGCTCTTACTCCCTGTGAGGATGGGAACAGGGACTGCGGGATGAGCAACCTGGCCACAGCACCGTGGAGCGGGGGGCCATTCAAGTGGGGGGAGTTAAAAGAAATGTTGTAGTGGTAGGGGATAGTATCATTAGGGGGATAGATAGAGTTCTTTGCAGCCAAGAGCGAGAGTCCCGAAGGCTGTGTTGCCTGCCCGGTGCCAGGGTTAAGGACATCTCCTCTGGGCTGGAGAGAAACTTGGAGTGGGAGGGGGAGGATCCAGTTGTCGTGGTCCATGTTGGTACCAACGACAGATAGGACAAGGAAGGAGGTTCTGCTGAGGGAGTTTGAGCAGCTAGGGGCCAAATTAAAAAGCAGAACCACAAGGGTAATAATCTCTGGATTACTACCGGAGCCACATGCAAATTTGGCTAGGGTAAATAGAATTAGAGTGTTAAATGCGTGGCTCAAAGACTGGTGTAGGAGAAATGGGTTTTGCTTCCTGGGACACTGGCATCAGTACTGGGACGGGAGAGAGCTGTTCCGTTGGGACGGACTTCACTTGGCCAGTGCTGGGACTAGAATCCTGGCGAATTGAATAACTAGGGCTGTAGAGAGGGCTTTAAACTAATTAGTGGGAGTTTTTAAGAGAGCGAAAAATAAAAATGACAGCGGAGAAGGCAATAGAGCAAGGTAGCAGTGGGGGAATTAAAAACCAGAGCGTGTCAGGAAGGAACAGAATGTATATAATAAAGGTAAAGTAGTAAAAGGGGTAAAAGCAGGAATAAATTGTCAGAAAACATATTTGAAAGTTCTTTATCTGAATGCACGCAGCATTCGTAACAAAATTGACGAGTTGACGGTGCAAAGAACTACACATGGGTATGATCTGGTGGCCATTACGGAAACATGGCTGCAAGATAATCATGAATGGGAACTAAACATACAAGGGTATTTGATAATTAGGAAGGACAGACAGGAAGGAAAGGGAGGTGGGGTTGCTATGTTAATCAAGGATGGAATCACTGCAATAGTCAGAAATGATATTGGGTCAAAGGATCAGGATAGTGAAACAGTTTGGGTGGAGATAAGGAATAATAAGGGGAAAAAGTCACTAGTGGGCGTAGTCTATAGGCCTAACAGTTGCAACTCTGTTGGCCGGAGTATAAATCAGGAAATAGTTGGAGCTTGTAATAAGGGAACATCTATAATCATGGGGGATTTTAACTTTCATATTGACTGGACTAATCAAATTGGGCATGGCAGCATTGAGGATGAGTTCATTGAGTGTATTAGGGACGGGTTCCTTGAGCAGTATGTAACTGAACCAACCAGGGGGCAGGCAATCTTAGATCTGGTCCTGTGTAATGAGACAGGATTAATAAAAAATGACCTACTAAAGGATCCCCTTGGAATGAGTGACCATAATATGGTTGAATTCCAAATTCAGTTTGAGGGTGAGCGAGTTGGATCTCAAACCAGCGTACTAAGCTTAAATAAAGGAGACTATGAAGGTATGAGAGTAGAATTGACTAAAGTGGACTGGGAAACAGATTAAAGTGTAAGACGGTACAAGAGCAGTGGTCTACATTCAAGGAGATATTTCACATCTTTCAAGATAAATATATTCCACTGAGGAAAAAGGGGAGTAAAAGAAAAGACAGCCATCCGTGGCTTAGTAAAGTAGTAAAGGATAGTATTCGACTGAAAACAAGGGTATATAAATTAGCCAAATCTAGTGGGAGGATAGAAGATTGGGAAGCATTTAAAAGCCAGCAAACAATAACTAAAAGATTAATTAAGAAAGGGAAGATAGATTATGAAAGTAAACTAGCAAAAAATATAAAAACAGATAGCAAGAGTTTCTACAGCTATATAAAAAGAAAAAGGGTGGCTAAAGTGAACGTTGGTCCCTTAGAGGATGGGACTGGGAAACTAGTGGTGGGGAACATGGAGATGGCAAAGACGCTGAACAAATATTTTGTATCAGTCTTTACAGTAGAGGACACTAAAAATATCCCAACACTGGACAAACAGGGGGCAATGGGGGGGGGGGGAAGGAGCTAAACACGGTTAAAATCACTAAGGAGATGGTACTCAGTAAAATAATGGGACTTAAGGCGGATAAATCCCCCGGACCTGATGGCCTACATCCTAGGGTCTTGAGAGAAGTGGCGGTAGGGATTGTGGATGCATTGGTGATCATTTTCCAGAACTCCCTGGACCCAGGAAAGGTCCCGGCAGATTGGAAAACTGCTAATGTAACACCCTTATTTAAGAAGGGAAGTAGACAAAAAGCTGGAAACTATGGACCAGTTAGTCTAACATCTGTGGTTGGCAAAATGTTAGAGTCCATTATTAAGGAAACAGTAACAGAGCATTTGGATAAACATAATTTAATAGGACAGAGTCAGCATGGTTTTACGAAGGGGAAGTCATGTTTGACAAATTTGCTCGAATTCTTTGAGGATGTAACATATAGGGTGGATAAAGGGGAACCAGTGGATGTAGTGTATTTGGACTTCCAAAAGGCATTTGACAAGGTTCCACACAAAAGATTACTGATCAAGATAAAAAATCACGGGATTGGGGGTAATATACTGGCATGGGTGGAAGATTGCATAGTGGTGAGCACTGTTGTCTCACATCGCCAGGGACCCGGGTTCGAATCCGGCCTCGGGTGACTGTCTGTGTGGAGTTTGCACATTCTCCCCGTGTTTGCGTGGGTTTCCTCCGGGTGCTCCGGTTTCCTCCCACAGTCCAAAGATGTGCGGGTTAGGTTGATTGGCTATGATAAATTGACCCTTAGTGTTAGGGGGATTAAATACGTGGGGTTGCGGGGATAGGGTGGGATATGTGTTGGTGTAGGGGTTACGGGGATCGGGTGGGATATGTGTCGGTGCAGGCTCGATGGGCCGAAATGGCCTCTATCTGCACTGTGGGGTTTCTGTGATTCTGTGTGATTGGCTATCTAACAGAAAACAAAGAGTTGGGATAAATGGTTCGTTCTCGGGCTGGCAATCAGTAACTAGTGGTGTTCCGCAGGGGTCAGTGCTGGGACCCCAACTCTTTACAATCTATATTAACGATTTGGAGGAAGGGACCGAGTGCAACATATCCAAGTTTGCCGACGATACAAAGATGGGAGGGAAAGCAGTGAGTGAGGAGGACATAAAAAACCTGCAAAAGGACATAGACAGGCTAAGTGAGTGGGCAGAGATTTGGTAGATGCAATATAATGTTGGAAAGTGTGAGGTTATGCACTTCGGCAGAAACAATCAAAGAGCAAGTTATTATCTAAATGGAGAGAAACTGCAAAGTGCTACAGTACAAAGGGATCTGGGGGTCCTGGTGCATGAAACACAGAAGGTTAGTATGCAGGTGCAGCAGGTGATCAGGAAGGCCAATGGAATCTTGGCTTTTATTGCAAGGGGGATGGAGTATAAAAACAGGGAAGTCTTGCTGCAGTTATACAGGGTACTGGTGAGGCCACGCCTGGAATACTGCGTGCAATTTTGGTTTCCATATTTAAGAAAAGATATACTTGCTCTCGAGGCGGTTCAGAGAAGGTTCACTCGGTTGATTCCAGAGATGAGGGGGTTGATGTATGAGGAAAGGTTGAGTAGGTTGGGACTCTACTCATTGGAGTTCAGAAGAATGAGAGGCGATCTTATTGAAACATATAAGATTGTGAGGGGGCTTGATCGGGTGGATGTTTCCACTGATGGGTGAGATTAGAACTAGGGGGCATAATCTTAGAATAAGGGGCTGCCCTTTCAAAACTGAGATGAGGAGAAACTTCTTCACTCAGAGGGTAGTAAATCTATGGAATTTGCTACCCCAGAGAGCTGTGGAAGCTGCAACATTAAATAAATTTAAAATGGAGATAGACATTTTCCTAGCAGATAAGGGAATTAGTGGTTACGGGGAGAGGGCAGGGAAGTGGACGTGAGTCTAGATTCAGATCAGCCATGATCCTATTGGATGGCGGAGCAGGCCCGAGGGGCCGTATGGCCTACTCCTGCTCCTATTTCTTATGTTCTTATGTGTGCTGAGTAGGATAGGTCTGGTTAAGATGTATAACGAAGGACATTCAGTCAGTTGTGTTTGATCACTTTGTAAGCACAACGCTAAAAGTGTTAAATTATGAGGACTGGTTGCAGAGACTTGGTTTGTATTCCCTTCGGTATAGAAGATTAAGGGTTGATATAATTGACTTGTTTAAGATGATTAAAGTAGTTGAAAGGGGAGTCCAGAACAAGGGGTCATAACCTTAAAATTAGAGCTAGGCTATTCATGAGTGATGTCAGGAGGCACCTTCACACAAAGGGTGGTGGAAATCTGGAACTCTTTCCACCACCACCAATCCCACCCCCCGGCAAAAATAAAGCGCTATTGAGGCTAGGTCAATTGGAAATTTTGAGATTGATAGATTTTTGTTCGGCAATGGTATTACTGGTTACAGAACCAAGTCAGGTACATGGAGTTGAGATACAGATCAGTCATGATCTAATTGAATGGCGGAACAGGCTCGAGGCTGAATGGCCTCCTCCAGTCCCTATTCCAAGCTTATGAGTAATTGATTCTAGTCTCTACGAAAAGCCGAGCACTCACTTCAGTGACCAGTACATTGATTTCCATCCCTATTTGGATTTACTTCTCAATTGTGGTGACACTCTTGATCCTTGGCTGTTCTTCAGAGATACCTCAACAGCCAGTAGGAGAAGGGAGGGATAATACAGATTAATCCCTGTGTGGATGGAATGGGGAAAATGAGCAAGGAGTCTGATCCAAATGCTGTGAAGAACAAAAGAAAGAACTTGCATTTATATAGCGCTTTTCACAACCTCAGGACATCCCAAAGTGCTTTACAGCCAATGAAGTACTTTTGAAGTGTAGCCGCTGTTGTAATGTAGGGAAACGCAGCAGCCAATTTGCGCGGGGAATGTTCAAACAAACAGCAATGAGATAACAACCAGATAATCTGTACTTTTTAGTGATGCTGGTTGAGGGATAATTATGGCCGGAACACTGGAGATAACTCCCCTACTCTTCAGAACAGTGTCATGTGATCTTTTACGTCCACCTGAGAGGGCAGACGGGGCCTCGGTCTCATCCAAAAGAAGTCACCTCCAACAGTGTAGCACTCCCTCAGTATTGCACTAGAGTGTCAGCCTAGATTTTGTGCTCACATCCCTGGAATGGGGCTCAAACCCATGACCTGCTGACTCAGGAACGAGAGTGCTACCAACTGAGCCATGGCTGACATCTGTCCGCAGACTGCCTCAAAAGTTACCCCATTTTCAAAAGTGTTTGGTGCGGGCGTTCCTCATCTAAAGTGCTGACTCCTTCAGGCCTTGGCAAGGCGATATTCTCTTTATCTTGCTGTTTGTCTACTCTTCTGCAGGGAATGATGAAGCCCCCTACTGCGATGCAGGCCAGGACATGGTGTTGCTGCTGCCTACTGACTGGGTGCTGCTGGACGGAAGAGGCAGTGCCGACGATCAGGGAATTGTGCGATATGAATGGACCTTGCTACAAGGGGATCCATTGGTAGATATGAAGGTATTTGATTTCTAAGATACGATCCGTTGGGTTTCCCCCACCCATTTCAGCTGCGTTCTCCCTGCACCTCCTTTTAGATGAGGGCCAAGGAGCTGAAAGCCGCAAGTCCCACTGGAATTTGGAATTTGCCCAGTGTCTGGTGGAGGTGCGCGGTTCCCTCCCCGGGGGGGTGGTGCGCGGTCCCCTCCCCGGGGGGGGGGGGGGGGGCGGGCGGGGTGGTGCGCGGTCCCCTCCCCAGGGGGGGTGGTGCGCAGTCCCCTCCCCGGGGGGGGGGGGGTGGTGCGCGGTCCCCTCCCCGGGGGGGGGGGGGTGGTGGTGGTGGTGCGCGGTCCCCTCCCCGGGGGGGGAAGCTGCTGTTGGTGACGTACAATATAGCGATTGCTTTACAGTGTAATTTGCTCCAGTGAGGCACACCACATCCCCTCACTGGAATTTCACATTGAGCTGGACATTACACGGCCTCACTAGTGTGTTCCCCGCCCCCTCCTTGCTTCTTGTTGCTGTGACACTCTGTAACAGGTACTCTGTGTTCATATGGGCTGTGAAGGACAAGTAAGTCAATAGTGGAGCAGCCCACTGTGAGATAAGACACCCTTGTGACCATGTCGACCAGTCATCATTTTATCTCTTTCCTAATTAAATATTTTATGCTAACACGCTTTAATTTAAAGACAGAAACTCAGATAAGGCAGATTAGTGGCTGAAGCACAACATTAGGCAATGGTAATTGATCCTTCAAACACACCGTTCCTTCATGGCTCTCCCCAGTCTCGCCTACCTCTTCCCTGTAATGGCTCCAACCTTAGTCAATCTTCATCCATTGCTGTTCTTGGTCTCACCTTCTCTCCTGATTTCAGCTGGCTTTCCCACATCTCTTTTACCAAACAAGCTCAGATTTTCCCTTCACCTTTTCTCCCTCCCCAAAACAACTTTTAACTGTCTCTGAAGTCTATCCAAGCCTTGGATACTGCTCCTGTAACTGGGCAGGATACAAGGTAAAGGATGTCATCTGATGGGCAGTTCAACCTCTCCCTCTGTCGCAACCTTTACTTTATTCATTTCTGTTCTGGTCAGTGCGCCTCTCAACTTTCCCTATCTTCTTTCTAAACTCCAATATACCATCCGACACACACTTTCTCCTCCCTACATTCTCACTGTGGGCCCTGGCGCCGCCCTGCTCTGTGGGCAAGTATTTAGTGATTTGCACTCTGCATCTACATGTTCTTGTGGTATGTTAGTGATGCATGGTGTTGTATATAAAAACTGCTGCTGGTTTTACTAAATAATGTGAGTATATTTTCTGGTTACATGATGAGAAAACCCTTGTACGGTTCTCACATGACTGTCCTCTCAGAATTGTCAGCTATTATGAAACTAATGCAAAATTTATGTAAAGGTTTATGTTTTACCGACTCCAATTCAACTGTTAATCATTAACCGTGTGCACTGTGCAGTGTGATTACCAGCCCAAAATCTAAAGTGCAAAGTAGGCAATGACACATTGTGGTCTTACAAAACTGATAGAAACGAACAGCAGACTCCACACACAAAAATTAAAGGAGAAACCAGTGCACCATAATGTGGTAAAATGAAGAAGTAGAATAGTTATGTTTTACTTACGATTGCCAATTTGAGTCAGTCATGGCTCAGTGGGTAGCACTCTCACCTCTCTGAGTCAGAAGGTTGTGGGTTCAAGTCCCATTCCAGAGACATGAACACGTAATCTAGGCTGACACTCCAGTGCAGTACTCAGAGTGCTGCACTGTTGGAGGTGCCGCCTTTAGGATTGACATTTTAAACTGAGGTCCCGTCTGCCCCCTCAGTTGGATGTAAAAGATCCCATGGAACTATTTCGAAGAAGAGCAAGGGAGCTCTCCCTGGTGTCCTGGCCAACATTTATCCCTCAACTGACATCAGTAAAAGAGATTATCTGGTCGTTCTCTCATTGCTGTTGTGGGATCTTGCTGTGTGCAAATTGGCTGCAACATTTCCTACTACACTTCATAAAGTACTTCATTGGCTGTAAAGCAGTTTGGAATGTCCTGCGGTCATGAAAACCACTATATAAATGTAAGTCTTTCAAACACTTGCAGTAAGTTAGTACTGGTGATAATGCAGCACGGACTGTAATTACTGTTATAGTTCCGCCCCTTACCACTGTATTCAGTCGCTCTGAGTCCCTTCTGATCTGAAACTTACAGCCCTTTACATATGCTTCTTCGGCAGCACCTCCAAAACCTGTGACCTGCCACCCAGAAGGACAAGGGCAGCAGGTGCATGAGAACACCATCACCTCCAAGTCTCTCACCATCCCGACTTGGACATATATCGCGGTTCCTACATTGTTACTGGGTCCAAATTCTGGCACTCCCTACCTAATAGCATTGCGGGAGCACCTTCACCACATGGACTGCAGCTGTTCAAGAAGGAGGCTCACCACCATATTCTCAAGGGCAACAAGGTATAGGTAGTAACTGCCAGCCTTGCTAACAATGGCCATATCCCGAGAATTAATTTTTAAAAAAAATAGTAAATAGGAATAATATCCCACAGGGCTAACAGCCACCTGATTTACTGAGCTATTGTACCCCAGAGATTAATCATGCTGTCCACCTCCTGACTTCTCGAACAGTCAGCTAAATACCACCTTAATATATTGCTCGGGCTAAAACTACAAATCAAGTTTATTTGCAAAGATTAGGCTTACACAGAAGCCAAAGATGCAGATACATACCAATATATATAAAACAACAACAGGTAGAAATTTGTCCATAAGAGTTAAAAAAAAATTATCAGGATCTGCAGAATTTCCTGGTATGAAGTTTAGACATGAATGAGGCTAGTGCTTTTTCCTCCTGCATACAGCCCAATGTTCGCTTCAGACATAATTAAAAGTGATTTGAAGATAGGGCAAGCAGCTCGCAGAAAATATTCCTCGTAGCCAATCTGCATTATCCTGCCAAACAGCCCAATTTATCTTCAGATCCAGCACCAATACTGCACTGGAGCATCAGCCTAGATTTTGTGCTCAAGTCTCTCGAATAGGGCAGCGAATCTGCACACAGCAAAATCCCACAAACAACAGTAAAATAAGAACATAAGAAATAGGAGCAGGAGTTGGCCATTCGGCCTTTCGAGCCTGCTCCGCCATTCAATGAGATCATGGCTGATCTTCTGCCTCAATTCCATTCACCGGCCCTATCGCCATATCCCTTGATGCCCTTACCAGTCAGAAATCTAGCGACTTCTGTTTGGAATATACCCAATGACTGAGCCTCCACAGCCCTCTTGGGTAGAGAATTCCAAAGATTCACCACCCTGTGTGAAGAAATTTCTTCTCATCTCAGTCCTGAATGCCCTACCCTTTATCCTGAGGCTGTGGCCCCTGGTTCTAGACTCCCCAACCAAGGGAAACATTCTCCCCGCATCCACCCTATCAAGCACTGTAATAATTTTGTATGCTTCAATGAGATCCCCTCTCATTCTTCTGAATTCAAGAGAATACAGGCCAAGTTTACTCAATCTCTTTTCATACGACAGTCCCGCCATCCCAGGAATCAATTTCGTGAACCTTCATTGCACTCCCTCTATGGCAAGTATATCCTTCCTTAGGTAAGGAGACCAAAATTATACACAGTACGCCAGGTGTGGTCTCACCAAGGCCCTATATAATTGGAGTAAGACTTCTTTACTCCTGTACTCAAATCCTCTTGTAATGAAGGCCAGCATAGCATTTGCCTTCCTAATGGCTTGCTGCACCTGCACATTCACTTTGTGACTTATGTACAAGGACACCCAGGTCCTTTTTGAGCATCTGCATTCCCCAATCTTTCACCATTTAGGAAATACTCTGCCTTTCTGTTTTTTCTACCAAATTGGATAACTTCACAATCATCCACATTATATCCCATCTGCCATGTTCTCGCCCACTCACTGAGCCTGTTGAGATCCTCTTGAAGCCTCTTCACATCCTCTTCACAACTGACACTGACACTGCCACCTAGCTTTGTATCATCAAATTTGGAAATGTTACATTTAGTCCCCTCATCCAAATCATTGATATAGATTGTGAATAGCTGGGGCCCAAGCACCGATCCTTGCGGTACCCCACTAGTCACAGCCTGCCATCCTGAAAAAGACCCGTTTATCCCTACTCTTTGTTTTCTGTCTGTTAACCAATTCTCAATCCATGCTAGTATATTACCCCCAATTCCATGTGCCCTAATTTTGTTCACCAACCTCCTGTGTGGGACCTTATCGAAGGCCTTCTGAATATCCAAATACACCACATCTACCAGTTCCCCTTTGTCCACTCCACTAGTTACATCCTCAAAGAACTCCAATAGGTTTGTTAAACAGGATTTCCCTTTCATAAATCCATATTGACTCTGCCCAATCTTACTATTAGTTTCTAAGTGCCCAGTTATTGATTCCTTTATAATAGATTCCAGCATTTTCCCAACTACTGATGTGAGGCTAACAGGTCTGTCGTTCCCCGTTTTCTCTCTCCCTCCTTTCTTAAAATAGCAGGGTTACATTTGCTATCCTCCAAGCTGCAGGAACCGTTCCAGAATCTATAGAATTTTGGAAGATGACAATCAATGCGTCCACTATCCCAATGGCCACCTCTTTCAAGTCTTGTAGGTCATCAGGTCCTTGGGATTTATCGACTTTTAGACCCATTCATTTTGCTAGTACTGTTTTTTTACTAATAATTAAAATTAAAAATTAAGTGTCTGTGTAAGCCTACAGCCCCTCCTCAAGTAACTGTCGCCAGATTTTTTTTGGGTTACAGTTACTTACTCAAGCATCCTGAGTTTTCTGCAGTAACCTGACTATTTCTTGTTGCTTGCGCCGTCTCTTGACACGACACGTTAGCGTAAACAGGTATAACAGAATTACCAACTGAATAATGACCAAAGCGTGGGAAATAATCCTTATCCAAGGATGAACCTCGATATTCATGCCAAAAACCCACCAGGACGAATCGACCCCGACTTTAAGTATTTCCGTCCTTATCTCATGATTCTTCTGGGTCAAAATGTAATAATGTTTTTGAGATTAATTAATCCGCTTCATGAACCCTATCAGGTACTCGGGCAGGGTTGGTATGTTGTATCCAAATGTAACAACATATTGGTACAACTGCTCTTTTAACTTAATAGTTAGTTGGTCATGTGAATATACATTTAATAACACCCGCGCTCCAATCATACAGGTCAAACAAAATGTTCCTGTCACAATAGGACAGATCAGATTACCATACTGGTATTCCCGGTGTACGGTGGTGAGACAATATTCCCCTCTTTCCTGATATGATCTCAGAGGGAAATGCTCCCCCAGAGTTACATTTATAGTGCAATTCCATGCCACGTGATCCCATTTAAACCCATAAGCGGGGGCTGCATGCTCTGCTATGTCATAAGGGTTAATGAACGCATCCCGGTCTCGGGTGCATCCAGTAAGGTCTGGGGCCACCCACGTGATCACATCCATCTGGGCCACATACTTTAGGGGGTCACAATACTCTACCACATTATCTCCCCGGCGTACCCCTATGTTTTCTATACAAAACAGAGGACTTGGGGTTGCACTCCCCTGCAGGACAAGATAATAAACCCAACAGTGACATCCCTCTGCTTCAGCCAGTCGCAGTAATGTTTCACCGGGTATACCTGCACTAATTTTCTGACCTGACACATAGTCAAATTCAGTTGGTAGGTGGACATAACTCTTTAATGTTGATCAGTCACCCACGAGGGAAGCTTCCCCTCAGTAATTCGCTGTAGGTTTTCCAACCAAAATCCATAAACTATACACGTCATTTCCTGCTGCTTCGTCGAAAGCATCATAGTTTTCTTGTAAAATGTTATTAATTGTTTTAGCATGGGGGAGTTGGGTTGGAATCTGTATGGGTAGAATTGAGAAATACTAAGGGGGAAAAAAACGTCAGTGGGAGCGGTATATAGACCTCCAAACAGTAAGGCGGAGGTTGGGGATGGCATTAAAAGGGAAATTAAAGAAGCGTGCAATAAGGGCACAGCAATCATCATGGGTGACTTTAATCTACATATAGATTGGGCTAACCAAATTAGTAACAATACTGTGGAGGAGGAATTCCTGGAGTGTTTATGGGATGGTTCCCTGGACCAATATGTCGAGGAACCAACCAGAGATCAGGCCATCTTAGACTGGGTATTAGGTAACGAGAAAGGATTAATTAGCAATCTTGTTGTACGAGGCCCCTTGGGTCGGAGCAATCATAATCTGATCGAATTCTTCATTAAGATGGAGAATGAAGTAGTTGACTCAGAAACTAGGGTCCTCAATCATCAATTTAAATAAAGGAAACTACGATGGTCTGAGGAACGAGTTGGGTAGGATTGACTGGGGAATGGCACTCAAATGGTTGACGGTGGATAGGCAATGGCAAACATTCAAAGACCGAATGGATGAACTACAGAAGTTGTTCATCCCAGTTTGGCATAAAAATAAAACAAAAAAGTTGACTCAACCGTGGCTAACAAGGGAAATTAGGGATAGCATAAGATCCAAGGAGAGGACATACAAATTGGCCAGAAAAAGCAATAATCCTGAGGATTGGGAGCAGTTTAGGATTCAACAAAGGAGGACAAAGGGATTAATTAAGAAAGGGAAAATAGAATATGAGAGTAAGCTTGCAGGGAACATAAAAACTGACTGTAAAAGCTTTTATAGATATGTGAAGAGAAAAAGATTGGTGAAGTCAAGCATAGGTCCCTTGCAGTCAGAATCGGGGGAATTTATAATGGGGAGCAAAGAAATGGCAGACCAACTAAATACATATTTTGGTTCTGTCTTCACAAAGGAGGACATAAATAACCTCCCAGAAATACCGCGGAACATAGGGTCTGATGAAAGGGGTGGAACTGAAAGATATCAGTATTTGTAGGGAAATGGTGTTAGGAAAATTGATGGGACTGAAGGCCGATTAAATCCCCAGGGCCTGATAATCTACATCCCAGGGTAATTAAGGAAGTGGCCCTAGAAATAGTAATGCATTGCTGGTCATCTTCCAGAACTCAATAGACTCTGGAACAGTACCCATGGATTGGAGGGTAGCTAATGTTACCCCACTATTCAAAAAAGGTGGTAGAGAAAAAGCGGGGAATTATAGACCGGTAAGCCTGACATCGGTAGTGGGGAAAATGCTAGAGTCCATTATAAAAGATGTAATAGCAGAGCACTTGGAAAGCAGTGACAGGATCGGACAAAGTCAACATGGATTTACAAAAGGTAAATCATGCTTGACTAATCTACTGGAATTTTTTGAGGATGTAACTGGTAAAATAGATAAGGGAGAACCAGTGGATGTGGTGTATTTGGACTTTCAGAAGGCTTTCGATAAGGTCCCGCATAAGAGGTTAGCGTACAAAATTAAGGCACATGGGATTGGGGGCAAGGTATTGACTTGGATAGAGAATTGGTTGGCGGACCGAAAGCAAAGAGTTGGAATAAACGGGTCGTTTTCTGAGTGGCAGGCAGTGACTAGTGGGGTACCGCAAGGATCGGTCCTAGGACCCCAGCTGTTCACAATATATATTAATGATCTGGATGAGGGAATTGGATGTAATATCTCCAAATTTGCAGACGACACAAAGCTGGGTGGGAGGGTATGCTGTGAGGAGGATGTCATGAAACTCCAGTACGATTTGGACAGGTTGGGTGATTGGGCAGAAACATTGCAAATGCACTATAATGTGGATAAATGTGAGGTTATCCACTTTGGTGGCAAAAACAGGAAGGCAGATTATTATTTGAATGGCAATAGATTGGGAGAAGGGGAAGTGCAAAGAGACCTGGGTGTTATTGTGCACCAGTCGCTGAAGGTAAGCATGCAGGTGCAGCAGGCGGTTAAGAAGGCAAATGGTATGTTGGCCTTCGTAGCAAGAGGGTTCGAGTACAAGAACAAGGATGTCTTGCTGCAGTTGTACAGGGCCTTGGTGAGACCACACCTTGAGTATTGTGTGCAGTTTTGGTCGCCTTACCTGAGGAAGGACGTTCTTGCCATGGAGGGAGTGCAGCGAAGATTCACCAGGCTGATACCTGGGATGGCAGGAATGACGTACGAGGAGAGATTGTGTCAATTGGGCTTATACTCACTGGAGTTTAGAAGATTGAGAGGGGATCTCATCGAAACCTATAAAATTCTGTCAGGTCTGGACAGACTAGATGCAGAAAGGATGTTTCTGATGGCCAGGGAGTCCAGAACCAGGGGTCATAGTCTAAGGATAAGGGGTAAGCCATTTAGGACTGAAATGAGGAGGAATTTCTTCACCCAGAAAGTGGTGAACCTGTGGAATTCTCTGCCACAGAGGGCGGTGGAGGCCAGTTCATTAAGTATATTCAAGAAAGAGTTGGATATATTTCTTAAGGCTAAAGGGATCAAGGGATATGGGGAGAAGGCAGGGACAGGGTACTGAATTTGGATGATCAGCCATGATCTCATTGAATGGCGGAGCAGGCTCGAGGGGCCGAATGGCCTACTCCTGCTCCTATCTTCTATGTTTCTATGTTATCCTCGTCAGTTGCCGGTACTGAATAAACTTGTTGACCCCTCCCCCCCCAGTTGCCATTCAAGTGGTATGTCCTGTGGATTTATGCAGGCATATATTCCCTCATACTCTTGCCACTATCAACACTCATATGGCCTCCTGCTTAAAAGAAAAAAAGAGAAAATCCATTGTGGCTTTCCGACCAGCCCAATGGGTTAATTTGTCAATTCCAGATTCCCTTCTGTCAATGTGGGGAAATATTCACTGAAAATTAAGAAACTTAAATTTAATAATGTCAAATATCTTTACAAAACACAGCAGGTTAAAGCATCAGACATCATTAGTAACACCGCTACAAACATTCTGTGAAATAACGCCATACACAATAATAGCATTCCCTTTCATTCCCCCTGGTCTCACACACTTGAAATTGGTCAGAAATTTAAAAAATACCAATTGCTAATGTGATCGTCTCGTGTCCGGAACTAGAGGTTTTCACACAATTTACACCAACCAGAATTTCACCATGGCTGTAACAAAAGTCTGGTTTTAATAGGTTAATTAACCTCAATAACTCCAATCTAATTCAGACCAATCTCTTAAACTAACCAGTATCACTTGAAAAAGAGGGAGGAGCTGCATTAACAAAGAAACATTTACACATGCTTTGTAAATGTTCAAATTAATTTTCTTCTGGGCACCATGGTAACTAACTTCAAGGTTTGAAGCTTATCTTCTGTAAAACAAACTGTCTTTTGAATTTAATTTTGGGTGCACGAACTTAAATTGAAATAAACATACTTAAACAACCACATTCACACAACTTAGAAATATTAATCACTGTAATAGGTTATAAACTCGGAGTGCTATATCAGTTCAAAAACATGGCTCAAGTATCTCTCAAATAATACATGTGTATATACATACATAAATCAATTAACAAACATAAAACAGCACACTTGTCCCAACATTCAAGAGACGAGTACAGAGGGTTAAATAGCTTTTAGCTCTCTGTACAGAAAAATGGTTGGAGCTAAAACAAACATAACAGACACTTTTCAAAGACAGAGAACTTCCACATTTTTAACACACACTTTCACACAAACTGAGATTCCAGCATCCTTTAAGGTTCCTTTCACTCAACAAATCCGGTTTTATTTGTTTTGGACAGAAGCTGATAGCGTCTGTGTCGATAAAACTTTGTTTCCCTTTTTTTTCTCCCTTTTAAATTGTCTCAGCAACTTATTCTGGCTCCCTCCCTTTTCTGGCGGGGTTGCTTGTTGCCACTTCCGAGAGGTTTCCTTCATCTCGCACACCTTGCCCTTTGGTTTGTTAATTGTCCCTGTGTTTCTTTTATCGAGCTGTCTTCTTTCAAACACCAAAGTTAGTTTCCTTAAATCCCTTTCCTCAGTGTTATTTGCATCTGTGGGATCAAAGGCTGATATGGCAGACTATGAGGTATCGGAACCTGGAGCCAGTGATTTCTGGGTTGTCCCTGTAAGTCGGCTTGCACTCCTACTCCTCCACCCGTTGCTTCCATATATGTAGGCCATAGTCTGTCGGCAAACGCTGTGGTTGGTTCATTGGGCCCCTGTTCTATCTCTGCCATAGCCTTGAAGGGATCCCCTGTTCCTACCCCAATTTTAAATTCTCTCACGTCCCATTACCAATCTTCGTGTCAGGTGGGAGGCTGCTAAACACTTGAGGGCTAAGAGTGAATAATAATAACTTCTTCTTTTCATCCTCGTCCATTTCACTTACTGCTGCTCTTTGTTCAACTGCAATGAAATGTCCTTGGGGCTCACCTCCCATTTCTAACTTTTTAATGTCAGACACCATGTCTTTCAAACTCCTATAATAATTAACAAAATTCTCTGTCCAAGTTACCCCTCTCTCCCAGTCGGGCATCCACTCCTGGGGTGAGATACCTTCGTTGATGTATGGGGTTCATTGGGGAAGGCATGGTAGGAGGTGGTTTAATCTTTTTCCCAAGTATAGGTCCTAACTCCCCTTCTTCAACCTCCTCCCACTCACTGTCTGAAGATGACCACCCAAATACAGGCTGTTCTCCCGGGGTTACAGCGCACACCATTCCCCTTTGTACTCTTACTTTTTCTTCTAACACTTTAACCTTCCTTTTGCATTCCGCGTGGTCTTGCTGCCCACCTTGTTTCACAACCTGTTTCTGCACCACCCTAATGGCAGCTTTCAAATCTTCATTATCCTTCTCTGCTGTTTCTGCCCATTGTTGTTGGCTACTAGCTTCCACTTTCCAAGCTTTACTCTCGTTCCCTTGATTCACACACTGACTTTTCAAATATTGCTCTTTATTACACCATCTTGCTTTCTCCTTCTCAAACACCTCTCTATCTTTCTTACGACCTTCTTGTTCTTCCTCTAAATCCTTAAGTAACCTATTCACCACCGCTTCTCTATCACTGGCTTTTCCTGCCATAATCCTCTATTTCCATTCGTGACTTAATCTTTTCACGCTCATCGTTCTTAACCTGCCTTTGATAGGCTAGCAACCAGACGGCTTTTATTATCCGCTGCCGACGTGTGGACCCTTGAGTCCATTGTTCGGCCTCATAAACCGGATACTCACCGTCAATAATGACCCGTACCCACCTCTCCCAGAGAGGTAACTTGCCCGCAACATGTTTAGTAACGAACTCATCCATTGTCTTGCCGGTTTTTCCACCCATATTAATGATCCGTAAATTTCTCACTCAGTGTCCCTTCGTGGCCGCGAAATCTGTAGGACGTGCGGAATTACCCCTCGCCCTGTCTAACAGGCTATAGAGTTCGGACTTGAGACTTATTAAAAATTACACCAGACACACAGGTTCTGTCTTTAATCTTTTATTGTTCTTGAGACAGATTCAAAACCCCAACCACTATTCGAGCAGTCCACCAATAATGTTACAAGAATTCATACATATAACCACCCGCCGATGATCAGTCCAGCGTTGATTGTAGGCCACGTCTCTTCGACTGCAGCTCTTCGCCTTTCAACTGCAGCTCTTCAAGTTGAGACGATCAGCCAGGCCCTTCCTTCCGACTGCAGCCTGATCCTCGTAGGCGAGATGACTGGCCAAACCACCTCCCTCTGACTGCAGTGCCAATATTTTTCGTCACTGGTTTTTATACAGTTTTCCTGGCCTTGTTTGAGCCCCAGCTATTCACAATCTATATCAATGATTTGGATGAGGGGACTAAATGTAACATTTCCAAATTTGCTGATGATACAAAGCTAGGTGGCAGTGTCAGTGTCAGTTATGAAGAGGTTGTGAAGAGGCTTCAAGGGGATCTCAACAGGCTCAGTGAGTGGGCGAGAACATGGCAGATGGAATATAATGTGGATAAATGTGAAGTTATCCAATTTGGTAGAAAAAACAAAGGCAGAGTATTTCCTAAATGGTGAAAGATTGGGGAATGCAGATGCTCAAAAGGACCTGGGAGTCCTTGTACATGAGTCACTGAAAGTGAATGTGCAGGTGCAGCAAGCCATTAGGAAGGCAAATGGTATGCTGGCCTTCATTACAAGAGGATTTGAGTACAGGAGTAAAGTCTTACTCCAATTATATAGGGCCTTGGTGAGACCACACCTGGAGTACTGTGTACAATTTTGGTCTCCTTACCTAAGGAAGGATACACATAGAAGGTTCACGAAATTGATTCCTGGGATGGCGGGACTCGTATGAGAAGAGATTGAGTAAACTAGGCCTGCATTCTCTTGAATTCAGAAGAATGAGAGGGGATCTCATTGAAGCATACAAAATTATTACAGGGCTTGATAGGGTTGATGCTGGGAGAATGTTTCCATTGGCTGGGGAGTCTAGAACCAGGGGCCACAGCCTCCGGATAAAGAGTAGACCATTCAGGACTGAGATGAGAAGAAATTTCTTCACACAGAGGGTGGTGAATCTTTGGAATTCTCTACCCCAGAGGGCTGTGGAGGCTCAGTCATTGGGTATATTCAAAACAGAAGTCGATAGATTTCTGACTAGTAAAGGCATCAAGGGATATGGCGATAGGGCTGGTGAATGGAGTTGAGGCAGAAGATCAGCCATGATCTCATTGAATGGCGGAGCAGGCTCGAATGGCCTACTCCTGCTCCTGTTTCTTATGTTATCTTATGTTTGTTCAGTAAATCAATCATTCAGAGATGGTGAGATGTTCCTTTAATGTTCAACCTGAGTTGTTTGAGCTGTCATACTTTCACACTCACACACCCTGTGTGGCTATCCATTAGTTGCTTTTATCAAAGCCTAAAAATGTTCATTCACTCAAAAGTTTACAAAAGTAGCAGAAAACCACTTGGTCACATTTCATGTGTTACATCTCATCCTGTATTTCAAAATTTCAAAGGTTTGACTCCTCCCCTTTAGCCACCAAAAGTCGTTCTACAATCTTGTAGCCTGTTTTGTTGTAGACACGAAATCCGCAAATCTAAGGGGGTTTGTTCATCTCTGTTGTCTATGACGACCGCTTGCAGTCACAACCATTTGTTCTATCAGTATCTGCTTATCCGAAACACAGCTCTTGAAATAACTCTTATCACAAAGCAGCTTCCAAATCCAACAGCTTCTTTTGAAAGCACATTTGCTCCCAAATGTTTGCTGCCTTTTAGTAAAGCTCATCAAAGCACATTCCACGTATCAATGAAAGACCATCTGTTACAACTTTATTTTACTTCGAAAAACCTTTTAGCCTGGCAAAGCATTTTAATATATACCAAAATTAAACATTAAGGGTCTGTGTAAGCCTATAGTATTTTGATATGTTCTTGATCGTAATGATTTTTTTTGTTTCTCTTCAGTCTCCGCAGCCTGGGATGTTGAAGTTGAGTGGTTTACGAGAGGGGGTGTATGTGATTCAACTGTCAGTCATGGACACCATTGGACAAAAGAGCGATGACAATGTCACCATCACTGTGATGCCACCAAAACACCAAACGACAGGTCAGTTCACCTGTGAGTTAACATGAAGCCCTTGGCATTGAATGACACGCACCCCATTCCCTGCTGCTCTATAAATCACTTAGGCCCACTTCTGTTCCTATCAGCCCCTCGAGCCTGTTCCGCCATTCAGTTAAATCATGACCATTCTGTATCCTAACTCCATTTTCCCGCCTTAGTTACATAACTCTTAATACCCTTGCCTAACTAAAATCTATCAATCTCTGTTTTGAAATTTTCAATTGAGTCCCAGCATCCACAGCCTTTTTGGGGAGAGTTTTCCAGATTTCCACTACCCTCTGTGTGAAGAAGTGCTTCCTGACATCACCCCTGAACAGCCTAGCTCTAATTTTAAGCTTATGTCCCCTTGTTCTGGACTCCCCCACCAGAGTAAAAAGTTTCTATCTATCTACCCTGTCAACTCTTTTAATCATCTTAAACACTTCAATTAGCTCACCCCTTAATCTTCTTTACTCAAGGGATTACAAGCCTCGTCTGTGCAACCTGTCCTCCTAATTTAACTCTTTTAGCCCCGGTATCACTCTGCTGAATCTGCGCTGCGCCCCCTCCAAGGCCAATATATCCTTCCTGAGGTGCGGTGCCCAGAACTGAACGCAGTGCTCTAAATGGGGTCTAAACAGAGCTTTGTATAATGGTAGCATAACTTACACAGCTTTGTATTCCAGCCTCCTTGTGATAAAGACTAACGTTCCATCAGCCTTTTTATTTGTTTTGGCAACTTCACGGGCACTGTTAGGTAGCTTTGTGCGGTTATTGCAATACGGGATGGAAATATTTGTGAAGTACGTTTATAGAAAGCAGCAGAATTCCCACAGGTGTAGCACTGAAGTGTTCACAAACTGGAGTGCTAACAGCCCACAGATAAGGCGCTCCATCCCGTGCCTTCCTTGGTCTCAGCAGCGTGCTGTGCCCAGATCCTGGAAGGGGCCCCTCACTCAGTCAGAGGCTGTGGACAGAAGCTGGAAAAAGCAGAGGGCAGAACAGAAATCCCGTAGCCGTACCCGGGATGCTTGTACACCCACTCCTAGTTGGAGCCCGTCGTCTCCCCTGGCATTAGGGGCATGCCAGGAATCTGACCAAATGTGAAAAAGGGAAGGGTGAGCTCCCAGTCACCCAGGAAAGAAAGACTTGCATTTCTACAGTGCCTTTCGTGACCTCCGGACGTCCCAAAGCGTTTTACAGCCAGTGAAGTACTTTTTTGGAATATAGTCACTGTTGTAATGTCGGAAACGCGGCAGCCAATTTGCACACAGCAAGGTCCCACAAACAACAATGTGATCATGACCAGATAATCTGTTTTAGTGATGTTGATTGAGGGATAAATATTGGCCAGAACACCGGGGATAACTCCCCTGCTCCTCTTCGAAATAGTGCCATGGGATCTTTTACATCCACTTGAGAGAGCAGACGGGGCCTTGGTTTAACGTTTCATCTGAAAGACGGCACCTCCGACAGTGCAGTTCTCCCTCAGTACTGTACTGGAGTACCAGCCTGGATTTTTGTGCTCAAGTCTCTGGAGTGGAGTCTTTGCGTGATGGCGATGGGCCCCTAATGATTGAACTTAAATGATGTGTGTTTGGCTCCTGATTTCTTTCGGGATTTTCTAGCCGATGTTACATTGGCTCCTCATACCATTAAAGTTGCCAACCCATACTGGATTTTCCAGGAGTCGCCAACAATTAAAGATGAATCTCCTGCGAGCAACCCGGGAGAAAGATCATAGGTGCAGCTAATCTAAAAAAAAAATCAGAGGTGTGGGGAAAAATGACTGTTTGACTGATTGTCAAGAATAATCCAATCGGGTAACGAGTCTGGTCACTTTCCAGTTGGCTGGGGAAGACGATGCGAGGATGGAGGTGTCAGGTGACCAATGGCGAGAACATGGGTCATGTAATGATAGCTCCCAGAATATATCCAACCAGAGTTGGTCACCCTATCCCTAGTTGCCCTCAGAAGGATAGAGTTGGGCCTTCTCCTTGAGTCGCTGCAGTCCTTTGTGGTGATGGAGCTGGCCAATTGCATTCTGCTTTTAGTGGTGAGCGGCGAGGCACAGTCGATGCTCCGGGTGTCCCCCAGTTTACCCTGAATTTGAAGAGTCCCAGCTTTACTTTGCCTTTCAAGGTTGCTACTGGCTGAGCTCAGAAAACAGAAGTCAACCAGCTGGAAGCACAAGTTAGAACCAGGTATCAATATGGTGGCTGTCTCAGATTTCAGAGTTTCCAGGTGGACGCCTCCCCTCCCCCACTGCACCTTCTGTGAACCGAAATCTAGGTTGCCAGAGGCTGCGGAACAGCTGTTGACTAAAAGCATTCTCCTGGCGTTTGATGGCTTTCAACGCAAGAGAAAGATTTAAGGCGATTGTTTCAAACTATACGTACTAATCTGTATCGGAAATTGAATCCATCTCTTTGTGTAGTCAGCTGCACTTTGTGTGTTGTGTGTGTTTATCTGCATGTTGCTGTTTGTGTGTTTTATGTAGTGTGCGTTGTCTTCATGTTGCTGTGCAACTTGTACATGTTGCTGTATACATTTGCCTGTTGTGCTGTGTGCATTTCCATGTTTGCATTTTGTTATGCGTGTTTCTATATTTTACATGTTGCTGTGTGCATTTGTGTTGCTCTATGTGTTACTGTGCCCATATGTTACTGTGCACTATGTGTGCGTTGCAGTGTCTATTGCAGTTTGCCTGTTTGTGTGCTTGTATGTGTGTGCATGCATGTTGCTGTGTTGTGTCTAGTTTAATCTTTATGTTCAGATCCAGTCCTATTCTGCAGGATACTGCTGGCACGCTCTAACACAACAAACATTTCGGGCTATTTTTAGTCTTTTACCTGGAGAGGTGACCTACATCTTAACTGAATGGGCTGGTCCCGTGCTAATCCATTGTCAGCCTCGTGCTGCATGTCTGTGTCTCAATCTAACACGCTCATACTCACATTCTCTTGCACTCACTCTCGCCCTCTATCACACTCATTCTAACCCTTTCTCACGTACTCACTCTTCCCCCTTTCTCTCTCCCATACTCTTATTCTCATACACTCACCCGCTCTCTCACTCTCAGAAACACTCACCCTTACACACACACACCCTCTCCTCATGCTCACTCTCTTTCCCTCTCTGTATCACAAACACACTTTGGGCATCTTGTGGAGTGTTTTGCTTGGAGAACCTGTGGAATCT
Source organism: Somniosus microcephalus (assembly GCF_052327205.1). Taxonomy (NCBI): domain Eukaryota; kingdom Metazoa; phylum Chordata; class Chondrichthyes; order Squaliformes; family Somniosidae; genus Somniosus; species Somniosus microcephalus. The sequence continues at coordinate 167,154,892 of NC_140989.1, read as the reverse complement.
TATCAGAGGAGCAACATTGCCAGCCTTGTACGACTAACAGCTAAGAAGGAGTTTAAAACAGCCAGGTTTCTGCTCCTGATATTTTTGGAACCCTCCCTCCTCCCCCCACTCTGCCTGTACCAGACCTCAGTGTTGAACCGATTGAATTGCTATAGAAGGTGATGACACAATCACCAATTATCCAGCCAGTGTGCACGAAGGAGCTGTTTATCTGCCACAGGTCCAAATGAGGCCAACATTCATACACCATCATAGGAGTACCATCAGCACAAGGACTGCAGTCGTTCAAGGAGAAGGCAACTAGGCAGGGAAATAAATGTCGGCATTGCCAGCGATGCCCACATCCCCGAGAGAACAAATAGAAAGACATTTAGCCATACAGGCCACCCAGTGTTTGTTGGGTAAAGCTATGAGTGCAAGATCATAGAATCATACAGCACAGAACGAGGCCATTTGGCCCATTGTACCTGTTCCCGCTCTTTGAAAAAGCTACTCAATTAATCCCACTCCCCCACTCTTTCCCCATAGCCCTGCACATTTTTCCTTTTCAAGTATTTATCTAATTCCTTTTTGGAAGTTACTATTGAATCTGCTTCTACCACCCTTTCAGGCAGTGCATTGCCAATCATAACTCGCTGTGTAAAATTCTCAGCTCCCCTCTGGTTCTTTTGCCATTTATCTTAAATCTGTATCCTCTGGTGACTGACCTTCCTGCCTGTGGAAACAGTTTGGCCTAGAAATTCAGTTGTTTGTACCAGCCGCTAGCGCCTTAGGAGGAGGAGATGTGGGGCGCTAGGTGGCTAGCGGCCGGGCGCAGCGCGATCTGCGCCTCTCCCCAACTTCAGTAAAGATTTAGCGGCGGCGCAAAGCCTTTGCGCGCGCTCAGCTGCGCGCGCAGATCCTGACGTCATTTCATCGTGCAACGCCCTTTGTGCGCCCCGAACCGGAAATTCAGTGGCGCCGCCCCTCTTTGCGACTGGTAGAGGGGAACGGTTCCCAGTCGCTGCAGGGCGCGGGAGGCGTTATTTAAAGGGGACTCCTCCTGCAGTATAAGTGGCAGCCATTTTGTGCCAATCCCTCTGTGAGAGAGAGATGTTTGGAGAGAGACAAAGGCAGAGAGCTTTCTACTTTGACTCAGCGCTTGCACAGGTACTTGTGGCTTCAGGCCAGAGCTTTGCACTTGGATTTCACTTTCAGTGCCATAGCCTTGAGTCACCACATATAATGGGGGCTGCAATGGGTGGAAACGTTGGCTTTCTGCATTGCATTCAAAGGGATCAGAGATGCCGTGAGCGAGTGCCAGTCATGGCCAGACGGAGATTGGCCAACAGGCGTCGGCACAGGAGGCCTTACCCACCCAGGGTATACTGCCAGCAGTTCTCATATCTGAACATATCTGAGGAGCAGTGCGTTCAGAGGCTGCGATTCAGAAGGGAGGTGGTCACTGAGATCTGCCACCTGCTTCGCAGAGATCTGCAGCCACAGCTGAGGAGCAGGACGTCTCTGTCAGTGGCAGTGAAGGTGACGGTGGCTCTCAACTTCGATGCCACTGGCTCCTTCCAATCCGCTACTGGGGACATTGCCAACATCTCCCAGTTCGCGGTACATTGCTGCATCCGCCAGGTGAACAATGCCCTTTTCAGAAGGAGACGTCAGTACATCTCCTTCCCCATGACCCTGGACAAGCAGCAAGAGCGTGCAATCGGCTTTGGAAGAATAGCGGGCTTCCCCATGGTTGAGGGCGTAGAACTGATGAACCAGCAATGGTCAGGCCTTGCTTCAGAGCTGCAGTGTGCAGGGCATGGCAGCCAAACAAGTCGACCCTTCCCCTTTAAGAGCTGACCGGCGCCAGCGTGTCTGCCTTCATTGAGCAACTCGCCGCACCTGCGCTGCGCCCGTCCTCGGTGTGAGCGCCCCGGATCGCCGGCTTAGCGCCTAATGATAGTCGTGCATCGCCTGCTTTAGCGCAGCAGCAACCTCTTGGGGCGATGCCACTGAATATCGGCGAAGGTGGCGCGAAGTTGCGCCGGGCGCAAACTTTAGCGGCCGCCCGGCTGTAGCGCCCCAAACGTGGCTATACTGAATTTCTAGGCCTTTGTCTTTATTTACTCTATCAAAATACCCTTCATAATTTAGAACACCTCTATTAAATGTCCCCTTAACCTTCTCTGTTCTAGGGAGAACAATCCCAGCTTCTCTGGTCTCGCCACATAACTGAAGTCCCTCATACCTGGTTTCATTCTGGTAAATCTCTTCTGCACCCTTTCCAAGGCCGTGGCCTCCTTCCTACAGTATGGGTGCTCAGCTCCCAAGGGTTTCACAGTCACACTACATCTCCGATCCAGCCTTATCGTTTATTCCTGTGCCTGGCTGATTGGCTCATCGGCGCCTCATGCCTGAGGTTTACTGGTGCAGTAGAGTGGCCAATGGATGGTGGTCTCCCTGCAGGTTGATCAGGCTTCAGTCTGGGCCCGCCGTTTCGGACAGCGTGCAACAGGTTTCCCTTTGGGAATTCCCCTGTATTTTTGCTTTTTTTTTGGAGGAAGGAGAGGAGGAGCAAGCGATGGAGGCCAGTCCAGGTCCGGCATCACTGGAGACACTTGGCGGAAGTTGACGCCCACTCACCAGTGACCCCCCCCCCAGACCAGAATATACAGCACAGGACTCGTACCCGCATTTGTTTGAGGAGCAGTGCTTGAGGAGGCTTCAGTTTACAAGGTAAGTTACATACAAACATACAAATATGACAGACTGGAAAAGACCTACTGGTCCATCCAGCCTGTCCCAAACGGTCATGCTGTCCTATGCATCAAAATACAGATACTCCCCATCGCACCCAGAGCCATGTAACGCGTGGGAGAGGTGAAAAACCAGTTTAAAATCCCAGGCCAATTAGGGAAAAAGACTGGAAAATGTCCTCTCCCACCCCCTTAGGTGATCAAAACTAGTCCAGGAGACCACATTGACCGTGATTAACGTTACTAGGTACCTACCTCTTGTATGTGGTGATCTCTGCCCCAGCCAGAAACGGGCCCAGCTCTCACTTGAAGGAACTCGCCAAAATAGTGTTCACCACAGGAGTTCCACAGGTCCACTATTCTCTGGAAAAAGAAGAACCGCCTAATATCCAACATAATTCTTCCCTTTCGTAACTTGTCACGTGAGTTCTGCTGTGTGCTGTAAGCAGATCTGCCAACTCCACCTTACCTCCACTGGTTGTTAAAGGCCTGTGGTAAACCACTTTATCGTTACACTATAGTTATCACTGTTGTATTGTTATCACCGTTGTATCACGATACGAGGTCGCCTCTTGTCGCGCTGTTATACCTGGGCTGACCACCTCCGACTCCGCCCATGGCTCCACCTACCTGCCCAGGTATAAAGGTAGTCGACTGGCTGGTATTCCTCCTTGTTGGACCCGATCACCCACGAGGGTGGGCTCTGTTATTTAGTCAATAAAAACCTTTAGTTACGTTCCTAACTCGTCGCCTTTTATTGGACGAATTGATAGGTATATCAATTTTATTGACTAAATTTTAAAGATGTCTACTACTGGCCAGCCAGAAGCCCTCCCAGAAGCACAGCCACACCAGCCGGCTTGGCTGCAAGCCCTCAAACCACCGTACCTGGATCTAAACCCACAGGCAGCAAACGCAGCCCTCAACTTCAAACACTGGCTGGACTGCTTCGAATCCTACCTGGAAGAATCCGGCGCCCCGCAGAGATCCAAACTAAGACTTCTGAACGCCCAAGCGAGCCCGAGAGTATACGCACTCATACAGGACACGACTACGTACGAGGCCGCTATCAACCTACTGAAACAGCAGTACCGCAGCCCGGTAAATTACATGTACACCAGGCACCTCCTAAGATCCCGCCCGCAACAGCCAGGAGAGTCTGTAGCTGAATTTTTACGGGCGCTAAGAGCACTCGGCAGGAACTGTGACTTTAAAGCGGTGACGGCTGTTGAAAATACGGAAGATAATATCCGCGATGCCTTTGTGAAAGGCCTACGGTCCGACTACTCACGGCAAAGACTGCTTGAAGCTAAAGACCTCGACCTGGACAAAGCTGAAGCCCTCGCTCTCTCCCTGGAGGTGGCCCATCAGGACCAGGAGGCGTTTTCCAGGTACTGCTCGCGACCCTGGGACTCGGGCCCGACCCCTACCGCAATACCCTTCGCAGCGCCGCCCCCGGGACCTACCTCAGCGTCGGCGTCCCGGACCCGACCGGGCCCGCCACCCCCGGTACCGGCTCCAACATCGGGCACCCGCGATCGGGCCGCCGGCTGCTTCTTTTGCGGCCAGGAGAAGCACCCGAGGTCGCGCTGCCCAGCCAGGAACTCTACCTGCACAACCTGCAGGAAGAAAGGCCATTTCTCTAAGGCCTGCAGGAGCGGATCTTCAGAGGCCAGCAGTGCCTCATGCGAACTGTGGGGGCGGCCATCTTCTTTCACGGCAACTGAGGCCAGTATCCCCACACGTGAGTCATGGGGGCGGCCATCTTTGATCAAGGCAACCGACCCCAATAGTGCCTCATGTGAGTTATGGGGGCAGCCATCTTCTCCGCCATTTTGTCCTACCTCGTGGGAGACGCCATTTTACCCACCACGCCCGACTGCCACCGGGCCCCCGGACCCGACGACCGCCTCGCCCGCAGACGACAACGACTCGCTTACCTACACGCTAGCCTCCGTCACTCTGGATCAAGCCCGCCCACACCACCTGTCCAAGTCGATGATGGACATCAAAGTAAACGGCCACGCCACGACCTGCCTGTTCGACAGCGGAAGCACGGAGAGCTTCATCCACCCAGACACGGTGAGCCACTACTCCCTCCCTGTCCTGCCAACGCGCAACCGAATCTCGATGGCATCGAGGTCCCACGCCACGGACATTAGCGGCTACTGTGCTGTGACCTTGTCGGTTAAGGGTACAGAGTATAAAAACTTTAAACTCCTCGTCCTCCCCCAGCTCTGCGCTGCCGTCCTACTAGGGCTGGACTTCCAATCCCACCTCCAAAGTGTAACCCTAGCATACGGTGGACCCCTCCCCCCACTCACAGTCGACAACCAGCGAAGGTTAAACCGCCCACCGCGTAACACCTGCAGCCTATCCACCCTCAAGGTGCCGCCACCTTCCCTGTTCGCTAACCTCACCCCCGACTGCAAACCCGTCGCTACCAAGAGCAGGCGGTACAGCGCTGGGGACAGAGCTTTCATTTGCTCTGAGGTGCAGCGTCTCCTGAAGGAGGGCATCATCGAGGGGAGCAACAGCCCCTGGCGTGCCCAGGTCGTGGTCGTTAAGACCGGCGATAAAAATCGCCTGGTCATCGACTACAGCCAGACCATAAACAGATACACCCAGCTGGACGCATACCCCCTTCCCCGCATATCTGACATGGTCAATCAGATTGCACAATACCGCATATTCTCGACCATCGACCTTAAGTCGGCCTACCACCAACTCCCTATCCACCCCGAGGACCGCCAGTACACCGCCTTCGAGGCGAATGGGCGCCTATACCACTTCCTTAGGGTCCCCTTCGGTGTCACCAACGGGGTCTCGGTCTTCCAAAGGGAGATGGACCGGATGGTTGACCAGAACGGACTGCAGGCCACATTCCCCTACCTAGATAACGTCACCATCTGCGGCCGCGACCGGCAGGACCACGACGTGAATCTGGAGAAATTCCTCCGTACAGCCCAACGGCTGAACCTCACCTACAATAAGGAGAAATGTGTGTTTAACACCTCGCGCCTTGCCATCCTTGGCTGTGTAGTAGAGAACGGACTCATCGGCCCCGACCCCGAAAGAATGCGCCCCCTCATGGAGCTACCCCTCCCCCACTGCCCTAAGGCACTTAAGAGAACCCTGGGGCTCTTCGCCTACTATGCCCAATGGGTGCCCAATTATGCGGACAAAGCCAGACCCCTCATGAAGTCCACATCCTTCCCCCTTACGGAGGAAGCGTGCGCAGCCTTCTCCCTCATTAAGGGAGACATTGCCAAGGCCACTATGCACGCAGTGGATGAGTCCATCCCCTTCCAAGTCGAGAGCGATGCATCCGACTTCGCCCTAGCCGCCACCCTTAACCAGGAGGGGAGACCGGTGGCCTTCTTCTCAAGGACCCTACAGGGCCCTGAGATCCGACACTCGTCGGTCGAGAAGGAGGCCCAGGCGATTGTGGAGGCGGTACGACGCTGGAGGCACTACCTGGCAGGCAAACGATTTACCCTCCTTACCGACCAACGTTCGGTCGCTTTTATGTTTAATAACAAGCTGAGGGGCAAAATCAAGAATGACAAGATCTTGAGGTGGAGAATCGAGCTCTCCACCTACGATTATGATATCTTGTACCGGCCAGGTAAGCTGAACGAACCCCCCGATGCTCTGTCACGAATTACATGCGCCAGCGCGCAAAGTGATAGACTTCAGACCCTCCACAACGACCTCTGCCACCCCGGGGTCACCAGACTTTACCACTTCATTAAGGCCCGCAACCTGCCCTACTCCATCGAGGAGGTCAGGACCATAACCAGGAACTGCCAGACCTGCGCCGAGTGCAAACCGCACTTCTTTAGGCCGGACAGAGCAAGCCTGATCAAGGCCACCCGCCCCTTCGAGCGCCTGAGCATCGACTTTAAGGGGCCCCTCCCGTCCTCTGACCGTAATGTGTACTTCCTCAACATTGTTGATGAGTACTCCCGTTTCCCCTTTGCCTTCCCCTGCCCAGACATGACCAGTACCACGGTCATTAAATGCCTGAACGACCTCTTCGCCTTGTTCGGGTTCCCAAACTATATACATAGTGACCGGGGCTCCTCTTTCATGAGCGAGGAACTCCGTCAGTTCCTACTAGCGAGAGGTATTGCAGCAAGTAGGACCACCAGCTACAACCCCCAAGGGAACGGCCAGGTGGAAAGAGAGAACGCGACGGTATGGAAGGCCGTCCTCTTAGCCTTAAAGTCTAAGGGCCTCCCAACCTCCCGCTGGCAGGAAGTCCTCCCGACAGCGCTGCACTCCATCCGGTCACTACTTTGCACTGCCGTTAACGCCACCCCCCATGAACGAATGTTTGTTTTCCCCAGGAAGTCGACTACGGGAACCACTCTACCAACCTGGCTGACCTCTCCGGGGCCCGTCTTGTTGCGAAAGCACGTGAGGGCCCATAAAACAGACCCCCTGGTCGAAAGGGTGAACCTCCTGCACGCCAACCCCCAGTACGCCTACGTGGCTTACCCAGACGGGCGGGAGGACACTGTCTCCTTACGAGACCTCGCACCCTCGGGCACTCCGGAGACACCACCTTTACCCCCCCCCACCACCCCCCCAATTCCAGCCCAGGTAGACGGCATGCCGGAACCCCACGAGCCTTCGCCGACCACGCAGACACCAGCACTAACACCGGATAATGCAGCACCGCCGCTGCGACGATCGGAGAGGCTTACGAGGCCTCCGGACAGACTGACATACCAGAACTGGTAGTACACTTCACCCCGCCGGACTCAAATCTAAACAAGGGGTGAATGTGGTAAACCACTTTATCGTTACACTATAGTTATCACTGTTGTATTGTTATCACCGTTGTATCACGATACGAGGTCGCCTCTTGTCGCGCTGTTATACCTGGGCTGACCACCTCCGACTCCGCCCATGGCTCCACCTACCTGCCCAGGTATAAAGGTAGTCGACTGGCTGGTATTCCTCCTTGTTGGACCCGATCACCCACGAGGGTGGGCTCTGTTATTTAGTCAATAAAAACCTTTAGTTACGTTCCTAACTCGTCGCCTTTTATTGGACGAATTGATAGGTATATCAAGGCCCCACTACCCTTATATGCTCTGGAGTCATTCCAGGGACATCTCCAGCATTAGCCATCAATAAAAACAAAAACTGCTGGAAACACTCAGCAGGTCAGGCAGCATCTACGGCGAGAGAAACAGAGTTAACGTTTCAGGTTGATGGCCTTTCATCAGAACTGGAAGAAGTTAGAGATTGAACAGTTTTTAAGCAAGTGCAGAGACAGGGGGAAAGAATGAACAAAGGGAGAGGTCTCTGATAGGGTGGAGCGGCAGGAGTACAGGAACAAGGATGTCTTGCTACAGCTGTACAGGGCCTTGGTGAGACCGCACCTTGAGTATTGTGTGCAGTTTTGGTCGCCTTACCTGAGGAAGGACGTTCTTGCCATGGAAGGAGTACAGCGAAGATTCACCAGGCTGATACCTGGGATGGCAGGAATGACGTATGAGGAGAGATTGTGTCGATTGGGCTTATACTCACTGGAGTTTAGAAGATTGAGAGGGGATCTCATCGAAACCTATAAAATTCTGTCAGGCCTGGACAGACTAGATGCAGGAAGGATGTTTCTGATGGCCGGGGAGTCCAGAACCAGGGGTCATAGTCTAAGGATAAGGGGTAAGCCATTTAGGACTGAAATGAGGAGGAATTTCTTCACCCAGAGAGTGGTGAACCTGTGGAATTCTCTGCCACAGAGGGCGGTGGAGGCCAGTTCATTAAATATATTCAAAAAGGAGTTGGATATATTTCTTAAGTCTAAAGGGATCAAGGAATATGGGGAGAAGGCAGGGACAGGGTACTGAATTTGGATGATCAGCCATGATCTCATTGAATGGCGGAGCAGGCTCGAGGGGCCGAATGGCCTACTCCTGCTCCTATCTTCTATGTTTCTGTTTCTAATAACAAAACTGATGATGGTGTGAGGCAAATGGGTGTGGCTAATGGAAAGGAGGTGTAAATGGTTACAACAGAATCATTACCAGCACCTGCTGTCCTAGAAAATAGGAGCGGTGATCAATGTTCTCCCTAATTTTTCTTTGGGTGCGCAGCTTAGAGGGAACATTGGTGGTGATTATGATCTAATTTAGTTGAACTCAGTGCTGATACCAGAAGGCAGTAAGGTGCCTAATCGGAAGATGAGGTGCTGTTCCTCGAGCTTGCATTGAGCTTCATTGACCTCGGCCTCTTACACTGTTCCAGAGTGGGATGGAGTAATTCTGTTTTTATTTCAGATTTCTAACATCTACAGTATTTTGCTTTTGTTCCGTTAGCCAATCAGCTGCGCCCAATCTATTAAAGTGAGTCACAGATGCTCAGTGAGTTCAAGCAACCAATTTCATCTCCTTTCAATTGGCAGCAACGTGACAATCTTATAGATGTGAAATATGAACTAACACCCCCACCCCCAACTCCCGTTGAACACTGCTTCAACTTGACATTGCTGACACCCGGAGCTTTACCGACTTAGCACATGGTCGGCAGAGTTTAAACAGGCAAGTTTGAGTTATCCTGCAAGTTCCTGACATGGGTACAGTAATGTAGTGGTTATGTTACTGGACCAGTACTTTAGAGGCCTGGACTAGTGAGTTCAAATCCCACCGTGGCAGTTTGAGAATTTGAATTCAGTTTCAATAAAATTCTGAAAATATAAAGCTGGTATCAGTAAAAATGACCATGAAGTTGTCGGATTGTCGTAAAAACCCAACTGGTTCACTAATGTCCATTAGGGAAGGAAACCTGCCGTCCTTACCCGGTCCGGCCTATATGTGACTCCGGGGTTGAAAATTAATTGCCCTCTGAAGTGCTTAGCAAGCCAGTCAGCTGTATCAAATTGCTATAATGGTTCAAAGGCAAACTAGGGATGGACGGTAGTAGTAGTGTCGGGAACAGTATCAATGGGTGCATGTAACAAGAGTAATACAGTAATCATGGAGTCTTTAATCTTCATATAGACTGCACAAATCAAATTTGCAGTAATAGTGCGGAGGATGAGTTCATGGAATGCATTCAAGATAGTTTTCTAGATCGGTATGTTGAGGAACCAACTAGCGAACTTGCTATTTTAGAGCTAGTATTGTTCAAGAGACAGGGTTAATTAATAACCTTTATAGTAAAGAACCCTCTGGGGAAGAGTGATCAGAATATGATCGAATTTTTATAGAGTTTGAGAGTGATTTAGTTAAGTCCAAAACTAGAGTCTTAAATCTAAACAAAGCAAACTACATAGGTATTAGGGGCAAGTCGGCTAAGGTAAATTGGGAAACTAGATTAAAAGATATGATGGTAGATGAGTAATGGCGAACATTTAAAGAAATAATTAATAATTCCTAATGAATATACATTCCCTTAAGGAATATAAATCCCACAGGAAAAGTGATCAAGTTGAAGATAGTATTACATTAAAGGAAGTAGCTTATAATGTTGCCAAAAAGAGTAGTAAGCCTGAGGATTGGGAGGATTTTAGAATTCAGCAAAGGATGACCAAGAAATTGATAGTGAGAGAAAATAGAATATGAGAGTGAACTTGGAAGAGACATAAAACAGATGTAAAAGCTTCTATAGGTACGTAAAAAAGAGAGTAACAAAAGTAAACGTGGGTCCCTTACAGGCAGAGACAGGAGAAATTATAATGGGGAATAAGGAAATTGCAGAGACATTAAACAAATACTTTGTTTCTGTCTTCATGGAAGAAGACACAATAAAAATTCCAGAAATAGTGGGAAATCAAGGGCCTAGTGAGAATGAGGAACTTCGTATTAGTAAAGAAATAGTACTGGAGAAATTAATGGGACTGAAAGCTGGCAAATACCTTGGACCTGATGGTCTACATCCAAGGGTTAGTAGGGTACCGCAAGGATCAGTGTTTGGGCCCCAGCTTTTTACAATCTGTATCAAAGACTTAGATGAGGGGACCGAGTGCAATGTATCCAAGTTTCCTGATGATACAAAGCTAGGTGGGAAAGTAAGCTGTGAGGAGGATGCAAAGAGGCTGCAAAGGGATATAGACAGGTTAAGTGAGTGGGCAGGAACATAACAGATGAAATATAATGTGGAGAAATGTGAAGTTATCCACTTTGGTTACAAAAATAGAAAAGCAGAGAATTTTTTAAATGGTGAGAGATTGGGAAATGTTGCTATTCAGAGGGACCCTATGTGTCCTTGTACACAAATCACGGAAAGTTAACATGCAGGTGCAGCAAGCAATTAGGAAAACAAATGGTAAGCTTTTATTACAGAAGGTTTGGAGTACAAGTGCAAAGAAGTCTTATTGAAATTATATAGGGCTTTGGTGAGACCACACCTGGAGTATTGTGTACGATTTTGGTCTCCTTACCTGCGGAAGGATATACATGCCTTAGAGGGAGTTCAAACAAGGTTCACAAGACTATTTCTTGGGATGGGGGGATTGTCCTATGAGGAGAGATTGAGTAGACTAGGTCTATATTCCCTAAAGTTTAGAAGAATGAGAGCTGATCTCATTGAAAGCTATAAAATTCTTAAGGAGCTTGACAGGGTAGATGCTGGGAGGGTGTTATTCCTGGCTGGGGAGTCTAGAACTAGGGGTCACAGTCTCAGAATAAGGGGTCAGCCATTTAGGACTGAGATGAGGAGCAATTTCTTCACTCAGAGGGTGGTGAATCTTTGGAATTCTCTACCCCAGAGGGCTGTGGATGCTCAGTCGTTAATTATATTCAAGACAGAGATCGATAGATTGTTGGGAACCAAGGGATATGGGGATAGTGTGGGAAGGTGGAGTTGAGGTAGAAGATCAGCCATGATTTTATTGAATGGCGGAACAGGCTCGAAGAGAAAGTTAATGTGGAAATTGTAAGGTGTCTCCCCACTGCAGCAGCAGTTGCGAGGTTGGCTGGTCCCTTGTTTCAATGCAGGTTTCTGTCTGGAGTGGCCGTATTAGTGGGTCTGCTGATGCACCATTCTCTTTTTCTTCTTCGCAGACTGTACAGGAGTTTGTTTGCGATACCAATTCATCTGTGATGATGGCTGCTGCATCGATATCACCATGGCTTGTGATGGGACAGCCCAGTGCCCCGACAGATCCGATGAAACCTTCTGCCAAAGCTGTAAGTGCAATCCCGAACACATGGGTCAAAGAGTTTTGACCTCGTGTTCATTAACTGGAAGAGGGGAAAGAACAAACGACTGGTGACGTAACCTGTGTGTTTTTGTTCTTTTTGCTAAAGTTAACGTAGGTCGTAAATCAGTGACCCACACGACGCTCGCTGCCAGCTCAAGGCAAGATGGCGCCGCGTGGCCATCTGCTGACAGCTTCCAGAAGCCTTCAGCGGAGAACCGAAAATCTGTGGAGCAGCTCAATACCGAGTTGACACAGTCATCCAGAACAGAAGGGAGGGGCAAATCCAGCACTGGCTGGCTTCCAGGTATGTGTAAGCAAGCGATTAATAAATCAACTTGTGTGCAGAATCAAAGGACTGTCAGCTATTCAGCCCATTACTCTTCAACGGGAACTATCCACTTCAATCCCATTTCCCCGCCCATTCCCCGTATCCTTTTGTATTCTTTAAGTGGCACTGCGCAAGAAGTTGCACAGTTTTTATCCAAAACTAACAGACCCCATAACTAAATAGAAAGGGAGTGCTGGCTTGGCGTTGTTGTCGCACTTTTTTGGCTTTGAGTTAAGTTGTGGGATAAAAGCCAGCCCAACACTGAAGTGACCCTGAAGCTGTCAGATTGTAAAAGCCCCAACTGGTTCACCAATATCCTTTCGGGAAGGAAACCCGCTGTCCTTACCCGGTCTGGACCTATATGTGACTCCAGTCCCCGCAACAACACGGTTGACTCTTGACTGCCCTCTGAAGTGGGCCAGACACTCAGTTGTATCGAACTGCTACAAAGAATAACAAGAATCACCAGACAAGACTGCAGCGGTTCAGCAAGGTGGCCCACCACCACCTGTTTAGGAGCATCTAGGGATGGGCAGTAAATAACAGCCTTTCCAGTGATGCCCACATCCTGAGAATAAATAAACAAAACATAATCTAGGCTTGCACTTCAGTGCAGTACTGAGGGAGTGCTGCATTGTCATAGTTGTATTCTTTCAGGTGAGATGTTAAACTAAGGCACTGTCTGCCTGTTCCACTGGTTCAGTTTAAAGATTTGTGATACTATTGCAACCAGAGCAGGGAGTTCCTGCCAACAGTCCTCCCTCAACAAACTATACTGAAAGCAGACTAACGCTATTAACTGGAGTCCTGCTGTGCACAAAATAGGTGCTATGTTTACCTACATAGCATTAGACATGACACTTCAAACACATTTGCTTTATGTGGAGTGCTTTAGCTCATTTAGCTGAGATATCTTTACCGCTTTCCTCCCTCAGCCTCTGTACTGAGTGACTTCTCATCCTTGGTGATTTCAACCTCCATCTTAACTCTTCTTGCGTGCTCTCCTCTGTGTTTACTGCCCTTCTTTCCTCCCTAAATTTCTCCCTCCATATAAACTCTTCTATTCGCACACATAGCCACCCCCTTGATCTTCTTACGTGGTGTCGCTTCTCCCTTCGTTACTATTACTGATATAGCAATTTCTGATCATTTCCATGTATCGCTGTCCACCCACATTCCCTTTCCCCCCTCCCAACCCACCTTCTTTCTGTGTCCGCCCCTGGGAAAAAACTCTCCCTCAAGTCACTTACCACTGCACTTTCAAATTCCCAACTATCTAGCCTTTGGCCTACAATTCACCATGATATTTCTGCAGCTACCGATTTGCTAAATCACACCTTCTCCACCACTTTTAATGCCCTTGTCCCCATTAGAACCATTATGCTCTCTCTCGCCCTAATCGATCCCCCGGTATACCCTTCATCTCTGCTCCCTTAAGTCCAAGGGACGCAGATTTGAACATCTTTGGCGAACAACTGGTTTAAACATCCATCGATAGATCTGGCTGGACCACTTAAAGCATTATCGGGTTCCCCCCTCCCCCCCTTCAAATCATAAGGACATATAAGAACATAAGAAATAGGAGCAGGAGTAGGCCATTTGGCCCTTCGAGCCTGCTCCACCATTCAATAAGATCATGGCTGATCTTCTACGTCATCTCCACTTTCCTGCACTATCCACATATCCCTTGATTCCCTTAATATACAAAAATCTATCGATCTCTATCTTGAATATACTCAACGACTGAGCCTCCACAGTCCTCTGGGGTAGAGAATTCCAACGATTCACCTCCCTCTGAGTGTAGAAATTTCTCCTCATCTCAGTCCTAAATGGTCGACCCCTTATTCTGAGACTGTGACCCCTGGTTCTAGACTCCCCAGCCAGGAGAAACATCCTCCCTGCATCTACCTTGTCAAGCCCTGTAAGAATTTTGTATGTTTCAATGAGATCACTTCTCATTCTTCTAAACTCTAGAGAATATAGGCCTAGTCTACTCAATCTCTCCTTCTAGGACAATCCACGATTCCCAGGAACCAGTCTGGTGAACCTTTGTTGCACTCCCTCTATGGCAAATATATCCTTCCTTGGGTAAGGAGACAAACTGTACACAATACTCCAGGTGTGGTCTCACCAGGGCCCTATATAATTGCAGTAAGACGTCTTTACTCTTATACTCAAATCCTCTTGTAATAAAGGCCATTTGCTTTCCTAATTGCTTGCTGTACCTGTATGTTAACTTTCAGTGATTCGTGTACGAGGACACCCAGGTCCCTCTGAACACCAACATTTCCCAATCTCTCTCCATTTAAAAAATACTCTGCTTTTCTATTTTTCCTACCAAAGTGGATAACTTCACATTTCTCCACATTATATTCCATTTTCCATGTTCTTGCCCACTCACTTAGCCTGTCTATATCCCCTTGAAGCCTCCTTGCATCTTCCTCACAACTTACATTCCCATCCAGCTTTGGATCATCAGCAAACTTGGATATATTACATTTGGCCCCCTCATCCAAATCATTGATACAGATTGTGAATAGCTGAGGCCCAAGCAGGTTACAGCCTGCCAACCCGAAAATGACCCGTTTATTCCTACTCTCTGTTTTCTGTCCGTTAACCAATCCTCAATCCATGCTAATATATTACCCCAATCCCATGAGCCCTAATTTTATTTAATAACCGCTTGTGTGGCACTTCATCGAATGCCTTCTGAAAATCTAAATATACCACATCCACTGGTTCCCCCTTATCTATTCTGCTAGTTACAACCTCAAAACATTCTAACAGATTTGTCAAACACGAGTTCCCTTTCACAAATCTGTGTTGACTTTGCCCAATCTTCTTATTTTCTACGTGCCATGTTACCTGTCCTTAATAATAGATTCTAGCATTTTCCCCACCACTGATGTCAGGCTAACTGGTCTGTAGTTCCCCGTTTACTCTCCCTCTCCTTTCTTAAATAGTGGGGTTACATCTGCAATCCGCTGTCATCACCCCCTCCTTAAAAAACCCACCCTTGACCCCTCTGTCCTTCCAAACTACCGCCCCATCTCCAACCTCCCTTTGCTCTCCAAAGTCCTTGAAAGTGTTGTCACTTCCCAAATCCGTGCCCATCTTGCCCGCAATTCCATGTTTGAATCCCTTAAATCAGGTTTATGGCCTGGCTACAGTACTGAAACGGCCCTTGTCAGAGTCACAAATGACATTCTTTGTGACTGTGACAGTGATAAACTATCCTTCCTCAACCTTCTCGATCTATCTGCAGCCTTCGACACTGTTGACCATACCATCCTCCTCCAGCGCCTCTCTGGCGTCCAATTGGCTGGAGCTACTCTAGCTTGGTTCCATTCTTATCTATCTAATCATAGCCAGAGAATCACCTGCAATGGCTCCTCTTCATGCAACGTTACCTCTGGAGTCCCCCAAGGATCTATCCTTGGCCCCCTTCTATTTCTCATGTCCATGCTGCCCCTCGGCGACATCATCCGAAAACACATCAGGTTCCACATGTATACCGATGACACTCGGCTCTATCTCACCACCACCTCTTTGGACCCCTTCTCTGTCTCTGATTTATCACACTGTTTGTCCGACATCCAATATTGGATGAGCTGAAATTTCCTCCAACTAAATATTGGCAAGACTGAAGCCATTGTCTTTGGTCCACACCACAAACTTCATTCGCTGATCATCGTTTCCATCCCTGGCAACAGTCTTAAGCTGAGCAAGACCGTTCGCAACCTTAGTGTTGTGTTTGACCCGAGATGAATTCCCGACCACATATCCTCTCCATCACCGAGACTGCCTACTTCGTTCGACTCCGACCCTGCCTCAGCTCATCTGCTGCTGAAACCCTCATCCATACCATTGTTACCTCTAGATGACTATTCCAATGCTCTCCTGGCCGGCCTCCCATTTTCCACCCTACATAAACTTGTGCTCATCCAAAACTCTGCTGCCCGTATCTTAACTCGCTCCAAATCTCAATGACCCATCACCCCTGTGCTTGCTGACCTTCATTGGTTCCTGGCCCGACAACACCTCAATTTTAAAATCCCTCCATGGCCTCACCCTATCTCTGTAATTTCCTCCAGCCCTACAAGCCTTCGAGATCTCTGTGCTCTTCCAATTATGGCCTCTTGCGCATCCCCGATATTAATCACTCCACCATTGATGGCCGTGCTTTCAGCTGCCTTGGCCCTTAGCTCTGGAATTCCCTCCTTAAACCTCTCCGCCTCTCTACCTCTCCTCTTTTAAGATGCTCCTTAAAACCTACCTCATTGATCAAGCTTTTAGTCACCTCTCCTGATACCTGTTTCTGTGGCTCGGTGTCAAAATTGCTTTTTATTGATTACGCTCCTGTGAAGCGCCTTGGGACGTTTTACTATGTTAGAGTATATTCTAGAGTTTATTAGAGAACATACTAGACTCACCTCTAAATCAGAAGATTGTAGGTTCAAGTCCTGCTCCACCAACTTGAGCTGACATTCCTAG
The DNA here is from genome assembly GCF_052327205.1 of Somniosus microcephalus. NCBI lineage: Eukaryota > Metazoa > Chordata > Chondrichthyes > Squaliformes > Somniosidae > Somniosus > Somniosus microcephalus. The sequence goes on along the minus strand of NC_140989.1, from coordinate 167,138,175 downwards.
TGCAGTGCTGAGGGAGTGCTGCACTGTCAACGGTGCCGTCTTTCAAATGAGATGTTAAACAAAGGCTCTGTCTTCCCTCTCAGGTGGACTTAAAGATCCCATGGCACTGTTTCAAAGAGCAGGAGTTCTCCCCAGTGTCCTGGCCCATATTTATCCCTCAACCAACATCACTAAAACAGATTATGTGGTCATTATCACATTTGTTGCACCTTGCTGTGCGCAAATTAACTAACATGTTTCAACAACAATTAGCATTTATATAGAGCCTTTAACATAGCAAAATGTTTCCCACATTACAGCAATGATCACACTTCAAAAAGTACTTTATTGACTGTAAAGTGCTTTGGGATGTCCTGAGGTCGTGAACAGCACTATATAGATGCAAGTTCTTTCTATCAAGCTGTGCAGGCAGGACACCTTGTGGATGGTTTTACCCCTGTTAAGGGGCTAGTTAAGAGACAGAACAATGGAATGTACCCCTTTATTCTGTACTGAACGCTACAGTTAGCAGCATCCAGTCCAATCCCCGTGGCTTCTGTCGCACTCCTTTGTGTTTAAATACCTTGTGCCATAGCCGTGTTTGGAGCTAATCGCTCCTGACCTGCCAGGCAGCAAACCCCAAAGCAGGCTGGCCGGACTGTGGGAAACCAGCTCGCCACCTGGTATTACCATATCCGGCCAGCCTGCTTTGGGTTTTTCCTGGCAGCTGAAAGAGCCAGGGATACGCCCGGAATGAAAACAGTTCTTCAAACCCTGACTGAGAGCAGTTTATGCAGCAGATCACATTCCTAACAGTTAAGAAGCAACTTAGCATCTCGTCAGCAGCATGAGGACACCATCACTTCCAAGTTCCTCTCCGAGTCACACACTATTCCGACTTGGACATATCCTTCATCATCACTGGGTCCAAATCCTGGAACTCTCTAGCTAACAGCACACGGACGGCTGCGGTTCAAGAAGGCCCACCACCACCTTCTCAAGGGGCAACTAGAGATGGGCAATGAATGATGCCTATATCCCAGGAATGATTAAAAAAGGAGCTGTTTATTTGTACAATGGGTATTCTCTGACTTGAAGGCCAGGTGCTGCTGTAAAGAACCTTGTGATACCAATCTGTTGCTGAAAACGTCATCTGTGCCTTTGTTACCTCCAGACTTGACGATTCCTTGGCTGCTCTCCCAGCTTGCACTTTACGTCAACTTGAGCTCATCCAAAGTTCTAATGCCCGTACTCCAACTCGTACCAAGTCCTGTTCACCCATCACGCCCTGTGTTCACTGACCTACATCTGTTAAGGCCTCAATTTTAAAATTCTCATCTTTGTGTTCACATCCCTTCATGGCCTCGTCCTTCTCTATCTCTGTAACCTTCTCCAGCCCTACAACCCTCTGAGAACTCTGCGTTCATCCAATGGCCTCTTGTGCACCCCCAATTTCCTTCGCCCTCCATTGGTGGCTGTGCCTTCAGCTGCCAAGGCCATAAGTGCTCAAATTCCCTCCCTAAACCTCTCCACCTCGCTACCAATGTTCCCTGTGATTTCTGTTTTCGCTGCACAGCCCATTCAAACTTCCACGCATGTGTGGTTTTTCCATTGAGAAACCAGCAAGGGGCCTGTGCAGGAGCTTCAGGCAGCTGTGTGGCTGCGCAGCTAAACGGGAACATTGCTCTCTACCTCCCTCTCCTCCTTTAAGACGCTCCTTAAAACCTACCTCTTTAACCAAGCTTTTGCTCCCCTCACCTAATATCTCCTTATGTGGCTTGGTGTCAACTTTTGTCTGATAACGTGCCTGTGAAGCGCTTTGGTATGTTTTACAACATTAAATGCGCTATATAAATGCAAGTTGTTGATTTTTGTTTACAGATTACTGCTTGGCTCCTCCTACTATGGGTCACTGCGAGGGCCACTTCCCACGCTGGTACTTCGATAGCGCCTCGGGAACCTGCAGACACTTCATCTACAGTGGGTGTCAGGGCAATCAGAATAACTTCCTGCAGGAGCTAGACTGTAAGAATGGATGTGCAGTTGCACAAGGTAAACTCGGCAAACACTAGCCCGAGCGCAGTTGTAACACTTTCATTCTTTTAAAAATTAAGGTGCGTGTGCCGTTTGTAATTCTAAAGCAAGCTCGGTTGACACAGTGGGCAGGATAATGAAACGAAGAAAGTTTTGCATTTATATAGCGCCTTTCGCGATCTCAGGATGTCCCAAAGTGCTTTACAGCCAATGAAGGACTTTCTTTTGAAGTGTAGTCATTGTTGTAACGTAGGAAACATGGCAGCCAATTTGCGCACAGCAAGCTCCTACAAACAGCAATGTGATAATGACCAGGTAATTTGTTTTTATTGTGTTGATTGAGGGATACTGGGGAGAATTCTCCTGCTTCTTCAAAACAGTATGGCAGGATCTTTTACGTACACTTGAGAGAGCAGATGGGGCCTCAGTTTAATGTCTCTCCCTTAGCACTGCACTGGAGTGTCGGGCTAGATTTTTGTGCTCATCTCTGGAGTGGGACTTGAACCTGCTGACAGAGGCAAGACTTCTACCAATGAGCCAAGACTGACACGGCTGAGCCATGATGGTCTGGCTCAGTGGGGGTGGCCGGTGGCAGAACGAGCTGAGGCTAGTTGCAGTATTGGATGTTGCCCTAATTTAAATAAAATTGGGCGCCTTGCTGCACAGTGCTGAAAGTACTTGCCCTGTTCACTCCTGTTCAATCTCACTCTGTGCTGCTCACTCTCCTGTCCAATCTCACTCTGTGCTGCTCTTCTGATATATCTCACTCTGCTCTGCTCAGACTCCTAGTATTGCCTGGATAGTTGTCACCATGACCCAAGGGAACAATTTCACCCCACTAAATCCTTCCTAATCAAAGGCCTTGGAACTGATAACTCTGCTTCACTCTTCTACCTCCTTGCTAGAAGTCCATGATTGACAATTCTAGACATGGGGAGTTCTCCCAGTGTCCTGACCAACATTCCCTACTCCGCCAACACCACCAAAAATGGATTAACTAGTCATTCATTCATATTTTGTTAGTGGGACTTTGCTGTGTGGAAATTGGTTGCTGTGTTTGCCTGCAATACAACCGTGACTGCACTTCCAAAATTAATTTCTTGGCTTTGAAGCATGTTGGGATGTCCTGAGGATGTGAAAGTTCTTTCTATACAAATACCACCTCCCACAGCCCACAGTAGTGCACTCAGACCTGTACTCAGACCTGTTAGCAGGTGTTCTGTGTGTGTCTCCCCATTCCCAGTACATTAACCCTGCTGTACCAGTTACTGGGTGTGCTGTGTGTGTCTCCCCATTCCCAGTACATTATCCCTGCTGTACCAGTTACTGGGTGTGTTGTGTCTCTCTCCCCATTCCCAGTACATTAACCCTGCTGTACCAGTTACTGGGTGTGCTGTGTGTGTCTCCCCATTCCCAGTACATTATCCCTGCTGTACCAGTTACTAGGTGTGCTGTGTGTGTCTCCCCATTCCCAGTACATTATCCCTGCTGTACCAGTTACTGGGTGTGCTGTGTCTCTCTCCCCATTCCCAGTACATTATCCCTGCTGTACCAGTTACTGGGTGTGCTATGTCTCTCTTCCCCATTCCCAGTACATTATCCCTGCTGTACCAGTTACTGCGTGTGTTGTGTCTCTCTCCCCATTCCCAGTACATTAACCCTGCTGTACCAGTTACTGGGTGTGCTATGTCTCTCTCCCCATTCCCAGTACATTAACCCTGCTGTACCAGTTACTGGGTGTGCTGTGTCTCTCTCCCCATTCCCAGTACATTATCCCTGCTGTACCAGTTACTGGGTGTGCTGTGTGTGTCTCCCCATTCCCAGTACATTAACCCTGCTGTACCAGTTACTGGGTGTGCTATGTCTCTCTCCCCATTCCCAGTACATTATCCCTGCTGTACCAGTTACTGGGTGTGCTATGTCTCTCTCCCCATTCCCAGTACATTAACCCTGCTGTACCAATTACTGGGTGTGCTGTGTGTGTCTCCCCATTCCCAGTACATTAACCCTGCTGTACCAGTTACTGGGTGTGCTGTGTGTGTCTCCCCATTCCCAGTACATTATCCCTGCTGTACCAGTTACTGGGTGTGCTGTGTGTGTCCCCCCATTCCCAGTACATTAACCCTGCTGTACCAGTTACTGGGTGTGCTGTGTGTGTCTCCCCATTCCCAGTACATTATCCCTGCTGTACCAGTTACTGGGTGTGCTGTGTGTGTCTCCCCATTCCCAGTACATGATCCCTGCTGTACCAGTTACTGGGTGTGCTGTGTGTGTCTCCCCATTCCCAGTACATGATCCCTGCTGTACCAGTTACTGGGTGTGCTGTGTCTCTCTCCCCATTCCCAGTACATGATCCCTGCTGTACCAGTTACTGGGTGTGCTGTGTGTGTCTCCCCATTCCCGGTACATTATCCCTGCTGTACCAGTTACTGGGTGTGTTGTGTCTCTCTCCCCATTCCCAGTACATTATCCCTGCTGTAACTCTAATTGTTGATTGAGCAAACAGTGAGTGAGCAAGTATGTTACGTGGGCTAGCACAACCTTGTTACCGAGTTTGTTTTCCGATGTTTGTTCAGGTGACGACTCTCCAGAGACGAGTTCAGTTGAGACAAGTAAAGACGACATCCTGATGTCGAAGATCGGCCATGGGAGAGGAGGCCACCCGGTCCCAGAGTCAGGTCAGTCGTGTGTGTGATCATTATCACCGGGTGGTAGGATTTGGATGGACACAGGTTTCCTCAACACCAAAGAGCTCCTCATCCCAGCTGTGCTGCTGTGTGCAAAACACTGAGCGGGAGACAAACCCCGAAGTTGGGATGGGGTGGGGAGGCGGCGGCAGGGATTGGGAGAGCCTGCACTACTGTGGATACCTTGTAGAGGGCAGTCTCGAGCGCTATCGATAGAGGCCTGGTAGAAGGTCCATCTGTCTGCTTATTATTGGATGCAGATACTTACGAGGACCTTTCTGCAGATCATAATATTGTACAAAACAGGAGGCCATTCAGCCCATTGTGTCTGTGCCAGCTCTTTGAAAGAGCTATCAAATTAGCCCTAGTCGTCTTCTCTTGCCCCATTACCCTGCAAAATTTGTCTTTTAAAATATATGTCTAGCTCCCTTTTGGAAGTTAATATTGAATCTGCTTCCACCAGCCTTTCAGGCAGTGCATTCCAGATCATAACATTGTACCATTCTAGTAAATCTCCTCTGCACCCTCTCTAATGCCTTGAGATGCTTCCTAAAGTGTGGCGCCCAAAATTAGACACAATACTCCATCTGAGGCCTAACCAGTGATTTATAAAGGTTTAACACAATATCCTTGCTGTACAAAAGTATATAAACACTTAATGTACTATCCCACCCCGTGACAGCCTAATGCTCGCTCGAACTGTGCAGCTTAGCCCACCTGGAGCATGGGCAATTTTCCCATCAGCCTCGGCTGCCAGGAGTGTCCAGAGAATACTCCACCGCCCACCACCCCCCCCCCCCCCCCCCCCCCCCCCCATTTTTCACCCAATCAAAAAAACTTTGGACGGGTGCCTGTGATTCCCGGTCCACGCTCCCTGCAGGCCCCACTCTGCTGCAGGAGCTGCTTATAGAAAAACGGCTCCTGCGAGTCGGCATTGAGCGCTTCCAGGTCAGGTAACGGGTGCCTCTGCTCTGCATCAGCCACATGCTTTGATGCTGATCTCTACCCTTCCTGTTCAACTATTTTGTACAACAGCTAGGCTCTTGGGGTCTTTGAGTGACAGCCCCCGGATCAGAGCGAGCTTGGTCCTGTCAATTCATGGTGGCTGCCCAAACTGACTCCATTTGGGACCTCTGTCTGTCGAACAGAGAGGAGATCCCCAGCACGTCAGCCTGCTCTGGATGTGATGGGAGCACAGAGCTGGAACTGTACTGGGTGAATTCAGTGAAACCCGGCTCCTAGTGGGGAGCCACAGTTGGCGGGAGCTCCCAGCGGAGGTCGGCAGCCCTGAATCCCCGGGAAACATGGACGTTGAGCGAGGCTCCCTTTCGGAAGTCTGGTCTCGGCCAACGGTTGGGGGACTGAAAGTAGCCAAGAAACACCGAGCATGTGGATGGGGCTGTGTGGGTGGGAGGTGAGGGGCTGCTGTGTGTGGGGGGAGGAGAAGGGCGGGGAGGGAAAGGAGAGGCCGTGTGGGTTGGTGAGGGGCCGTGCTGCGCGTGGGGTAGGGGTCGCACCATTAGGGGGTGGGGGGAGGAATGGGAAGGGGCTGTGCTGCGTGTGGGGGAGGGGTCGCACCATTAGGGGGTGGGGGGAGGAATGGGAAGGGGCCGTGCTGCGTGTGGGGGAGGGGTCGCACCATTAGGGGGTGGGGGGAGGAATGGGAAGGGGCCGTGCTGCGTGTGGAGGAGGGTGCATGTGTTGGTTGGGAGGGGAAGATGCAGTGGGGAGAGGGGCTGGGAGTGGGGGTGACGGGAGGTGCTGTAAGCTGCGACTTTTTTTTTTGGGGGGGGGGGACGCTACTGTTAACCCTCTCTTCCAGCCGAGAGCCCTAAAATCTTTAACCCCCCCCCCCCCCCCTTTTCTTAAATGTGAGGAGGTGCAGGGAGCTGACCGTTTTTCCGAACTTACCTTGCAGGAGCTGTGCTACCCTTGGCCCTGGGACTTGCCATCACCGCCTTGCTCCTGCTGATGATTGGCTGCCGGCTGCAGCTGGTGAGGCGCAAACTGAAGAAGGTCCGGCCTATTACGTCCGAGGAGTCGGACTACCTGATCAACGGCATGTACCTGTGACCCGGGAATGGTACAAGAAAAGGTCTCTTTTTAATAACAATCATCATAGCAGTGTGCTTCTCGATGTAAAATAAATCAATGTGCGTGTGTGTATTTGTTCAAATGATTATGTGGAACGCAGTAGAACCCTTCGATTTTATTCCTTCCTAGTCACACAGGCAAATCTGGGCCTTGTTTTGAAACCAATTTCAGACCAAACCAGTGTTGTTGCCATAGTGATGTTCTTCCAAGTAGCCCTGTCAGTAAGACTTGGTGGCTGATCGAGTGTTTCTCACTCTGCCTTGCGCTGAAACGTTTAAAACAATAGCAAAATACTGCAGATGCTGGAAATCTGAAATAACAACAGAAAATGCTGGAAACACTCAGCAGGTCAGGCAGCATCCATGAAACTTTTACACCTGTTGACTTCTGCTTCTGCCTCACTTGCTCATTCAGACGAGGTTTATCCTGTTTAATAAGGAGCTCGACCATACCATCCCATCGATCAATAAGGACCCTGTCGCCGTGATCCTGCACTGGGTGCACGTCAGGTGAATTCCCCCCCCCCCGTGTCACCTGCAGTTTCTCTCCGCCTGCGGACACGTTTCTGCACCTCCTTTCGGTTAGCGCTGTGAGCAGATTCCCCACCACCCCCATATTATTTTAATGTAAACTTATGCCAGTGTTGGTGCCACCTGCTATCTTACTTTCTGGGTCATTTCTCCTGGAAACGCTTAGCAGCAGTTGGAAAGTAACAGAATATTAGGAGCAAAGTAGTGATAAAATACAATACTGCAAATTGCACAGAATTGGAGACATTTCTAACCCAGAAGGAGGCCATTCGGCCCATCGAGTGCGTTAGTTTAGAACAGACAGTATATTCTGTGCCCAAACTGTTGAACTTTGTAAAATTGGAAGTTTCCTCTTTAAAGATTCCATTGAATACCAACAATCCTTGGCTCCTGGATCATCTCTAATAAATGGCATTTACCCAGTGTGATTCCAGGTCCGATCGACTAACATTATTTGCTTCATCTCGCAGTTGAATGGGTCGCTGCTTTCAAAGGTAACTTAAAAAACAATTAATTCTTGGGATGTGCACGTAGCTGGCAAGGCCAGCATTTATTGCCCATCCCTAGTTGCCCCTGAGAAGGTGGTAGTGGGTCTTCTTGAACCACTGCAGTCTGTGAAGTGAAGGTACTTCCACAGTGCTGTTAGGTAGGGAGTTCCAGGATTTTGACCCAGCGATGATGAAGGAATGGTGACGTGTCCAAGTCAGGATGGTGTGTGACTTGGAGGTGATGGTATTCCCATGCACTGCAGCCATGGCACACCGATGGTGAGCAAGTGGATGTTTAAGGTGGTGGATGGGCTGCCAGTCTAGCGGACTGCTTTGGCCTGGACGGTGTCGAACTTCTTCAGTGTTGTTGGAGCTGCACTCATCTTACCAAGTGGAGAATATTCCATCACACTCCTGAGTTGTGCCTTGTAGGTGGTGGAGAGGCTTTGGGGAGTCAGGTGAGCCACTCGCTGCAGATTACCCAGCCTTTGGCCTGCTCTAGTAGCCTAGTAACTCAAGGCAGGGATGCCACGATGGAGTCAACCTTCACATGAGTTTGCACAACAACAGCTTGGATTTCTATAATGCCTTTAACATAGTAAAACATCACAAGGCACTTCACAGGAGTGCAATCGGGCAGAAATTGACACCAAACCAAATGGTTGATAAAAGAGGTAGGTTTCAAGCAGTGTATAAAAGGAGGCGGAGAGTTTAATGGAAGGAATGCCAGAGCTGAGGGCCAAGGCAGCTGAAGGCACGGCCACCAATGGTGGGACAAAGGAAGTGGGGGTACACAAGAGCCCAGGATTGGAGGAACGCAAAGTTCTCGGAGGGTTGTTGGGCTGTAGGAGGTCGCAAAGATAGGAAGGGGTGAGTCATAGAGTTATACAGCACAGAAAGAGGCCCATCGCGTCCACGCCGGCCATCAAGCCCTGTCTAATCCCATTTTCCATTTGGTCCGTAGCCTTGTATGCTATGGTATTTCAAGTGCTCATCCAAATGCTTCTTGAATGTTGTGAGGGTTCCTGCCTCTACCACCCTTTCAGGCAGTGAGTTCCAGATTCCAACCACCCTCTGGGTGAAAAAGTTCCTCCTCAAATCCCCTCTAAACCTCCTGCCCCTTACCTTGAATCTATGCCCCTTGTTATTGACCCCTCTACTAAGGGAAAAAGTTCCTTTTGATCTACCCTATCTACGCCCCTCATAATTTTGTACACCTCAATCAGGTCCCCCCTCAGCCTTCTCTGCTCCAAGGAAAACAACCCCAGCCTGTCCAGTCTTTCTTCATAGCTGAAGCACTCCAGCCCAGGTAACATCCTGGTGAATCTCCTCTGCCCCCTCTCCAAAGCAATCACATCCTTCCTATAGTGTGGCGACCAGAACTGCACACAGTATTCCAGCTGTGGCCTAACCAGCGTTTTGTACAGCTCCATCATAACCTCCCTGCTCTTATATTCTATGCCTCGGCTAATGAAGGCAAGTATCCCATATGCCTTTTTAACCACCTTATCCACCTGTTCTGCTGCCTTCAGGGATCTATGTACATGCACACCAAGGTCCCTCTGATCCTCTGTCTTTCCTAGGGTCTTACCATTCATTGCCTTGTTAGTCCCTCCAAAATGCATCACCTCACACTTTTCAGGGTTAAATTCCATTTGCCACTGTTCCGCCCATCTGACCAACCCATCTATATCGTCCTGCAGACTGAGGGTACCCTCCTCGCTATTTACCACCCCACCAATTTTTGTGTCATCTGCGAACTTACTGATCATACCTTTTACATTCACATCCAAATCATTAATGTAGACCACAAACAGCAATGGACCCAGCACCGATCCCTGCGGTACCCCACTGGACACAGGCTTCCAGTCACAAAAATAACCTTCCACCATCACCCTCTGCCTTCTGCCACTAAGCCAGTTTTGGATCCAATGTGCCAAGGCACCCTGGATCCCATGGGCTCTTACCTTCTTGACCAGTCTCCTATGCGGGACTTTATCGAAAGCCTTACTGAAATCCATGTATACCACATCCACTGCACTACCCTCATCCACACACCTAGTCACCCCCTTGAAAAATTCAATCAAATTGGTCAGACATGATCTTCCCTTAACAAAGCTATGCTGACTATCCCTGATTAATCCTTGCCTCTCCAAGTAGAGACTAATTCTGTCCCTCAGAATTTTTTCCAATAATTTCCCTACCACTGATGTTAGGCTCACTGGCCTGTAATTCCCTGGTTTATCCCTACTACCCTTCTTGAATAATGGTACTACGTTAGCTGTTCTCCAGTCCTCTGGCACATCCCCTGTGGCCAGAGAGGTTCTGAAAATTTGTGTCAGAGCCCCTGCAATCTCCTCCTTTGCCTCACACAGCAGCCTGGGATACATCTCGTCCGGGCCTGGGGATTTATCCACTTTTAAGCCTGCTAAAACCACTAGTACCTCCTCCCTCTCAATGCTAATATGTTCAAGTATATCACAGTCCCCCTGCCCGATTTCTATGTCTACATCGTCCTTCTCCATAGTGAACACAGATGCAAAAAATTCAATTAAAACCCCACCTACATCTTCTGGCTCCACACACAGATTGCCACTTTGGTCCCTAATGGGCCCTACTCTTTCCCTAGTTATCCTCTTGCCCTTCATTATATACTATCTGGGGGTGCCCGGCGGTGCCGAGGCTTTTTCGCGGGCATGTTGTTCGAAGAGAGATTGGGAGTGAGAGAGAGAGAGAGATTGGGAGTGTGAGAGAGACTGGGAGTGTGAGAGATTGGGAGTGTGAGAGATTGGGAGTGTGAAGAGAGCGAGATTGGGAGTGTGAGAGAGAGAGATTGGGAGTGTGAGAGAGCGATGGGGGTAGAAAGAGACGGGGAGAGAGAGAAACGGGGGGGAGAGAGAGCGACGGGGGGAAGAGAGAGCGACTGGGGGGGGAAGAGAGCGACGGGGGGGAAGAGAGCGACTGGGGGGGGAAGAGAGCGATGGGAAGAGAGCGACGAGGGGGAAGAGAGCGATGGGAAGAGAGCGACGGAGGGAAGAGAGCGAGTGGGGGGAAGAAAGAGAGCGAGTGGGGGGGGAAGAAAGAGAGCGAGTGGGGGGGGAAGAAAGCGAGTGGGGGGGGAAGAAGAGCGAGTGGGGGGGAAGAAAGAGCGAGGGGGGGGAAGAGAGCCCGTGGGGGGGGGAAGAGAGAGCCCGTGGGGGGGGAAGAGAGAGCGAGTGGGGGGGGAAGAGAGCGAGTGGGGGGGGAAGAGACAGCGAGTGGGGGGGGAAGAGAGAGCGAGTGGGGGGGAAGAGAGCGAGTGGGGGGGGAAGAGAGAGCGAGTGGGGGGGGAAGAGAGAGCGAGTGGGGGGGGAAGAGAGCGAGTGGGGGGGAAGAGACAGCGAGTGGGGGGGGAAGAGAGAGCGAGTGGGGGGGAAGAGAGCGAGTGGGGGGGGAAGAGAGAGCGAGGGGGGGAAGAGAGCGAGGGGGGGGAGAGAGAGCGAGTGGGGGTAGAGAGAGCGAGTGGGGGGTAGAGAGCGCGAGGTGGGGGGGAAGAGAGAACGAGTGGGGGGAAGAGAGCGAGTGGGGGAAGAGAGCGAGTGGGGGGAAGAGAGAGCGAGTGGGGGGTAGAGAGAACGAGTGGGGGGAAGAGAGCGAGTGGGGGGGTAGAGAGAGCGACTGGGGGGGTAGAGAGAGCGACTGGGGGGGAAGAGAGAGCGAGTGGGGGGGGAAGAGAGAGCGAGTGGGGGGGGAAGAGCGAGTGGGGGGGAAGAGAGAGCGAGTGGGGGGTAGAGAGAGCGAGTGGGGGGTAGAGAGCGCGAGGTGGGGGGGAAGAGAGAACGAGTGGGGGGAAGAGAGAGCGAGTGGGGGGAAGAGAGCGAGTGGGGGGAAGAGAGCGAGTGGGGGGAAGAGAGCGAGTGGGGGGAAGAGAGAGCGAGTGGGGGGTAGAGAGAACGAGTGGGGGAAAGAGCGAGTGGGGGGGTAGAGAGAGCGACTGGGGGGAAGAGAGAGCGAGTGGGGGAAAGAGAGCGAGTGGGGGGGTAGCGAGAGCGACTGGGGGGAAGAGAGAGCGAGTGGGGGGAAGAGAGAGCGAGTGGGGGGTAGAGAGAACGAGTGGGGGGAAGAGAGCGAGTGGGGGGGTAGAGTGACTGACTGGGGGGAAGAGAGCGACTGGGGGGGAAGAGAGAGCGAGTGGGGGGTAGAGAGAACGGGTGGGGGGAAGAGAGCGAGTGGGGGGGTAGAGAGAGCGACGGGGGAAGAGAGCGATGGGGGGAAGAGAGCGAATGGGGGCAAGAGAGAGCGACTGGGGGGAAGAGAGAGCGACTGGGGGGGAAGAGAGAGCGACTGGGGGGAAGAGAGAGCGACGGGGGGAAGAGAGCAACTGGGGGGAAGAGAGCAACTGGGGGGAAGAGAGCGAAGGGGGGGAAGAGAGAGCGAAGGGGGGAAGAGAGCGAATGGGGGCAAGAGAGAGCGACGGGGGGGAAGAGAGAGCGACTGGGGGGGAAGAGAGAGAGCGACTGGGGGGAAGAGAGAGCGAGTGGGGGGAAGAGAGCGAGTGGGGGGGTAGAGAGAACGAGTGGGGGGAAGAGAGCGAGTGGGGGGGTAGAGAGAGCAACTGGGGGGTAGAGAGAGTGACTGGGGGGAAGAGAGCGACGGGGGGAAGAGAGAGCGAGTGGGGGGTAGAGAGAACGGGTGGGGGGAAGAGAGCGAGTGGGGGGGGTAGAGAGAGCGACTGGGGGGAAGAGAGCGACTGGGGGGGAAGAGAGCGAATGCGGGCAAGAGAGAGCGACTGGGGGGAAGAGAGCGACTGGGGGGGAAGAGAGCGACGGGGGAAGAGAGCAACTGGGGGGAAGAGAGCAACTGGGGGGAAGAGAGCGACGGGGGGGAAGAGAGAGCGAAGGGGGTGAAGAGAGAGCGAAGGGGGGAAGAGAGCGAATGGGGGCAAGAGAGAGCGACGGGGGGAAGAGAGAGCGACTGGGGGGAAGAGAGAGCGACTGGGGGGAAGAGAGAGCGACTGGGGGGAAGAAGAGAGAGCGACTGGGGGGGAAGAGAGCGACTGGGGGGAAGAGAGCGACGGGGGGAAGAGAGCGACGGGGGGGGAAGAGAGAGCGACGGGGGGAAGAGAGCAACTGGGGGGAAGAGAGCAACTGGGGGGAAGAGAGCGACGGGGGGGAAGAGAGAGCGAAGGGGGGGAAGAGAGAGCGACGGGGGGAAGAGAGAGCGACTGGGGGGAAGAGAGAGCGACTGGGGGGAAGAGAGAGCGACTGGGGGGAAGGGAGAGCGACTGGGGGGGAAGAGAGCGACTGGGGGGAAGAGAGCGACGGGGGGGAAGAGAGCGATGGGGGGGAAGAGAGCGCGACGGGGGGAAGAGAGCAACTGGGGGGGGAAGAGAGAAAGCGACGGGGGAAGAGAGCGACTGGGGGGGAAGAGAGAGCGACGGGGGAAGAGAGAGAGCGACTGGGGGGGAAGACGAGAGAGCGACCTGGGGGGGGAAGACGAGAGCGACTGGGGGAAGAGAGAGCGACTGGGGGAAGAGAGAGCGAATGGGGGCAAGAGAGAGAGCGACTGGGGGTAAGAGAGAGAGCGACTGGGGGGAAGAGAGAGAGCGACTGGGGGGAAGAGAGAGAGCGACTGGGGGGAAGAGAGAGCGACTGGGGGGAGAGAGAGCGACTGGGGGGGAAGAGAGAGCGAATGGGGGCAAGAGGAGAGAGCGACTGGGGGAAGAGAGAGCGACTGGGGGGAGAGAAGAGAGAGAGCGACTGGGGGGGAAGAGAGAGAGCGACGGGGGGAAGAGAGAGAACGACGGGGGGAAGAGAGAGAGCGACTGGGGGGGAAGAGAGCGACGGGGGGAAGAGAGAGCGACGGGGGGGAAGAGAGAGCGACTGGGGGGAAGAGAGAGCGACGGGGGGAAGAGAGAGAGAGCGACTGGGGGGAAGAGAAAGAG